>NC_041391.1:305957575-306079107 GCF_002162155.2 Triticum dicoccoides
TCACCCCAGCGAGCCCCCCCACCCCCTAAAAATCGACTGACCCAAAAGTCGATTCAGTCGACTGAAGTGTAGCTAAATTAGAGCAGCATCGCAAGCAAGAGCAAGAGCGAGAGCAGCAGCACGAGCAAGAGCAATAGCAAGAGCAGACCAGACAGGGGACCGAGAGCAAGAGCAGAGCAGCAGCGCGAGTAAGAGCTAAAGCAGCAGCAGCTCCTACTAATGTGGACATCGCCGCCGAGGGAGCGACGCTGTGGAGGAAGTGGCCGGCGACGTCGCCGTGGATGAAGCCGCGCCGTGTCTGCTAGGGACCGAGCGCCGGCAACACCGTGAGATCGAATCAAGAAGCAAATGTGGCGATTAGTGTAGAACCTCTTTGGTGGCTCCGATTAGGCCGCAGCTTCATCCGAGGAAACGGTGATGATGATGCTCTTCCGGTGGTGCAGGTGAAGATGGCGGTGTGGGACTGTAGGTGGCGCGAAAGATGAGGGGAACGTCGGGGCAGCTCCTTGGAGGTGGAGGACGGGGTGGCTGAACCGGCGGGACGATGAGATCGACGACGGATCCTCATCCGGTATGGTGGATGAGGGACGTCGAGGTGTTGCTGTGGACGATGTCATCGGGGAAGAGGCTCCGGCAGGGTGGCCAACGGAGCAGGGTGTGGGGTTTCGTCGCGGGTTTTCGCGGCCTCGGTGTACGAATGGGTGGGCAGATGGGATGGCAGTGGGGAACCATGGCTTAGGGACGCGCTTGTCCGAAATGTCGGGTAAGTTACGAAATTACCCCCACTGATTTGAGGCGGTTCTTTCGGTTCAGGGGTACCATGGGCATTTCGTGTGTCGGGATTTCACAGGAGGTGGGAGTTTTCACGCGTGTTGTGATTTCAGAATAGCAAGGCGCGGGTTGAGATGGAGGGAGTTGTCGGAGCACAACGAGACAAAGATATATCTTAAATATTTTGGGCTAACAAGGCGCGGGTTCAAGAGGCGGGAGTTTTGCAGCATGATAGACAGAGACGCTAGCTTGAATTTTCGGCATAACAAGGCGCGGCTTGCAATTTCGGAAGAACAAGCTTAGCGTGTACCCCCAAAAAAGATAATTTGCACCTCAACATGCACAACACACACACACACACACACAAACACCATTTAGACTGGACTAAGGTACACGTGCATTGCACGCATGAGATTTGGCAACCAAATTATGAATAGATACCACATTATAGCATCTAAGCTTTGAGTCATATATGCATGATGTAGATGTTCATTTAATTCTTATAGTTCATTTCATTCAAAATCATCTAGTTTTTATAACAAAGCTAACCTACTTTAAGATTCATTGAATTGTGCGTTGTAAGACATAAAGTAAAAACAAATAATGGTAAATCATGTAGAAAAACATTTGGGCAATTCTGATACGGAAGATTTTAGAACAAATAAGAAGTGCTTGTGTTTTGATGTTTGTGCATTATGCTTAAGTTCAACCATGGAGTCTTTTAGATTATACATGTGGCGAAATCTAGTGGAATCTAGATGATATCCAACGGCCAGTAGTTCTCAAATTTGCCATCTTTGGACCATCGGATTCGCCTCATCCAACGACCATCTTTCAAAGTTAAACTTACCCGCACATAATATAAAAAAATATAAAATATAGATATGTGATGCGAAAGCCGCCCATCATCTCCAATTAGAATAGTGTGTCCATGCACGGATGCGACGTGGCCAAATGATGTCTGCCATCGGTATCTCAAATTCAAATTAGTATGACCTTGTTCAATGTGTATACATTACAACATGATCGTTTCCAAACCACACCGTGCAGATCTCCATTATATTCATGCATGCATGGGTTTCAAACATCAGGATATCTTATTCAAATATTTGTATTCAACTTTACATTGATTATGACGTCACCTAATCTTTTACACCCACACAGTCGTCTTCTCTTTATAATTGTACCACCAACTTTCTCTCGTGCATGTATGCACACACACTACCAGTCGGCATTATCGATCGCACACATGCAATCTTTTTCTTCAGGTTGGTCTCCCATGAAGGCACACACCCACACACATCCCCCTCTCCATCATATCGGGCATTCTTTATCTCTCACGCGTGCATGCGCAACGATCGATGTTCCTTTATGTATGTGTGTATATAGCTAGGTCTTTCATCCACACAAACCGATGAGTCAATATATCCAGTGAGGTCTCACCCTCTTTTCCACGTCCACATTGATCAATCTATACCTATCTATATAGGATTAACATATATAGCTAATACACCCACATTAATTATATATCCAACGTCCCCCTCTCATCATCCATGCCTTCTGCTTCATCTCTCAAACGCGTGCACAATGGCAAAGACAGGGGCAGTAAGGGCCCTGCCCCCCCCTAACATCACTATATATCGAGGCTAATATGAATGTGATCATTATATAATTGCTGCTAAAAATGGTTTAAGTTCATGAATTGACCCTCCTCGTAAAGGATTAGCAATGCTTGGCCCCTAGCTCATTTATTTTTCATGGGTCCGCCACTGCGCACAACAGCGCACGTTCTCGCCCACTCTCTCTAAATATCGATCTCGCACTTGTACATTCCTTCCTAGTCTCCCTCCACTTGGCCCCTCGCACCATCTTCTAGCCCCCCACCGGATTTTGCCACATGTACAATCTAGCAAACTCCATGGTTGAACTTAAGCATAATGCACAAACCTCAAAACAACAGTGGTTCTCTTTTGTTCTAGAATCTTCCGTATCATAACTGCCCAAACTTTTTTTCTAGTTGAATTGCCATTATTTGTTTTTTACTTTATGCTTTACAACGCACAATTCCATGAATCATAAAATAGATTAAGGACTTCTTTGATTCAAAGGATTCTCAAAGGAATTTTGGAGGATTCTAATCATTAGGAATTTTTCCTATCTTGGTTGTTTGATTCGTAGGATTGTAAACCATAGGAATTTTTCCATATGATTCATTTGCACTAGATTTCATAGGAAACATCCCATCCACTCAAACCTCTTTGAAAGAATTCTGCGTTTTTTCTATGCACAATCAAACACTCGTACAATCCTGTAGGATTCAAGATGACATTCCACTATAATCCCATGTTTTTCCTATTCCCGCATTCTTAGCTTTTTTATAAAAACTTATTTATTTTGAATGAGATGAATTATAAGAATTAAACGAAGGGCTACATCAGGCATATATGACTCAGAGCTTACATGCTATAGGGTGGTATTTATTCATAATTTGGTTGCAAAATCTGATGCATGCAATGCACGTGTACCTTACTAGTACTTCGAGTATGTGCAAAACACGTAAATTAGAATACCAATGGCATGCTACACAGTGTCTCTCTTATAGTTCATGAAGCCACGTGGCACATGTGGAGGCATTGTCGTGCCCTCCTTGCGTGGATTGATCACAATGATGTGCTGTTGGTTCCAAAAGAATGTACTCGTCCTCCCTGAGCCATACTGGCGGTACATGCACGAAGCAAAGATGTGCACGCATGCCACACACACACTCATTCCCTCGCACGCGCACGCGGATACATGGGCGGATGCAATTTTGTAACAAGATCGACCCCATGTGATAATTTGACGCGTGTAAAGTCGTTTACTTCATTGATGGTCAATTAATACAGCGCATGCAAATTGAGTGGACGTGAGGGCGGAAGAAAGACATTATTACTCCACTGGCGCATGCGAGTAGTTAAATCATTGGTTACTAGTAGTATTTCCATTGGTCTCCTTCGTATTTTGTGCCAATTTTTCACCATAGCATAATATTTACGCATTTGAGCAGTGTAGTACTTGAAATTTATGTTCCGCTAAACTCATCGGGAGCCGTTTCGGGCCTCTAAACCAGAACCATCAATTAATCTTTACCTTGTTCCCATCATATTCGAAAGCCTGCTCACACCTACTAGTATTGATGGATTGCGCCATGGAGCAAAACTTGAAATTAAAAAAAAGGTGGTACATATAGAGAGCGCTCATCGCCAAATTATTCATATAGTACTATTAAAAAGGCTAGTCACAATAATGGTGTCCAACACAACCCACCCCTCAAATAAAACTAAGCATCCTGGAATTCTTTGACAAAACTAAGCACCCTGAAATTCTTTGACAACTAAACTGCTGGCTATATGATGTTCGCCATATATATTGTACGTATATAATGTGAAGAAACGAGTGGTAGTACTATACCAACTAAAGGATGAAATGTAAGAAATACTAGTATGTACGTACTAAAGAGTTAAAGTAATGAGAAGAAACATAACATAGCTCTGTTGGGGGCTCAGCCCAATACACCCCTCAAATTAAATTAAGCACACCTGAAATTAAATTTGCAACTATTCCGGTAGACACTACATTAGAACCACCATGAGCAATGACACTGCCACCTTACTCGGAGTCCTCGTCCACGTCCTCGACTTCGTCCTTGTCCCTCTTCCTCTTGGCCGATACTTCTTTGCTTGAACCGCACACTTGGCTCTTGCGCTTCATCCAACCCTTGTAGATATTGAAACAAAGGTAGCCATCCATTCAGCATAGTGGATGTGGTCTATATCTCGTACATTCCGCTGCCATTCATAACGATGAAACATGCATGGAGGTTTCTCCAGTTTACCGTATGAAGGATGAACCATGGCTCCTGCCAGGGTCAGCATTGAAGGCTGACGAGAGGGCACCAGCTGATTCTTCTAGAGGTCGAAGGTGTTGCCTACAACGAGGCCTATCCGACCTAGGACTTCTTTGTCGTTGCCAAAGTCTACAGTAACTAATTTGACTAGGTTGCTCTCGAGGAAGTCCTTAAAATCCAGGCATTCAACGTCGGCATGGCATATGTGGTAGACCAAGCATAAGTCATGCACGCAAACCTGGATCACGGTGGGCTTCTTCCTCTCTTCGTCCTTTAGATCCTTCTCTCGTCCCAGGACTGTGGTGTATGATGTCTACTACACAACCTTCTTCTTGTAGACGTTGTTGGGCCTCCAAGTGCAGAGGTTTGTAGGACAGTAGCAAATTTCCCTCAAGTGGATGACCTAAGGTTTATCAATCCGTGGGAGGCGTAGGATGAAGATGGTCTATCTCAAACAACCCTGCAACCAAATAACAAAGAGTATCTTGTGTCCCCAACACACCCAATACAATGGTAAATTGTATAGGTGCACTAGTTCAGCGAAGAGATGGTGATACAAGTGCAATATGGATGATAGATATGAGTATTTGTAATCTGAAAATATAAAAATAACAAGGTAACTAATGGTAAAAGTGATCACAAACGGTATTGCAATGCTAGGAAACAAGGCCTAGGGTTCATACTTTCACTAGTGCAAGTTCTCTCAACAATAATAACATAATTGGATCATATAACTATCCTCAACATGCAACAAAGAGTCACTCCAAAGCTACTAATAGCGGAGAACAAACAAAGAGATTATGGCAGGGTACGAGACCACCTCAAAGTTATTCTTTCGGATCGATCTATTCAAGAGTTCGTACTAGAATAACACCTTAAGACGCAAATAAACCAAAACCCTAATGTCACCTAGATACTCCATTGTCACCTCAAGTATCCGTGGGCATTATTATACGATATGCATCACACAGTCCCAGATTCATCTATCCAACCAACACAAAGTACTTCAAAGAGTGCCCCAAAGTCTTTACCGGAGAGTCAAGACAAAAATGTGCGCCAACCCTTATGCATTGGTTCATGGGCGGAACCCGCAAGTTAATCACCAAAACATACATCAAGTGGATCACGTGATATCCCATTGTCACCATAGATAAGAACGACAAGACATACATCAAGTGTTCTCAAATCATTAAAGACTCAATCCGATAAGATAACTTCAAGAGGAAAACTCAATTCATCACAAGAGAGTAGAGGGGGAGAAACATCATAAGATCCAACTATAATAGCAGAGCTCGCGACACAACAAGATCGTGACATAGAGAGAACACGAGAGAGAGATCAAACACATAGCTACTGGTACATACCCTCAGCCCCGAGGGTGAACTACTCCCTCCTCATCATGGAGAGCGCCGGGATGATGAAGATGGCCACCGGTGAGGGATCCCCCCTCCGGTAGGGTGCCGAAACGGGCTCTCGGGAGGTTTTTGGTGGCTACAGAGGCTTGCGACGGCGGAACTCCTGATCTATCTTCGTATTCGATGGTTTTAGGGTATATGGGAATATATAGGCAAAAAAAGTCGGTCGGGGGAGCCTCGAGGGGCCCACGAGACAGGGAGCGCGCCCAAGGGGGTGGGCGCACCCTCCTATCTCCTGGCCACCTTGATGCTTCCTTTGCTTCAACTCCAAGTCTCCTGGATCATATCCGTTCCAAAAATAACACTCCCGAAGGTTTCATTCCGTTTGGACTCCGTTTGATATTCCTTTTCTTCGAAATACTGAAACAGGCAAGAAAACAGCAATATGGGTTAGTCCCAAAAATGATATAAATGTGTAAAGTAAAGCCCATAAACATCTAAAACGGGTAATATAATATCATGGAACAATCAAAAATTATAGATATGTTGGAGACATATCAAGCATCCCGAAGCTTAATTCCTGCTCGTCCTCGAGTAGGTAAATGATAAAAATAGAATTTTTGATGTGGAATGCTACCTAGCATAATTCTCAATGTAATTTTCTTTATTGTGGCATGAATGTTCAGATCCAAATGATTCAAAATAAAAGTCCATATTAACATAAGAAATAGTAATACTTCAAGCATACTAATCAAAGCAATAATGTCTTCTCAAAATAACATGGCTAAAGAAAGTTCATCCCTACAAAATCATATAGTTAGGCTATGCTTCATTTTCGTCACACAAAAATGCTCCCAAATTCTACACCCCCGATGACAAGCCAAACAATTGTTTCGTACTTAAATAATCTCAAACTTTTTCAACTTTCACGTAATACATGAGCGTGAGCCATGGATATAGCACTATGGGTGGAATAGAATATGATGATGGGGATTGTGTGGAGAAGACAAAAAAGGAGAAAGTCTCACATTGATGAAGATAATCAACGGGCTATGGAGATACCCATCAATTGATGTCAACATGAGGAGTAGGGATTGCCATGAAACGGATGCACTAGAGTTATAAATGAATGAAAGCTCAACAAAAGAAAACTAGTGGGTGTGCATCCAACTTGCTTGCTCACGAAGACCTAGGGCATTTCAGGAAGCCCATCGTAGGAATATACAAGCCAAGTTCTATGAAAAACTCCCACTAGTATATGAAAGTGATAACATATGAGACTCACTATATGAAAAACATGGTGCTACTTTGAAGCACAAGTGTGGAGAAAGAGATAGTAACATTGCCCCTTTTTATTTATTTTCCCTTTTTTTCTTTTTTTTCTTCTTTTTCTTTGGCCTTTCTATTTTTTTATTTCGGCCTTTCTTTTTTTTATTTTTTTATTTTTGGGGACAATGCTCTAATAATGATGATCATCACACATTTATTGATTACAACATATGAATTACAACTCGAAACTAGAACAAGATATGACTCTATATGAATGCCTCCGGCGGTGTACTGGGATGGTGCAATGAATCAAGAGTGACATGTATGAAAAATTATGCATGGTGGCTTTGCCACAAATACGATGTCAACTACATGATCATGCAATGGCAATATGACAAAAGTAATGTATGTCATGATGATGAACGGAACGGTGGAAAGTTGCATGGCAATGTATCTCAGAATGGATATGGAAATACCATAATAGGTAGGTATGGTGGCTGTTTTGAGGAAGATATAAGGAGATTTATCTGTGATAGAGCGTATCATATCACGGGGTTTGGATGCACCGACAAAGTTTGCACCAACTCTCAAGGTGAGAAAGGGCAATGCATGGTACCGAAGAGGCTAGCAATGGTGGAAAGGTAAAAGTGCGTATAATCCATGGACTCAACATTAGTCAAAAGAACTCATATACTTATTGAAAAAATTTAGAAGTAATCAAAAACCAAGCACTACGCGCATGCTCCTAGAGGGATAGATTGGTAGGAAAACACCATCGCTCGTCCCCGACCGCCACTCATTAGGATGCACAATCCAAGTACACTTCATGTTTCAAATTTGTTACACAACTTTAACCATACGTGCATGCTACGGGACTTGCTAAATTCAACACAAGTATTCTTTAAATTCATAATCACCCAACTAGCATGACTTTAATATCACTACCTCCATATCTCAAAACAATTATCAAGTATCAAATTGATCATAGCATCCAATTCACTTCCTATGATAGTTTTTATTATACCCAACTTGGATGCCTACCATTCTAGGACCAATTTTATAACCATAGCAAATACCATGCTGTTCTAAAAGACTCTCAAAATAATATAAGTGAGGCATGAGAGACTATAAATTTCTACAAAATTAAGCCACCGTCGTGCTCTAAAAGATATAAGTGAAGCACTAGAGCAAAAACAAACTACTCCGAAAGATATAAGTGAAGATGAATGAGTAGTCGAATAATTGTGCAACTATGTGAAGACTCTCTAACATTTCAGAATTTCAGATATTGGTATTGTATTAAAACAGCAAGCAAAACAAAACAAGATAAAATGACGGTCCAAGCAAAACACATATCATGTGGTGAATAAAAATATTGCTCCAAGTAAAGTTACCTATGAATGAAGACGAAAGAGGGGATGCCTTCCGGGGCATACCCAAGCTTAGGCTCTTGGTTGTCCTTGAATATTACCTTGGGGTGCCTTGGGAATCCCCAAGCTTAGGCTCTTGCCACTCCTTATTCCATAGTCCATCGAATATTTACCCAAAACTTGAAAACTTCACAACACAAAACTCAACAGAAAACTCGTAAGCTCCGTTAGTATAAGAAAATAAAACCACCACTTAGGTACTGTAATGAACTCATTCTAAATTCATATTGGTGTAATATCTACTGTATTAAAACTTCCCTATGGTTCATACCCTCCGATACTACTCATAGATTCATCAAAATAAGCAAACAACACTTGGAAAACAGAATCTGTCAAAATAAGAACAGTTTGTAGGAATCTGTATCAAACGTATACTTATGGAACTCCAAAAATCCTACCAAATTAGGAAGTCCTAATAAATTTATGTACCAATCCAGATAAAAAAGAATCATATCAGAATCACGTTTATCTGAATTAAAAAAATTTAATTTAGTGGGTGCAAAAGTTTCTGATTCTCAGCAGGATCAACACGACTATCACCGTAAGCTATCCTAAAGGTCTTACTTGGCACTTTATTGAAACAAAAGCTATAAAACATGATTAATACAGTGGCATAATCATGTGAACACACAAAAACAGTAAGGATAAATATTGGGTTGTCTTCCAACAAGCGCTTTTCTTTAATGCCTTTCTAGCTAGGCATGATGATGACAATGATGCTCACATAAAAGATAAGAATTGAAACATAACGAGAGCATCATGAAGCATATGACTAGCACATTTAAGCCTAACCCACTTCCTATGCATAGGGATTTTGTGAGCAAACAACTTATGGGAACAATAATCAACTAGCATAGGAAGGCAAAACAAGCATAGCTTCAAACTTTTTAGCACATAGGGAGGAAACTTAATATAATTGCAGTTCCTACAAGCATATGTTCCTCCCTCATAATAATTTTCAGTAGGATCATGAATGAATTTATTAATATAACCAGCACCTAAAGCATTCTTTTTCATGATCTACAAGCATAGAAAATTTACTACTCTCCACATAAGCAAAATCCTTCTCATTCGGAATAGTTGGAGTATCATAAGAGACTTGAATACTATAAATTGTTTCCACATTAAAAAAGTAATGTTTAGAGAAAGGGTAATCATAATCATGACAAGTTTTATAAATATAATCATCACTACTTCTTATAGCATAAGTGTCATCACAATAATCATCATAAGTAGCAACTTTGTTCTCATCATAATCGATTGAAACCTCTTCCAAGATAGTGGAATCATCACTAAATAAAGTTGACACTCTTCCCAATCCACTTTCATATTCATCACAATAAGATTCAACATCCTCCAAAATAGTGGGATAACTACTTCCTAAAGTTGACACTCTTCCAAACCCACTTTCATCAACATAATCATCATAGGTAAGAAGCATGCTATCATCATAACAACTTTGCATATCAAAACTTGGGAGGCTAAAAATATCATCTTCATTAAGCATAGCATCCCCAAGCTTGGGACAAGCATTAATTTCAGCAAATATATTCTCAAATATTTCATCCTCATCAAACATAGCTTCCCCAAGCTTGGGCCTTTTCATATCATAAGCATAATCTCTCATCATTAATAGTATGGATAGCACCAATAGTATAGCAATTATCATCATCAAAATAAGTAGTAGGAGGAACATCATTTTGGAGGGATACCTTTTTACCTTTGTTGCTCCTTCTTTTCCTTCTCTTTTTCACATTATGTGTGGGTTCAACCTTCTTATTTGAGGTCCTTATTGATGAGATTGGTTGAATAGAAGGCTCCTCCTCGTTACCTAATTCATCATAAGAAATAATAGGAGGGTAATGGGAAGTATCTTCCCTTTCATTGGTGTTCTCTTCATCTTCTATTTGCTTCCTTTTCCTTAGGTAATCAGTAATATAAGGATGTTCAATGCAATTCACCGCACAATACAAATAAATCTTTTCTGGATCAAAATCAAGAAATCTATCAAGACTAACTTTTGGAATATCCTCAGTTATACGTTTCATTTCTTCATACCCCAAAAGAAGACTAAGCTCTTTATGATGCTGAAGGGTAATCAAGTTATCACAATTTTTGGACACGATTCGATCATGAAACAATTTGCATTGGAGATTTAAATGACCATGTTCATTGCAAAGTTCACAAGGAGCGCGAAAAATATTGAATTTTTCAGCACGAACATCAGGACTTTCTTGCAACCCTTTAGTTTCTAAATACTTATGCCTCTTGCAGTATCTATTTTCCCTATTTGCTGTGTACTTGCAAACCCAATCAACTCCACAAAAATCGACATGCTTATAAGAGATATTTTCATCATAACTAGTGCAATCATCATTAGTACTATGGATATTCAAAGAGTTCATACTAACAACATTGCAATCATGCTCATCATTCAAAGATTTAGTACCAAACATTTTAATGCATTCTTCTTCTAGCACTTGAGCACAATTTTCCTTTCCATCATACTCACGAAAGATATTAAAAAGACGAGGTGTATGAGACAAACTCAATTCCATTTTTTTGTAGTTTTCTTGTATAAACTAAACTAGTGATAAAACAAGAAACAAAAAGATTCTAAAGATATACCTTCAAGCACCGACCTCCCCGGCAATGGCGCCAGAAAAGAGCTTGATGTCTACTACACAACCTTCTTCATGTAGACGTTGTTGGGCCTCCAAGTGCAGAGGTTTGTAGGACAGTAGCAAATTTCCCTCAAGTGGATGACCTAAGGTTTATCAATCCGTGGGAGGCATAGGATGAAGATGGTCTCTCTCAAACAACCCTGCAACCAAATAACAAAGAGTCTCTTGTGTCCCCGACACACCCAATACAATGGTAAATTGTATAGGTGCACTAGTTCGGCGAAGAGATGGTGATACAAGTGCAATATGGATGATAGATATGAGTATTTGTAATCTGAAAATATAAAAATAGCAAGGTAACTAATGGTAAAAGTGAGCACAAACGGTATTGCAATGCTAGGAAACAAGGCCTAGGGTTCATACTTTCACTAGTGCAAGTTCTCTCAACAATAATAACATAATTGGATCATATAACTATCCCTCAACATGCAACAAAGAGTCACTCCAAAGCTACTAATAGCGGAGAACAAACGAAGAGATTATGGTAGGGTACGAAACCACCTCAAAGTTATTCTTTCGGATCGATTTATTCAAGAGTTCGTACTAGAATAACACCTTAAGACACAAATCAAGCAAAACCCTCATGTCACCTAGATACTCCATTCTCACCTCAAGTATCCGTGGGCATGATTATACGATATGCATCACACAATCTCAAATTCATCTATCCAACAACACAAAGTACTTCAAAGAGTGCCCCAAAGTCTCTACCGGAGAGTAAAGAAGAAAACGTGTGCCAACCCTTATGCATAGGTTCATGGGCGGAACCCGCAAGTTGATCACCAATACATACATCAAGTGGATCACGTGATATCCCATTGTCACCACGGATAAGCACGACAAGACATACATCAAGTGTTCTCAAATTATTAAAGACTCAATCTGATAAGATAACTTCAAGAGGAAAACTCAATTCATCACAAGAGAGTCGAAGGGGAGAAAACATCATAAGATCCAACTATAATAGCAAAGCTCGCGATACATCAAGATCATGACATAGAGAGAACATGAGAGAGAGAGAGATCAAACACATAGGTACTGGTACATACCCTCAGCCCCGAGGGTGAACTACTCCCTCCTCGTCATGGAAAGCATCGGGATGATGAAGATGGCCACCGGTTAGGGATCCCCCCTCCGGCAGGGTGCCGGAACAGGCTCCCGAGAGGTTTTGGGTGGCTACAGAGGCTTGTGGCGGCAGAACTCCCGATCTATCTTCGTATTCGATGGTTTTAGGGTATATGGGAATATATAGGCGAAAGAAGTCGGTCGGGGGAGCCTCGAGGCGCCCACGAGACAGGGGGCGCGCCCAGGGGGGTGGGCGCGCCCTCCTATCTCCTGGCCACCTCGAAACTTCCTTTGCTTCAACTCCAAATCTCCTGGATCATATCCGTTCCAAAAACAACGCTCCCGAAGGTTTCATTCCGTTTGGACTCCGTTTGATATTCCTTTTCTTCGAAATACTGAAACAGGGAAGAAAACAACAATATGGGTTGGGCCTCCGGTTAGTAGGTTAGTCCCAGAAATATGTAAAAGTAAAGCCCATAAACATCCAAAAGGGTAATATAATAGCATGGAACAATCAAAAATTATAGATACGTTGGAGACGTATCAGTGTACTCAACATCTAGCCCAGCGACCCACTCATCATCTGAGTTTTCGAACACGCGTCTGAAGCGAGAAAGGCATCCTTTCACCGTCGCAGAAGAAAGGGTGTAGATGACGTCGACCTCATCGCCGGTGATGGTTATAACCTTGTACTCATCGCCGATCGTGGAGATTCGGGACACCATGGATTTGGGAGGAGGGTTAGGATTAGTGGAACTGCCGTAATGTGAATGGACGGGATGAATAGGAGCGACCCGCCGTAGTATTGAAGGACATGCGGGGACGAGTAGGAGCGAACTGCCAGCGTGCGAACGGCAGGGTAGTGGATTTCCATTCTCCCATGACACGGGCTTCCAAGAGCCCTTGGATCTGAGATCAAACGATTGCATGGCGTGATTCTAGACCTATGGGTGAATATCCTATCCTAGAGGGCTATTCTGCAAATTTTCAGCAACTTAGCATGCGACCGTTTGATCTCAGATCCAAGGGCTGCCAGCAGCCCGTATCATGGTCGCGCCTACCATGACCGTCGCGTCGCTCGCGAGGTCGCACCCTTGGAGATTTAACACGGTGCGTTAGGCTATCTGATGTTGGCATGTCATACATAGTCATCACTTAGTCACTCATACTACAACAAGGTTGGCTATAAGTGTATTTCTTTTTTTACTTCTCTCTATCTCTTTGTACGGAGTATCTCACTGGATGGAAAGGCATGCAAATTCCCAAACCACTTCCTACACCCTGAATCGAATTTTTTGCCTAACAAGTTGTGCTGTGCATTTGTAATTCCAACTTGAGTACTACTACTAGTAGGAGTACCAGGGGCCAGTTATTTTAGGCTTCTAGATTAGTAATCCCATAACTACTACTTTCGTCCTGGTTTATTGGTCCCCATTGTAGTCTGTGTCAAATTTTGATCATAAATTTAACTAATGAAATGTTAGTGCATGTCACATGCACTAACATTTTATAAGTTAAATCTTTGGTCAAAATTTAGCACAAATTACAATGGTGAGGAATAAACCAGGACGGAGGTACTGTACTACTAGTACTTGTTTAGAAGCCCAAATAAATGAGTGAGGCGCCTGTGTACAGGTGCTAAGGGTGCCACATAGGCAAGAAAATGATGTGGCAAAGCAATTAAAGAAGAGAGAGAGCATTAGGGTGACCCTAGGAGGAAACGGTGCTAAGCGCGTGATCCTATTTAAAATGACTATCAACCAATGAATGATGGAGTTTAGTTGTTAAACAATTCAATGAGGGAGGCTTGGCTACAAAAGCTAAGCACTAATGCACTGGGGAGACTAGTTGCTAAGGTTTTAAATGAGCTTAGCACCTCACGTAGGCACCAATGCATTGGAAGCATTACTCTGCACTGTGACTAGTCTTATGGGAAAAGCTGGGGAAGTCGCCAAAAGAACTAACCCTAGGAGTAGTAGCTAGGGATCGAGTGTGCGAGATGAACCGGAAAAAGTAAATGCAGAGAGATGAAATGCAAAAAGACAGAGGGATGTGATTGTTGCTTGTCCGTTTATTTTACCAGGACATTTATTACTGGGAGCGATTGGGTTTTGTGATATGACGGCTTTACTTTCATGCCATGAGCGTGGTGAGAGGTGAGACTCCCGTGCAGCGCCGCCCCCTACACAAGTACTACTACATCGGTCGTGGTTTATCCCCCATTGAATTTGACTGAAGATTTAACTGACAAAATGTTAGTGCATATCAACAAAAACAATATCGTATTTGAACATAGTTTTCGATGATTTAATTTTAGGTGACATGCATCATCATTTATCGTACTATATATAATGTTAGTTCAATTTTTGGTCGTACTAATATATAGTAGTAAGGTGCCCGTGCGTTGCACGGAAGAGTGAAATGCATTGATCGGGGTGTTGTTTATTTTGACAAAGGATGTGGGGGTCATCTCATGTGTAACATGTATCGATAGGTTTCTTCGGATATTATTTCATCTCTAGATCTTAGAAACATCCAGGTGAAATAGATAAAAAGGTATCTTTTGCAAACAAAAGCATTCAACTGTTCAACCTGCATCCAAAACTTGTGAAGAAATTAATCTTATTGTGCTTTGCAGGAAATGGTTCATCATAAGTCTTTTACCAGTACTGTAGTAAAAATTCATACATGGAAGATTCTAGACTAAACAATAAATGGATACACTTTTATTCATGCGCGATACTCCAATAGAGCAAGATCATGCATGGAAGTCTCCACATGCTTAGACAACGGATTACATTGAGCGAAGACTAATGATCAACAATTAACTTAGTAAAGCAGATGTCCAGGTGAACCTCCTTGGAGTCCCCATGCACATTGTTGGGTTCAAATAATACCATGCGTCTTCCATGTCCACATCGGCGGGAAGGTCCCAGCTCGGCAGAGTCCAAGTCAGCTTGACGTAGCCAGCGTCGCCGCCCACGGACCTCGGAGGGGTAGTAATAGTGAGCATGCACCCATACATCGGCCTCGTGTGAGTGTCAGCGTCAGCGGCGTCGCCCCTGACACACACTACAGAGATGTGGCGGCGGCCTGCGTGGGCCTCGCCAGTGGCCACGATCAAGAGGAAGACGCTGCCGTCCTCCTCTGAGACTAGCAGGCGGCGCTGATCCTCCAGCGACTCTGGCACGATGAACGGGTAGCACGTCTCGTACTTGATGTTCTTCGCCAAGGGCCAGTAGTGATCGCCGCACGCTTGCATCATGTGATGCATGATGTCCGCCCGCGAGCCCCAAAACGGCACCGGGCACTCATAACAGTAGATGAAGGGCTCCTTGGAGGCATCGACCAGGCCCTCCATGAAACGGGAGTGGATGTAGGGGACGTTCCGCCAGTTGAATATATGAGCAAGTTACTACGAGATTTACTACAAAATAAATCATGACGGCTATAACAGAGATTAAATTAATCATGCGGACTAGCATATTAGATGAACAGATCGAGTCTAGGACATGGACTAGAAACATGAATCCTACCACGATTTCGAACAAGAAGGACAGAAACACATACGGTGCAACGGGAGCAACACCATTGGCGTTGAGGTTGTCGCCCATGTCATTGAGGAAGAGGTTGCCGAGGTCGGGAAGAAGTCGTCGTCGGTGAAGTCGTCGCTACTAGCAGTCACGAGAGTGCACTCCCCAAATGTGAACAGCGCCCGCCGAATGGAGCGCAGGAGGGAGTGGCTGTAGGGGACGTTGCGGCCGCCGAATGGAGCGCAGGAGTAGCCCACGAAGCAGTAGATGGTGCTCCTCCCTAGTCTCTATTCTTATCTCTATCTCTACTACTCTTCTTTGTTTTTTATAATATACTAGTTGTAGTTGTCAAATCGAATAGTACTGCATCATCCACTGCACGCCCCTCTGTTAAACCCGCATGCAAACCGAGAAACCTACTCCGGCCCGCGGGAGGAAATTTTCCGGTTCCCGCGGGAGGGTTATTCTGCAAATTTTTAGAAACTTAGCATGCGACCGTTTGATCTCAGATCCAAGGGCTGCCAGCAGCCCATATCATGGTCGCGCCTACCACGACCATCGCGTCTCACGTGCGATCGCGCCCTTGGAGATTTAACACGGTGCGTTAGGCTATCTGATGTTGGCATGTCATACATAGTCATCACTTAGTCACTCATACTACAACAAGGTTAGCTATAAGGTTGGCTATAAGTGTATTTTTTTACTTGTCTCTATCTCTTTCTTCGTACTCCCTCCATCCCATAATATAAGAACGTTTTTGACACTAGTGTAGTGCCAAAAACGTTCTTATATTATGGGACACATGGAGTACTAGTATTTATTGCAATTGCCAAGGAGTGACCTCTTCCAATGAAATGGTGTTGCTAAGTTTGCTTCATTTAATTAGCTATTGACTCAAAATTGTCTTTTCACCTAGGTACACGCACTTAGCACCGTTTCTTCCTTGGGTCACCAAACTAGTCTCTATCTTCTTGATTAACTTGACACATCGGACTTTATGCCTATGTGGCAATCTTGATGAGGTGACGTCGAATTAAATGAAGAAAAGAGAGAGTTGAGTATCATAATATGATACTGTAGTATCATATTAAATGATGTGCTACTATGTGTCATGCATGACAATAAATAAACTATCCTATGATACCAACACCTGATACTATGCATTACGGATGTAGTATCATACAAAAGTATCATATGCATGATACTAGTATATGATACTCTCCATTACAACCAACCTAAGTACAATAGTGCGCTTTACATGGCATTTTTGCATATGTGGAGGAAAGAGAGGAAAGGAAAAAGTGGAGAAGTGGGCTCTCATGCAAGAGCCAGCCTCTACTACATGGTGGAGCATTGGGAGAGGCACCTGTATGGAGGTGGTCAGGAATCGGGAGACTCACGCCGGTCGTAGCGCCGCAGTTAAAATAATAATGGCAAGTCAAATCACGTGGCTCCACCTGTCCAGCAGTAACTCGCTGTCAAATCACGCAGCCCTACGTTTGCAGCAACCTACTCCCTCGTCTTCTCGCGTCTCTGTTGAACCAACTAGGCGGAACTGCCCCGCCGCCTACCGCGCAGGAAAAGCCCCGCCCTCGACTTTTAAATAGTATACAGTATACTAATTTTGTATCCATGGATTGCGCCATGGAGCAAAGCCTCTAGAAAACGGCGGTACACATGTACGGAGTATACAACATGCCCGTCGCGTTCGTGTCGCACCCTAGACGGTCGGTCTGTCTGGCACGCTACTCTCCGAATGGAACACACGTCATATTGCGTTTGCACACACATGTGGGACGTAATTGAGAACCGACCATAGGCACACTCCCCGGCCCCGCAAGTCGGGTGACTTAATAGAAGAGGGAGACGAGCGATAGTACTAGAGAAGTGTTGTACTATGTTGGTTCCTGGACGATCCCTGCAAGACACGGAAGATCAGTTCGTCCATGCATGTGACCAGACTCCAGCACACACGCCTAGATTGGCTATCGTCTACATATCGTGCAGGCTGTGTTGTACATGGCTGTAGTTGTGGTGAGAAATCTAAAAAAGGTTTCTTGTCATATCGCCAAATTAGGTGTCATGTGCTTTGGATGATTGCGAGGCTTAAACAGCGACAACTGAGTTGGGCTAGTCATTGGGGGCACATGCACGAAGACTACTCGGCTGCCATCTAGGTCAAGCCGGCTATGTTTATTAGGACATCTATCGACGGACCCCTTTTCTACGAGTTTATCTTTAATTTGAGTTTTGTTCCTCGTCTAGTTTGCCCGTCGGGATTCATGTTGTCTCCTTTGGGCAGTGAGGTTATGATTTCTTGCCATGTGGCATTTTTTCATGTTATATGTTATAATCCGGCGCTTCAGATCAAAATGACGACAACTGTGCCTCCGGGCCACGTGTAGGAAGACTTCTCAACAGTCATTGACGAGGTCAAGCTGGTTCCGGTAGACAAAAGAAAACTAGTACTACTCCACTATATAGGCAGGAGCCTCCGCGCTTGGTTGCTAGTGTTGATATCTTCACACTGTCTCGGCCTCTCCAGATCTAAACACGACAGCGGTGGCCACACACTCTCTCTCAGCTCACCGCTGGTCATAGATCTAGCCGGATCCTCTCCACCGGGGAAGGTGAGAAGTTGCAACGTTCACGTGGTCGTCCTCGGCGACGACTCTTACCCACTGCTGGCGCGTCCCAATAAGCATGCCTTATCGTTCTCTCCCAAGCACCACTGGCGAGG
Organism: Triticum dicoccoides; assembly: GCF_002162155.2. Classification (NCBI taxonomy): domain Eukaryota; kingdom Viridiplantae; phylum Streptophyta; class Magnoliopsida; order Poales; family Poaceae; genus Triticum; species Triticum dicoccoides. The sequence continues at coordinate 305,976,309 of NC_041391.1, forward strand.
GAGGGCCTCCGACCCCTTCTTCCTTGCTGACGTAGTGTGGGCAGATCCGGCCTCCCGCCGCCCACCTAGCGACATCTCGACGACCATCAGGTATAACTTCCTTCAAAACTGGCCTTGCTCTACTTCCCGAGCTCCTGACGTCGCTGCATTTGTATCTTTTACTATTTCTCAGCCCCCCTCGTAGATAGAATCGATCGGCTGTTCGAAAGCCACCTAATCTTTTTACGTTTAAGAGGTAAAACTAGTTCACGCACTCGAATCTAGTACTATTTGGTTCAAACAAGGAAGAAAGGGGTGGGGTGGGGGAGGATTTGTTACCTGAATCTAGGACTTGGTCGAAAGAGGAAATAATGGGGGCGAAAAGCAGCAGAGACTGTCTATCCAACTGGTTTCTAGGTCTAATAGGGAAATAAAGAGAAACGCAGTACAAACTCAATATAAACCCGCTCTATTGGTTGAAAAAGGAAAGAAAGTGGGGACTGCGGGACAAGTCAACCGAGTAAGTCCAGCACTAGATTTGCTAGCCTCACACAGTATAAGGTGGCTATACGAAACAAAAATGGGACCAACCCAGATATCCTGTTCTGATGTTTTTGCCCCGAGCCACTCTTATGTAATGCCACTGGTAAAATGTAGCAGTCGCACTGTTAAAAGTAAGGACACGTTAAACCAATGTTGTTTTCAATGTAATGCCTCCAGTAATATGAATCAATGGCACCTTTTTACATGTCCTACTAAATTTCCCATTAAGATAAGTTGGTTCTTTTCATTAGAAATGCAACTGTCCTGGTTCGCCTACTCTCCCGTGCCCAAAGTAATGTCGTATTTAACGGTTGTCATAGTTAATCCTAATGTCCATACTAATATCTAGCAATGCCACTGCTTTAGAAATTGCTACTGTCCTTGTAGGATTGCCATTCAGATAAGGAACATCCTTATTTTCATTTGATGCATGTTCCATCACTTGTTACTCACCCTCCTTTCCACCTTTTTTGTGCAAATAGAGATATACATTTCACGCTCGATCTTAGTTGAACTGCATAAATGATATCCAAATTATAGTTGAGCATTCCAGGAGCTTCACAACCAACCTTGATGTTGGTCAATTTTATTGCAACTAATGAAGAAGAAGCTCTGTGGGTTTCGTTTTCTAATGGAAATGGAACCGGGGATGGAGCCCTTTTCTTAAAAAAATTGAAGAAGAAGCTGCTAGCTCACGAGACATTGCATCATTTTAGGTGAACTACACCAAAAGGTCCCATGAATTGAATCATCCATGTTGGTGACTGAAAGAGCCAGCTTCAGCATCCCAGTCTAAGCACCCCCGGCCTCCATCCTTGCGACGCACGGTACACCTCGTTTGCCACCTGCTCGACCCTAGTGTCACTGATAAAATGAAGTAATAATACAGTTAAAATAGAGCGAGTGTCATCTCTATCATTTAATTTCCAATGTAGATAAAGAAAGTGCTTCTCTTTGTTAATGTATGTTTCATCAACTAGTCCCATTGTTAATGTTTAAGTGTTTCTACAAACTGTGGTGCTTAATTTTAGTTGATCTGTACAAAAATAGAGATTTGAATGTCTCAAGGCGCCTCCTTGTACTACCGCTGTGCAGTGATGTTCATCACTGATAGAAGGTGTATCTGGGAGACTTGGGACGATGTCCAGTATGAGGCGTACCTTATGAGGCGTCGCAGGGCCCATCTCGCCATCGCAGCATGGCATACTATGATACTATCGCAATATTTTCTTCTATTTATTTTGTGTGTTTCAGCAACTAGTGCCACTATAATTTAATCACGCTTTTTCATTATCTGTGCAAACAGGGTTATTCAGCTGGATTTTGGTGGAACTGCACAAATGTATGTATGGAACCGGCATATATGCAGAGTACGAGGTGTGCCAAGTGAAAATTACCGACACCAACCATGCTACATGCACGCATTGGCATCCACCACCACCAGTGGGATCTGTGGCGCTCTCTGTGGATGAATCTTTCTCGGCAACAAATCCTCTAACCAAATACTAGTAGCTTATATTGGCAGTTTTCTAGGGAGTACTCTTTTCTGAAAGAAGCACCAATCTATTTTTCTTTATTTGTACACTGTGTCACAACTTTGACCCAAAGGTCCAGACCTATTTTAGGGTAATTGGCGTAGTACTTGGAGACTGATTGTAAGCATGATTTTCATTAGTAGTCAAACTGATTGTAAGCATGAGCAGGTGGAAGATTAGGTTAGTGCGAAGCTTACCTTAAACCCTACCGCCTCCATTGAAACGAGGCGAGCATCGAGGGAACCGTGGAGAACAGCGGGGAAGCAACGTCGCGCCATCCGGACTCCTCTTGCGGTGGGAGAACGAATACTCCTGTGGCTCCGGCTGGCTCTGCACCCTCACGAACGGCACACCGTACTCGATCGATTCGTTATCCTCTGGGTGCTCGACCTTCGACCTGTATGCCCACCACCTCCGCCTGACTGTCGCCTCGGGCGAATCTGTCTGCTCCATCACCCAGAGGAGATACTCGATGAACTCGGAGGACTGCGGTGTGACTGCCGCTGAGGAGTACATGTATATCGCTGCCCTCATTGCCACTGTCTCGCTCTTTAGCATACATTGCGACATGGCCCACACCGTCCTCAAAATCTCCCACTCATTGTCAAACCAAGTAAGGATCTCCTTCAATCTGGCTAACTTTGCCTGGTCGCCGCCGGCGATCTGCCTGATTCGCTGCTGCATCCTCTCCATAGATGTCCTTCTGAGTGGTCCGGTGCTAGCTTTGAAAGATGGGAGGAGAGACAGTGGTCTTGCAATAGAGAAGAGAGAGAGGCGAGACGGTGGTTTTTGAATGGAGATGATGGAGAGGAGAGGAGGTGGTTTTGCAATGGAGAATATCAGAAGAGGGAGAGGCGAGATGGTGGTTTTGGAATGGAGATGATGGAGAGGAGAGGAGGTGGGTTTGCAATGGAGAAGAGGGAGAGGAGCGTGCGGCAGCGATTTAGGATTGGTTGAGAGGGCCGACGCGCTGTGACTGGATCAAAATCAAAATCAATTTACCCTTCAATTAAGAACGCGACCCCACATTAACTAGTTTCCCTTTTATTCGGGGTCATAATTGACCATGTTTTTCGCACATAAAATATATGGTATACGTTGCAAAAATAATATAATTTGAAAGTACGTTCAGATATGAACCAAACGATACAATTTTTGGTGACATGCATTCACATTTTGCTTGTCAAATACAGTACGTGGTCAAACTTTGACCCAAAATATGCAAAACAACAAAAAAATACTTCCAAGACCAGCGCCGCTCTTCCGTTCTTCTCCTCTTAAACCACCGCCGGTCCTCTCCTATTCCAATCTAAATCCAACGCCACTCATCTCCTCTTCCATTTCAAAACCACCGCCCCTCCTCTCCCGTTCCAGTCCAAAACCAACGTCGCTCCTCTCTCATTTTAATCCAAAACAAGCGCTGCTCCTCTCCTCTTCCATTCAAAAACCACCGCCGGCGAGTGAAGGTGCTGTGGAGAAGTAGATCGGTGGAGGAGTACAACTGATACGTGAGGATCGCAGACGGCGACCCTGTGAAGCTAGCTAGGATGTTGGAGATACAGTCTTGGTTTGACAACAAGGACCAACTAGCGGCAACGGCGACATCCATGGCCAAATATCTGCAACAGAGCAAAAAGGCGGCGATACTCCTGAAGGGAGTCGTGTCGGAGTACATATAGCTGCTCCTCTAGGCCATGGAGCAAACAGATTCACCGAATCCAATCATGAGGGAGCGATGGTGGGAGTATCGATCCCAGATGGAGCATCCACCAGAGATTGAAGGATCGAGCATCTACAGGGTGCCATTTGTGAGGGTGTCCTGCCAGAGCGAGTCGGTGGACGCTTCGTCGACCGAACCCAACTGCAAGAGGAGAAAAGCAGTTGGCCCGATGACGCTTCCCCGCCATCGTCTCCCTCGCCGTTCACATTGTCTCATGAGGCGGCTGTCTGCCACCGAGGAATACGAGGGGACTCCCCCCAGCCTAATAGTCGGGCAGGTTGTGAATTGTCAGGAGGAGCTTAGGGTTGTCAGTATTTGCAGGTTGTGAATTGTGTTTTGTGTTGTGTATTTTGAGAGTACTTTCAGATATGAATGTCTTTTGAATTTCAGATTTGCAGTATTCAGCACATGAAGTATTTTATGAATTCTAGAGAGCTATTTTTAGCACTTAAAAAATATGTAGTTTCATAGGAGTATAAAAGTGCAGACAATGTGATTCTCAGAGAAGAAACTGCAAGTTTCAGTTTCAGATAAGAAACTGCAACTTTCAGAGGCAGAGCATTTATATTAACACGGCCTTTTCAAACAGGGTTAACATCATGTTGGAAGTTTTATTCATGGTCGAAAATGGAACTACCAGCCAGTTAACATCATGCTGATCAACATTCATGCATAGCACATCTTCATATGATGCACAGTCAAAATGCCCACACAATGTCGAGTGTGCAAAACACACAGAAAACGAGGGACGAAGTTTTGGCAAGTCTTGGACGTGGTTTTGGGCGGCCCCGTCTAGGCTTTCATTTTTAACATGCGCAGCCCACGACCTCGGATGGGAGGTCCATAGGCATGTTTGTATTTTCTTGAGGGCCGCCATGTATCGACCGGCCTATGGACCTCCCATTCGAGATTTTATTTTTTGTGAATATCGGCAACCCAATTTATGTATTTTTTTGAAGAAAACGCAGAGGTCTGTTCTATTTTTCTATATAAGAATAGGAACGCCAGGTCCAACTTATGTTTCCCTTCTAACTATATTATATATATTTAAATTATTTTATATGTTATTATATATTATTTTTATTGTCATCATATATTTAACATATACTTACATATGTAAGAAAACAATATCCCACATCTTATTAACTTATAAAAATAATTTCTTAACAATAAAATCCTGGATTGTTTTGGCACGAAAATCTTAGTGATTGTGTACAAAAGCTTGGTAAGATTTAAGGATGAATGCAATAATATCGCTTATTATCTAAATATATTTATAACAAAATGCTCAGCCCCTTTTTATTTTTTGATAACATTGCTGGCCCAACCCAACATTATAATTAGAATCAGCCCAGCAAAATCGTGTATTTTGAGAATGTGCAAATGACCTGTAATATTTTAGGAAATAAAATAGATGGGCCGCATGGACGCTACATTATTTGTTCACCCAGCCCAGCTAATGGCTGTAATTCAAAAAAAGAAGATCAAATTGACTGTAAATTCTACCGCGCAAAAAAAACTGTAAATTCTGAAAAAATGGGTTGATTACGTGCCACATTTTTGGAGGCTGAAATGTGGGCCAATAGGTCGAAGCCAACGCAAGTCGTTGTCAATTTAGTCAACAAATGATTCTGACATGTTAGCCGTTGGATATACATCCAACGACCGACATCCATCTTCAATCTCTCGTCTTCTTCCTCCAGCGCCGCCGGGACCACCTCACGCCTCCTGTTGCTAGCAGCTCTGCTTAGCACGCTTCGCTATGAAGCGCTACTCCACCGTCGGCCAGGCCATCCCTCCACCCCTCCACACCTCCTGTTCTTCTCCACCGACTGCCGAACCACACCGCACTAGAACCGGTTAACCCTTGTACACCTCTCCGTCTGCGACTCTACTCCCCTGTCTTCCCATCTCCGGCTCATTGTTGTCCGGGGCCTCGCCGTCATCCACCACCTTGGATGCGCTTGGCGTGGCGTGGTCAACGTGGTCAACGAACGACACCATCGGAAGTAGATTGTGCGTGGAGAGGCTGACAGCTGGGTCCACGGCTGCACACAAGGAAATGCCTCCTTATTACGCGCAAAATAATGATTCCTCCACCTGACATCTGGGACCCACTAAAAGGACCTCTGTATTTCGCGAAAAAACATGCCCCCCACTGACAGGTCGGACCCACCAGCTATCTTCGCACACAAGGAAGTGCCTCCTTGTTACACACAAAAAAATGAATACTCCCCCTACCAGCTATAACCCAACATAGTGGGAGGCTGACTTGTGGGCCTACCAAGTTGACGGGGACGGAGGGCTTTGTCAACTTAGTCAATATGAACAATTCTAGCTCCTGTTACCATATGATGTTCATCCAACGGCCGTAGTGCTTCTTCAACCTCTGGTCTTCTTACTCCAGCCGCCCAAACCAGCGCCAGTCGTGCTGTGTGCTCCTTCCTCCCGTGGACGGCTGTGATGCCGCGGAGGCCTCACCGCCCCCTACTACTCCCACCGCTGGCCAGGCCATCCCTCTACTCACCCACACCCCTTCTGCGGCGACAGCAGCCTCACACCGCAGCCGAACCAGTGAACCCTCATACTCCTCTTCGCGTGGGCATCCACTGTTGCGTCTTCCCCGGCTCCTGTCGTCCCCTTCCTAGGCCTCGCCATCGTCCACCGCCGTGGTGCTCTCGGTGCGGCGTGGTCAATGTGGTCAACAACCGAATTCCATCGGAAGAGTACTGTATGTGGAGAGGCTGACAGTTGGGTCCACGGCAGCCGCAAGGAAGTGCCTCCTTATTACACAGAAAATAATGATTCCTCCACCTGACAGCAGGGACCCATGTAAGTGCATCTAGTGCCCCTTAGTGATTTTGGTGTATTGAAGACTTATAGGTTAAGGGACTAATGTGTTTATGAGTGTACACAGGTCTATAAGTCTATGAGGAGTTTGATATTTACAGAGAAAGTCAACCCCTAAAAATGAATATCTTCGACTGAAGATTTTTGTGCGGATTGCCTACACAGTGAGGAACATGATAGCCCTGAGGAATTTGAGAGTCAAATTTCCGACCGTTGCTGTGCTTCGCGCCAGCTGTCCCAAAATATCTTATCCACATAACGGTCATATCATTGAAGGGCATTTATGTCTTATCATGTCGGGCTGCTCCCTAGGCTATAAATAGCCGCCCCCTACAACCACTAGCTGGTTGGCTGCTCCGAGAGAAACTGACACTTGTCATTTGAGAGCAACCCATCATTCGAGGAATTTGAGTGAAAATCATCGAGTGAGGAAAATCCAAACCCAAACACCCACAAACCCAAAGTGATTGAGCATCACTGAAGAGATTGATCCTGCGTGGATCCGACGCTTGTTACCTTTGAAGACTGTGCTTCTTCCAGACGGTTAGGCGTCATGGTCTAGAGCATCCAAGAGGAATTGTGGATTGCCGAGTGACCGAAGTCTGTGAAGGTTTGGAAGTCGCCTAAAGACTTACCACGAGTGATTGGACGGGGTCTGTGTGACCTTAGTTCAAGGAGAATACGGTGAGGACTTGGTGTCCTGAGTTGCGTGCTCAGTGAATGGGTGTCCGGGACTGTGTGTCCTCGAGTATAAATACTTAGCCGCTCCAACCAGACGCACAACTGAGACAGCAGTTGGAACTGGTCTACCAAATCATTGTCTTCACCAACCCTACTGGTTCTATTTCCTCAACTCTTTCATTTCCTCATTACTGTGTTGAGTGGTTGTTCATATCTGTGTTTGACGACTCTGACTGAAGACTTTCTCAATTCCCTCAGTTCAATTTCTTCAGTCTGTTTGTCTTCATCTTGTGCTATCCTCTGTTTACGCTTTCTGTACTCTGCGATTGTCTTCATTTCATCATGATGACTATGTGTGTATTCTGCTATGCTTACTTCTGAGTACTTATTCCACTGCAAGTAGTTCTTCGCTAAGGAATTTCCTCACCGGCAAATTCCTCAGTGAAGAATTCATAAAAATCGCCTATTCACCCCCCTCTAGTCGATATAATGCACTTTCAACCCACCAGACGGGCCACCGTATTTCGTGAAAAAAATGTTTCCCCCCTGACTGCTGGGACCTACCAGCTACATCTTCGCATGCAAGGAAGTGCGTCCATATTACGGAAAAAAACGATTCCCCCCCTGACTATTGGGACCCACCAGCTACACCTTCGCACGCAAGGAAGTGCGTCTGGGCAAAAAAATGATTCACCCCCTGACTGCTGGGACCCACCAGCTACATCTTTGCATGCAAGGAAGTGCCTAACAGTCGGGACCCACCTGGTCGAAGCGTACGTAGCGTTGTCTTTCTTGTTGCGAACGTGTACGTACATATATACCGGTGGAGGTAGAGGCGTGCACGTGTCGATGTATAGGCACACACGTGTCATCGTAGAGGCGCGCACATAGCATGTACATGTACCTACAGCGGCCAGGGTGCAAGAAAGAAAATACGGCCAGGTATGTGTACATACGGGCGGGGCCTCGAACGCCTACTCACGCATACGTACGGCCAGGGCTCGTGTACATGGCTGGGTCAGATGGAGAAACAATGTCGTCGTCGTGTTCATGTGGAGGCAACGGAATGTGTTGTGTTCATGGGGAGGCAACGGAATGCGTCGTGTTCATGGGGAGGCAACGGAATGCGTCGTGTTCATCGCGAGGCAACAAAACGCATGGGAGCCAACCGGCTGGGTCGGAACAGAATGAGTCGTCATGTTCATTGGGAGGGCTTGGACGGAACAGGCGATGGAAACGAGGCCTAGCGTATGGCAGAACGGAGGAAACGACCTTGTGTTCGACCGGCCACATTCGAAACGGGGTCTTGTTCATCGAGAGGGGTCTGGCGTACCATAAAACAGAGGAAACAGACCTTCTACGGTTGAAACGGGGGTCCTGTTGATCGGGAGGGGTGTGGCGTACCTCTAAACGGATGAAACGGACTTGTGTTGGAGCGCTACGGTCGAAACAGGGGTCCTGTTCATCGGGAGGGGTGTGGCGTACCGCAAAACGGGACTCTACGGGATACTGTTCATCTCCACCGTCGACCACCTCCAGCCTCCATGGGCTACCGTTGACCTCCTCCACCCTCCACGGGCTCCTGTTCATCCAGCCTCCACCGCGTGCTACTCCACCGGCTACTGTTCAACCACCCCTCCACGGGAACCCCTCCACCGTCTACTGTTCATCCAGCCCTCCATGGGGTCATCCTGTTCATCCAGAGGCAACGCCACGGGGTCCTACATCCACCCCCACCATTCACTATTCATCCACCCCCCCTGCAAAGCTCACTGTTCATCCAGAGAGGCAGCATCGATCAGCTTAAGTTAGCAGCAGTAGCGAAGGAATCGCTTGATCGGGTTCAGTTAACAACCATCGATCGATCACTCGGGTTTAGTAACGTGTAGCTTGCAGTGCAATCGCTCGGGTTCACTTAGAGCCCAATGCCTCGCTCGGGTTCAGTTAGAGCCAACGCCTCGCACACACGCGCGTATGTGTACGAGAGAAACGCGCATCGTTCGCCCCCCGACCGCCCACCATAACCGGGAACTCCCCGAAATTTTCCTCTCCCTCGCTTCTACCATGGTTTTTCCCATCATGGACGGCCCAAAGAGTGTCATGCAGCTGCGTCTCCGGCCCGCCCAGGATGAAAAGCCCATTTTCTGTCATGATTTTTTTCATAGAAGTAGGAACCCACCACATCTATGATGATGCCGGGTTTTGTCACAATTATCGTCATAGAAGTGTCATATGTATGACAGAAAAAAATTTCATTCGGCCCAAAATGTCATGGATGTGTCTTTTTTTGTAGTGATGCTATTAAAATGATTATGATGTGTTATGATGGGATGGTATCCTCCTTTGAATGAATTGAGTGACTCGACTTGGCACATGTTCGCGCATGTAGTAGAAACAAATCAACATAGCCTTCACGATATTTATGTTCATGGTGGATTATACACTACTAGGGAAAAGCCTAGCAGCAGCGCGGGTTTTGGGCCTATTAGTAGCGCGGGCAGGAGCGCTACTAATAAGGCGCTACAGCTAATGCTTAGCAATAGCACGCCTGGATCCACGCTACTGCTAAATTGACTTAGTAGTAGCGCTTCTTCAGAACAGCGCTACTGGTAATTAGTAGTAGCGGTTCTCCTTTCCCGCGCTACTACTATTATTTAGTATTTTATTTCTTTTTTATTTCATGTTGTATTCATACACCTTTACACAAGTTTTCATACAACAGGAATTTAGAGATTGTTTTTACATCATAATGAGTTATTACATCACGGGGTGAAAGAACCGTGGACTAGTTTCAAGTGGATGTCCATCCACTTGAAACTAATCCACGGTTCTTTCACACAATGATATAATAATATCATCATCATCATCATATCATTAACAACTTATCATCATAATACATCATTGTCATATAACACCTCCTCAAGATCATCGTTTTCATCAATGACATCACATAGCAAATTGGTCACTAGTCGTAATCACAAGTACTCCTCATTATCAACTCTAACACATTACCACATAATAAACATATTGTACCTCATAGGACCTATTACATTCGACTAAGACCTACTACATTTTCTAAGGTAAAATAGCAAAAAACAAGATAGCCCCTGACTCTCCATTATGGAGAATGGAGATTAGCCTGTCTCCAATTCTTGCCTTTCGCTGAATGTTACTTCCAAGAACCTCCTTGCGAATGTCCATACATTTCTTCCATTCTTTGATGAACATGTGTTCACGGGTTTTAGAAATCAGATATGCACAGGTGAGCTCCGTAGATTTACCTGGCAGTATGTTCAGAACTGAGAGGCGACCATGCAGAGACATCATATGAGGAACACAATTCATCGGGAGTTTCTGTTGAAAAACATAATAATAACTTCGTAGTTAGCAATGATGTACTAGTTTTAGAAGTATGCAAAAGATGCACGGATGTCGTAATAGCAAAAATCTTACCAGGGTATCTCCAGAGAAGTTACCATGGTTCAACACATGCACTAGTGGCACGTATTCACCATAATTTGGAGGAGTTCGATAATAGTCATTGTAATTCTCAAGAAGAGTACAAAATGCGATCAGATAATTTTTCTCCTTATACGTTAATTCAGTGCCATCGGTGTAGTGGGTTTTATCTACCATCTTCCGCGCAGTCTTTGAAGAATCAAAATAAGCTGTCAATGGAAATAAGCTATCAACTATTTTGAAATAAACAATATAAATTAGTTAATAACTATGTTTGAGAAACTCACATAGCGGTACAAGCAGAAGTGTATCAACAAGGAACCAAATGTCCATATCGTCTTGCTCGATGTCAGGATCACCAAGATCCATGGTGACAATCATACCCTCATAAAAACCATACATTTTGCAAAGTGCTTCCCAATTTTGGCCACCAAAATGGGTTACGCTCTGAGCATTGCACAGATTTACTTCAAAATCCATATCATGATGGGTCCTTAGGTGTATTTTTCTTTGTTTCGAAATTTTCATGGTCTTCAAAACCCATCCTCGCTAAGACATAGCGTCTTGCATGGCATGGGATAAGCTAGTCGAATTGTAAAATATGAAAATTAGACGTTGAAATAGTTGAAGTCATGCTTAATTACGAAAAAAACACTTGTCGTTGTTGCGTACCGTTTCACAATCGAAGGTCTCCTCGAGCTTAATGTTGAAGTGCCGATCTTCGTCCAGCTGAACGAACCTGTCGCACATACCTCGATCATCGTTGCACCAGCTACACTCCCCCGGGAGACTGTCGTCATCCGAGTACGACATTTCCTACGTTCATAATTCAAAGATTAAACTTGTACATATTCTAGCACAAGTCATGCCAGAATTGACGAAAAAATCCGGCATGACCTTTGCTGAAAAAGGACATATCGAGCGCCTGATATTTGCCGGAACGGAAATTAATCAACACTCCGGCAAAACATAGGCCACTCGGAGATGTAAACTGAACATGAACGGCCACTTGGGCAACCACATATCCTATTTGAGCAACAACACAAGATATACAAGGATATTTGGCTGGTCTCACCTCGATGTCGGAGGGGGTCGGTGTCTGGGACGACGGCGGGGATGTCGGATGGGGTCGGTGACGGGGACGACGGTGGTCACCTGAAACCATATAAGTTATCACTAATACATCCCGAGTAATTGCTTGAACTAAAAAATAACAACAAATATGACATGTTCAACTAGTTTTATTAATTCAACTAGTTCTTACTAAATATAAACTTACTATAAATAGAAAAAAAACTAGTTCTTTCTAAAAATAAAGTAGTTCAACTAGTTATATTAATTATCTTACTAAAAATACATTAGTTCTATTAATTCAACTAGTTCAACTAGTTTATTAATTTACTTACTAAACTAGTTCAACTACAACTAAAGTAGTTCAACTACAACTACTATTAACATCTACTACTACTAAAAATCTAGTACTAACTAAGCAACATCTAGTACTAGCTATGAACCCTAAATTAACATCTACTACTACTAAATCTAGTACTAACTAGTGGCAGGGGGTGGGGGCGACAGAGAGGTAGCTAGGGGCGGCGAGGTCGAGGGCGGTGGGAGGAGGGCTGCTGGAGGAGGAGGGAGGAGGGGCGGCCGCAGGCAGAGGGAGGAGGGCGGCGGCGGAGGAGGAAGGGGCGGCCGCAGGCGGAGGGAGGATGTGCAAGGAGGAGGGGGGAGGGACGGAAGGAGGGGAGTACCTCGGCGGCGAACGAACGAAGGCGGCGGCGGCGGCGACGCACGACGACGGTTACGCGGGCGAGAGTGAGAGTGTGAGTGAGAGGGCCGGTCATGCGCATGGGGATAAGGTAGGGATAGTTGTAGCGCGTTTGCCAAAACGCGCTACATCTAATCTGAATAGCAGCAGCGCTTTGTATATAAACCGCTACTGCTAAGTGTAACTATACAAAAAATACGTCAATGCAAAAATACATTGGACATCAATGATCTTTTTGTGTACAATCTGAATTGTCAATATGAGTCCTCTCCGGTATTGCGGCCACAAATTTTACACATAGAGTTCAGTGAAGACCAACTGGTTGTGGTAGTTTAAGAAATAACATAATTAAGGTGGTAAACACCCTGTTCACGGAGCGAGGTGGGACTAAACTTGTGGGCTGATCTTAGCAGTAGCGGTTATTCCTAGAAGCGTGCTGCTGCTAACTTCTATAGCAGTAGCGCTGTTCAGTATAGTGCGCTACTGCTATAACTAGCGGGGGGGCGGGGGGGCGAGGTCATGGCAAGTATAGCAGTAGCGCTGTTTGCGGTGGACGCGCTACTGCTATTTTCCTGTCAGTAGCGCGTTTTGATAACACGCGCTGCTGCTAAATAGCAGTAGCGTGGTATTTTGAAGAGTGCTGCTGGTAAGATTCTGTGTATAGGCTTTTCCCTAGTAGTGATGTCCTACTCATGCTTGCACCTGGTGTAGATTAATTTTAATGCATGTTCATGACTATTGTCACTCTCTCAATTGGTTGCTTCCCAGTCTTTTGCTAGCCTTCACCTGTGCTAAGCGGGAATACTGCTTGTGCATCCAAACTCCATAAACCCCAAATTTATTCCATATGAGTCCACCATACCTTCATATATATGTGGTATCTACCTGTCGTTCCAAGTAAATTTGTATGTGCCAAACTCCAAACCTTCAAATGAAATTCTATTTTGTATGCTCGAGCAGCTCATGTTTCAACTAGGGATGTCTGTATCTTCCATGCTAGGTGGGTCATTCTCAAGGGGAGTGGACTCCACTCCTCATTCATGAGAAAATGGCTGGTAACCGGGATGCCCAGTCCCAAGATCAAAAAGATCAAAGCAATCAAAATAATTAAACAAAACTCCCCCAGGGCTGCTGCTAGTTGGAGGCACTCATTGTTTCGAGCAAGCCATGGATTGATGCTTGTTGGTGGTGGGGGAGTATAAACTTTTACCATTATGCTTGGGAACCGCCTATAATGTATGTAGCATGGAAGATATCGCCATCTCATAGTTGTTGCGTTGACAGTGAAAGTATACCGCTCAAAATGTTATTCATCTCTATTTCAAAATCGAGCTCTGGCACCTCTACAAATCCCTGCTTCCCTCTACGAAGGGCCTATCTATTTACTTTTATGTTGAGTCATCACCCTCTTATTAAAAAGCACCCGCTACAGAGCACACTGTCATTTGCATGCATTACTACTAGTTTATATTGGGTATGACTTGACTGGATCTCTTTTACCATGAATTACAATGTTTAGTCAGTCCTTGATCTTTAAAGGTGCTCTGCATTTATGTTTTGCGGTCTCAGAAAGGGCTAGCGAGATATCATCTTGTCATATCATATTATGTTTGTTTTGAGAAAGTGTTGTCATCCGAGTTTTATTATTATTGCTAGATAGCTGATTATGCTATTGATATGAGTAAATATGAGACCTAAGTGTTATTGTGAATATGGTTAGTTCATAATCTTTCCTGAAAACTTGAATGCTGGCTTTACATATTTACAACAACAAGAGCAAACAGAGTTTGTAAAAGTTCTTCTTTATCACTTTCAGTTTATCAACTGAATTGCTTGAGGACAAGCAAAGGTTTAAGCTTGGGGGAGTTGATACGTCTCCAACGTATCTACTTCTCCAAACACTTCTGCCCTTGTTTTGGACTCTAATTTGCATGATTTGAATGAAACTAACCCGGACTGACACTGTTTTTAGTAGAACTGCCATGGTGTTGTTTATTGTGCAAAAAGTAAAAGTTCTCGGAATGACCTGAAAATCCATGGAGATAACTTTTGGAAATATGAAAAATACTGGCGAAAGAATCAAGGCCAGGGGGCCCACACCCTATCCACGAGGGTGGGGGCGCGCCCCCTCCCCTGGGCGCGCCCCCTGTCTCGTGGGCCCCCTGATGCTCCACCAACCTCAACTCCAACTCCATATATTCCGTTTCGCGGAGAAAAAAAATTAGAGATAAAGTTTCATCGCGTTTTATGATACGGAGCCGCTGCCAAACCCTAATCTCTCTAGGGAGGGCTGATCTGGAGTCTGTTCGGGGCTCCGGAGAGGGGGATTCGTCGCCGTCGTCATCATCAACCATCCTCCATCACCAATTTCATGATGCTCACCATCGTGCGTGAGTAATTCCATCGTAGGCTTGCTAGACGATGATGGGTTGGATGAGATTTACCATGTAATCAAGGTAGTTTAGTTTGGATTTGATCCCTAGTATCCACTATGTTTTGAGATTGATGTTGCTATGACTTTGCTATGCTTAATGCTTGTCACTAGGGCCCGAGTGCCATGATTTCATATCTAAAACTATTATGTTTCCATGAATATATGTGAGTTGTTGATCCTATCTTGCAAGTCTATAGTCACCTATTATGTGTTATGATCCGACAACCTCGAAGTGACAATAATCGAGATACTTCTCGGTGATGACCGTAGCTTGAGGAGTTCATGTATTCACTAAGTGCTAATGCTTTGGTTCGGTACTCTATTAAAAGGAGGCCTTAATATCTCTTAGTTTCCACTAGGACCCCGCTTCCATGGGAGGGTAGGACAAAAGATGTCATGCAAGTTCTTTTCCATAAGCACATATGACTATATTTGGAATACATGCCTACATTACATTGATGAGCTGGAGCTAGTTCTGTGTCACCCTATGTTATAGCTATTACATGAGGAATCACATCTGACATAATTATCCATCACTGATCCGATGCCTACGAGCTTTTCACATATTGTGCTTTGCTTATTTACTTTTCTGTTGCTACTGTTACAATCATTACAAAACTGCTATCTTTACTTTTGCCACTGTTACCGTTACTATCATACTACTTTGCTACTAAATACTTTGCTAAAGATACTAAGTTATCCAGGTGTGGTTGAATTGACAACTCAACTACTAATACTTGAGAATATTCTTTGGCTCCCCTTGTGTCGAATCAATAAATTTGGGTTGAATACTCTACCCTCGAAAGCTGTTACGATCCCCTATACTTGTGGGTTATCAGACACGTAGGCAGGTCTATGTATATAGAAAGGGTCGATGGGGATTGTGCATGTGTATGATTGTGAGAGGAAGAGTGCTTGTGATAAAGGTTAGTGAAAACAGTCGTAAATGGTTACGAGAGGGAGGGAGGGTTATATCGAGAGCATGTCTGCGAGAAAGACACCTCGGGAGAGAGTGTGTGAGCATGTGTGAGAGACCACCAATTGATATACACCATGTGCGTGTATGTGTGAGAGAGAAAGTCGGCGTGTGTGTGAGGAGGGGCCTATGGGGAGTGAAACTACACGTAAAAGACTGATGTACACATTGATTAAAAATATAAATTGTATCCAAATATTAGGACGGGATCATGATATTTGCAATTCGCGTAAGGAACGGTCATTTCTCCATCAGACATCTCTATTCTATCGAATTTGAGCATGTCTATGTTATTATTAGACATAATTGATCCACAAAGTAAGAATTTTGAACTCCAGACAATGCATCACTTTAGCAGTCGAATATAAACGTGAGTATAGTTCATGTTGTGTGTGTAAAGCACATTATACATACATTTACACAATGAACATTATAAATAGCTAGCTATGAACTAGCATACATTTGAATTAAACTTAAGGTTGTTTAAAAAATTCGAATTCAACATGAAGTCCATTCAATTATTTGAATTCGATATCATGGCATTTGTATATCATACCTAAATTATGTGGGCACCAATCTTTGCTCTGCTTTTGTACATAATAGCGTATATATTCATGTACAAAATAGATTCAAATTTACCTCCTCCATTCCAAAATAATCTTAGTTATAGGATTTTCAAGTCTCAAAATTTCAAAAAGAAGCACATAATTTAATGAGGTTTTCAGACATATAAGGTCAAATTTAACATTGTCTATTTAGGTCAATCCTCAAAGTTCAAGAATACACTAAATGTGAATGCTTTTGTTTCAAAATTTCGAACGAAGCACCAAAAGAGCCTATACTCACCCAAAACCGAGTGAGACCAATGTTTGGTAGAAGGAAATTACTTTTCTAACTCCGACCCATGAAACCTATCGGCCCGACGTCCAAAGGTCTAAATCGGGGTAGGTTTGTAGCTTCATCTAGATGCCACGCAACCGCCTCCGAAAAACATTCATACACAATGGCCGCCTAAGCACACACGCGCTCGGCCAAAATCACTCCTGCCCACTATTTGGGACACCTAGGATTACTGTAGTGACCAGACCTCAAACAGTCTGATCTCTGTGCATCAGTGTCATCCCTGGATCGGTAATGTTGACATGCACAGTACTTGAAGGATTTATAACAGAGTAGCAATCACACACTTATTACATCGAATGTCTCAAAAGAGAACTTATTACAATAATATGGCTTAAGGCCATCTAAATACGATAACAGCGGAAGGCTTTGGAAGATAAAGTGAGTCCATCAACTCCAATGGCATCAGTGAGTGAAAGATCACGACCTAAGGCACCTTACTCGTCGTCTGAAAAGTCAGCAACATGAACATTGCAGCCCGAAACGGGTCAGCACAAGGAATATGCTGGCAATGTAACACAAGAGAGTAATGAATAGAATAATGCTATCACTACATGCAAATATGGCTGGTGGTAAGCTCTATGGTTACAGTTTTGCATAAAGCCAAATTTTCCCTACAGCAAAGGAATAAATTTTATTTAACTATCATGGTGGTTGTTAAACATTGAGAAGGTTCACCCAACTCAATCCCAATTAAGCATCATCATTAAACCCAATCAAATTATATTAAGAGTGATGAGATCCACATGATAATCCAAGAACTAGATACTCAAAACGTCCATAACCGGCGACACGGCTAACCATGATTAGTTTATACACTCTACAGAGATTTGCGCACTTTTCCCCACAAGACTCGAATACATCCATGGTCGGAGAAACAAGACACAGTCTTTTTGAAATAATAACTCTTTACTCCGGGTGGACAGTTACACCTACTTTCCCGTACATCTGCTAGCCCACCACTGAAAGAGGTCTTGTAACTTACTGAACTATGATAGATCCCATAATAGCTTGTGGCTGCACACGGAAGTTTCTGGAATGAATAATCTTATGATCCTTTTGAGCCTCGGTGGCGGTCCATAGGAGAATCACACAGTGCCCCGAGATTTCCAAGAAAAACAGGCAACACTGGGTTCCCCAGGTGCCTCAGTCCACCCAGATGTGTATTAAACTTGCCACCTTAGGTTAACCATTAAATAACAATACTCACATTTGTCATGGACATACTCACCCAATCCACGTCTACAAGGATAGCATAGCAATATAAGCAACATAGAAGTAACTCCCAAGGTTTGTTAATAATCAGGACAATAGGTACTACCTCATCTACTTCCCAAAAACCCACCTATTAATCAGATCCTAACGATGCAATTGTTTGAGGATTGATCTAATGCAATAAAACTGGGTAGTAAAGAGTTACGATCAAATTGTTACTTGCCTTGCTGATGATCCGCGAAACCTAGAGACTCGTAGTAGCACGCTTCGCACTCCGGGTACTCTATCGCAAACAAACAAGCACACAATAAGCACTCATCTAGAAGCACGGGTAAAACTCAAATAAAAGATCTAACTAGAAAGTTCAACTTAAGAACTCCGGTTTGCAAAAAGAATCAAATCAAACGCAGCAATGAAATCAAACTGCGAAAGTAATGAGCTCCATTTTAATAATCTGGTGTTAAGTCAAATTTTACAGTAGCAAAAAATTGTTTAAGTTAGTTAGACAAAAAGAGGGCCTGATTCCGATAAACGAGCGAAAAGATAAACTAAAACGAATATCAGGGCAGAAATCGCGATCAAAAATAATCGTGGAAAAACCCTGGAAAAGAAAAACTAACGAACAGGCTAACAAACGAACGTTCACCGTCTGCGACTAAACGCTGAAAATCATTCGTTAAAACGTACGAACGAGCGGGCGTTCGCTAAATAACTAAAAGCAAAAAAAAATAAGCCGGTCCAAATGAAAAAGCAACCGTGGTTTCTAAAAAAACCGGGCGGTTTTCTAGAGAAAACCGGCGGCGGCGGCGGGGCACTCCGGCGGCTACCTCGGCGGGATGGCGGCGGCGGGCGGCGGCTTCGGTGTCGGCGGCGGGGCGACGGGAGGTGGCGGCGGGGTCAGCGGCTGTGGCGATAGCGGCAGGCGGTGGGGCGGCGAGGGGATCCGGCGGTGGCGGCGAGTCGCGACGGCGACGTACTCCGGCGACAGCGGCACGAATACCGAGACAAGGCGGCGGCTATGGTTTCGGGTGGGGCTGGCGGCGGCTCAGGCCTTCGGGCTTTAAAGCCGCCCGGGCTGAGGTGTCCGGGTCGGACACGGCCTGGTACGGCGGTATCTTTTAAAAAAAATATTCCGCGCAGAAAATCAAATAAAAGAAATACTAAACGAACTCCAAAAATCCAAAAATAAATTTTCCCGGTCCTCTAAAAATAGAGCGGACAAAGTGAACATTTATTTGGGCCTCTAATGCAATTTTGTAAAATGCATATTTTTCCTAATTCAAATAAAGTAGCTCTAAAACTTCAAATAAAATTCTTATCTGATTTTAATATTAAATCTCCAATATTTATTTATTTTGGGAAAGTCATTTTATTCCCTCTCTTTTATTTTTATAAATTTCGAAGAGAAAATAATTAAAATCAAGCGGACCCTCTTTTTAAAATTTGAGAAAACTCAAATATGAAAATTACGAAATCCCCAACTCTCTCCATGGGTCCTTGAGTTGCGTAGAATTTCTAGGATCAAGCCAAAATGCAATAAAATATGATATGCAACGATGATCTAATGTATAACATTCCAATTAAAAATTTGGGATGTTACAAACCTACCCCCCTTAAGATGAATCTCGCCCTCGAGATTTAGGTTGGCTAGAAAATAGGTGAGGGTGATCCTTTCGTAGGTCTTCCTCTCGTTCCTAGAACTTTGCAGAACTTGATAACCTTGCTGCGTGTGACTCGGCTGGCAAACTCGAGAATCTTCACTGGTTTCTCCTCGTAGGTCAAATTTCTATCCAACTGAATTGCTTCCAGTGGTATGGTATCTCTCAGACGAATATCAGCCATCTCTACGTGGCACTTCTTTAGCTAGGAAACGTGGAACACATCGTGAACTCCTGACAAACCTTCGGGCAATTCCAACTTATAAGCAACTTCTCCCATACGTTCCAAAACTTTTTATGGTCCCACAAAACGTGGTGCTAACTTTCCCTTAACTCCAAAACGCTTAACTCCTCAAAGTGGGGACACACGAAGATAAACTCTGCCTTCGACTTTGTAAACTGTCTCCTTGCGTTTAGAATCCGCATAGCTCTTTTGCCTGGACTGGGCTGCCTCGAGTCTATCGCGAATCAACTTAACCTTCTCTTCAGACTCTTTAATCAAATCTGGTCCAAACAACTGACGGTCTCCAACTACATCCCATAACAACAGTGTTCCGCACCTCCTTCCATACAAAGCTTCGAAAGGGGCCATCTTCACACTGGCTTGATAGTTGTTGTTGTAAGAGAACTCTGCATATGGCAAACTGTCGTCCCAACTAGAGCCATAATCTAGCGCACAAGCTCTCAACATGTCCTCCAGAATCTGATTGACTCTCTCGGGCTATCCATCTGTCTGTGGATGAAAGGCTATACTAAACTCTAGCTTGGTACGCAAAGTTTCGTGCAACTGATTCTAGAACTATGAGGTAAACTAGGTTCCTCTATCTGATACAATGGTCCTCGGAACTCCATGCAGACATACGATCTTGGTCATGTATATCTTTGCCAACTTAGCACTAGTATAAGTGGTCTTCACTGGGATGAAATGAGCTACCTTCGTCAAACGATCGACTACAACCCATATCGAGTCATAGCCTGAATGAGTCCTGGGCAATCCCCTGATAAAATCCATGCCTAGCTTATCCCACTTCCATTCGGGTATCGGCAATGGCTGTAGCAATCCATCTAGCTTCTGATGCTCTGCCTTTACTCTCTGACATACATCACAAACTGCTACATACTCCGCAATATCCTTCTTCATTCCGGTCCACAAGAAACTATCCTTCAAATCCAGATACATCTTGGCATTTCCTGGGTGAATCGAATACGGAGAATCATGGGCCTCCTGCAGAATCAACTTGCTGATCTCCGGGTCATTGGGCACATATATGCGGTCCTCAAACCATAACGTATCGTGCTCATCCTCACGAAATCCCTTTGCCTTTCCTTTGCTCATCCTTTCCTTTATCTCGTCAATCTCCTTGTCCGTCTTCTGAGCTTCTCTGATCTTATCCATCAAAGTAGACTGAATGTCCAATGCTGCTACATAGCCTCTCAGAACTGTCTCCATACATAGCTCACGAAGATCCTCTACTAACTCCTTGGGTAACTCTCCAGTCATGAGTGTATTGACATTACTCTTGCGGCTCAACGCATCGGCTACTATGTTAGCCTTTCTGGGATGATAATGCAATCTCATATCATAATCCTTGATGAGCTCCAACCATATCCTCTGCCTGAGATTTAATTCCTTCTGAGTGAAGATATAGTTCAAACTCTTGTGATCCGTGTATACCTCACAATGTTTCCCAATGAGAAAATGTCTCCATGTCTTCAACGCATGCACTACGGCTGCTAACTCCAAATCATGTCTAGCATGATTCAACTCATGGTGTTTAAGCTGTCATGAAGGATAAGAAACAACTCTTCCCTCCTGCATAAGCACTGCTCCAAGTCCTCGATGAGAAGCGTAACAATACACTGGTGCTGTAACCAAGCGTTTCTTCAACTCCTGGAAACTGGCCTCACATTCCTCAGTCCAATTGAACTTGGTGTCCTTCTTCAACAACCCTGTCCTGGGCTTTGCATTCTTCGAGAAGTTCTCAATGAATCTCCGGTAGTATCCTGCGAGTCCAAGAAAACTCCAGATTTCTCCAACTGACGTGGGTGCTTCCTAGATTGTCACAGTGACAACTTTGGTGGGGTCTACTGCTATTCCTTCTTCGGATATAACATGTCTGAGGAATCCAACTTCCTTCAACCAAAACTCACACTTGCTGAACTTGGCATATAACTGCTGTTCTCTAAGCTTCCCAAGTACCAAACACAAATGCTCTTTATGCTCCTCTTCATTCTTCGAGTAGACCAGAATATCATCGATGAACACCATGATGAACTTATCCAAAAACTCCATAAACACCTTGTTCATCATGTTCATGAAATAGGCAGGTGCGTTAGTCAAACCAAATGACATAACGGTGTACTCATATAGCCCATACCTTGTGGTAAAAGCTATCTTAGGTATATCCTGCTCTCGAATCTTCAGTTGGTGGTATCCTGATCGCAGATCGATCTTGGAAAATACTTTAGCTCCTTGCAATTGGTCGAACAGATCATTGATCATCGACAGTGGGTACTTGTTCTTGATTGTCACTTCATTCAATCCACGATAATCAACAACCATCCTCAACGATCCATCCTTCTTCTCTACTAGAAGCACTGGTGCTCCCCAATGTGACGAACTCGGGCGAATATAACCTTTATCCAGTAACTCCTTAATCTGCTTCTTAATTTCCTCCAAATCCTTTGCGGGAATCCTGTACGGTCTCTTAGATATTGGCCCTGTGCCTGGCAAAAGGTCAATAAAAAACTCAATGTCTCTATCCGATGGCATACCTGGCAACTCTTCTAGAAATACATCAGGGAAATCCTTCACCACTGGTACTTCCTCCTGTACAACTCCTGATAAGGAATTTACTTGAGTCCTCTTTGGTACATGCCGGGATACATACTTAATCCTCCTTCCTTCTGGGGTGGTGAGCAAAATCGACTTACTGGCACAATCGATGTTTCCTCCATACATCGATAGCCAATCCATACCCAGAATCACATCCAAACCTTGCGACTCCAAAATTATCAGGTCTGAGGGGAAAACATGCCTACCTATGGTCAATGGCATCTAAAAACATCCTTGGCTTGACATATATTCCGCTCCTGGCGAGCTTACTAAGTAGGTGTTCTAACAACTTTGGTGGGCAGTTTATACTTATCCACAAATCCCCTTGATATGTATGAATGCGATGCACCAGTATCAAAAAGAACGATTGCAGTAAATGAATTAACCAAAAACTTACCTATTACTGCATCTGGCTGCGCTTCAACCTCCTCCATGTTAACGGGGTTCACTTGTCCCCTTTTGAAAAGGTTAGGCTTCTTCCCAGAGCTTCCATTGCCATTTCCATTCTTTGCTTCAGGCCATTCATTTGCATAATGTCCAGTCTTCTGGCACTTGTAGCAAGTAATGTGACTTAGATCCATCTTGGCAGGCGTTGCTGGGTTGGAACAGTTCTGGCCGTTGCTTCCTCTATTACCATTCCCATTCTTGGGACCACTATGGTTGTCCGAACTTCCTCCATTGTGGTTGTGACCTCCAAGGTTATGCTGAAAAGGTCCTCCTAAGTTCGGGGTAAAACGAGGCCTCTGCTGAGCTCCACAATTGTACTTCCCTTGTCCATACTTCCTCTTGCAGTTGTCAATCTGCTGCTACTTCCCTTCAATCATGAGAGCTCTATCTACCAACTCCTGGTAGTTGTTGAAGGTTGCCACCATCAACTACATGATCAGCTCATCATTCAATCCTTCCAGAAACTTCTCCTGCTTAGCTGCATCCGTAGCAACGTCATCTGGGGCATAACGTGCTAACTTACTAAAATCATCCACATACTGGCCAACTGCACGTCCTCCTTGGCACAAGTTGCGAAACTCACGCTTCTTCATGGCCATAGCTCCTGCTAAAGCATGGGCAGTACGAAAAGCCTACTGAAACTGGTCCCATGTGAGAGTGTCGACAGGGTAAGTGGCTGTGAAATTCTCCCACCATGATGCTGCGGGTCCATCAAGCTGATGTGCGGCAAAACGCACTCTCTCCGCATCTGTGCATCCTGCAGTGGTCAACTCCCCAATCTTGCGGAGACAATCATCTGCAACTATTGGCTCGGTGTTACTGGAGAACACCGGCGGATTCAGCCTCAAGAAACGGGCTAAGTGATCAACAGGTGGTGGTGGTGGTGGGTTATTGTTGTTGTTGTTCCCCTGATTCAGATTCTGGACTAGTATCTGCATCAATGCATTTTGCTGCTGGATAAACTCAGTGAGCTCCGGTGGGAAAGCAAATCCATTGTTGCGTCTCGGAGGCATCTGATGGGTTTAGAAAAGATGAGAAAATAGAATAGAATGAGATCTAGAGGGAAAACACTACCTATATGCACATGAGACAAACACAAACATATCACTTCAATCAATTCAAACAAGGGCATAAAATTGATCTAACTATCATTACAAAAGTGCTCGGACTATACTATATACATGGGGGAATACTACTACTGGTATGGTGGTCGACTAGAAAAATTGATCGCTCGAAGACTCCATGATATCTGCTCCAGCTTCATCAACATAGCCATCATCACTATCATCGGGGTCCTAGTCGGTGTCGTCGATGATGATGTAGTTCTCCGGACAGGTGGAATCGTCGTCTTCTCCTCCTGGCGCGGGGTCACCCATGAATATTCCTAGCTTCTTCTTCAGATCGTCATTCTTCTCCACGAGTATCGTCATTTCCTCCTCATATCCATCGCGTGTAGTCTTGAGTTCTTCCTCCAGCTCTGTGATCTTGGTCATTGCCTTCTTCAGATCTATCATGCCTGCGCACATCTGGTTCTCCTGGCGTCGAATGTGCTGGTTTAACTCCTGGATGAAAGCTACAATAGATCTATCCTTCTTGGTGCTGATCGTCTCCCATTGCTCATCTCAGCGCCCACAAATATGGTAGATAGTATCCTTGAGATCCTTGTGGTAAACTTCTCCAATGCGTCCCATGGTGATGTGGGCTGCCATGCTCTTTCCTAGACTCCAGGTTGGTGCATCAAAGGAAAATCCTATGGGCTCAGTGACTGGCATGAATGTCCTTCCTAGAACTTGAACTCGAATAATCCAACGCTCCTCTTCTGGTAAAGTGGCGATGTAGGTCCCGGTGAAGCTTGGTATTCCGATGTTCAGGTATCTAGTAACTTCTTCAAGTGGCATCCAAAAGGTGAATCTTCATCCGGTTACACAAACTTGTTCCTTGCATCCGCCATCCTAAAGGGTAGAAAAGGGAGAGGAGTCAGAAATGAGAAGAGAGTAGTGATCTAGGGCTTTAGCTTAGTGGTCGTGTCCTACAGTCAGCGTGTGTTCTGCCATCTTGTAGCGACCAGACCTCAAACAATCTGATCTGTGTGCATCAGTGTCATCCCTAGGTTGGTAATGCTGATACGCGCAGTACTTGAAGGATTTATATCAGAGTAGCAATCACACACTTATTACATGGAATGTCTCAAAAGAGAACTTATTACAATAATATGGCTTAAGGCCATCTAAATACGATAACAATGGAAGGCTTTGGAAGATAAAGTGAGTCCATCGACTCCAATGGCATCAGTGAGTGAAAGATCACGACCTAAGGCACCTTACTCATCGTCTGAAAAGTCTGCAACATGAACGTTGCAGCCCAAAACGGGTCAGCACAAGGAATATGCTGGCAATGTAACAGAAGAGAGTAATGAACAGAATAATGCTATCACTACATGCAAATATGGCTGGTGGTAAGCTCTATGGTTACAGTTTTGCATAAAGCCAATTTTTACCTACAACAAAGGAATAAATTTTATTTAACTAACATGGTGGTTGTTAAACATTGAGAAGGTTCACCCAACTCAATCCAATTAAGCATCATCATTAAACCCAATCAAATTATATTAAGAGTGATGAGATCCACATGATAATCCATGAACTAGATACTCAAAACGTCCATAACCGGGGACACGGCTAACCATGATTAGTTTATACACTCTGTAGAGGATTGCGCACTTTTCCCCACAAGACTCGAATACATCCATGGTCGGAGAAACGAGACACAGTCTTTTTGAAACAATAACTCTTTACTCTGGGTGGATAGTTACACCTACTTTCCCCTACATCTGCTAGCCCACCACTGAAAGAGGTCTTGCAACTTACTCAACTATGCTAGATCCCATAATAGCTTGTGGCTGCACACAAAAATTTCTAGCATGAATAATCTTATGATCCCTTTGAGCCTAGGTGGCGGTCCATAGGAGAATCGCACGGTACCCCGGGATTTCCAAGAAAAACAGGCAACACTGGGTTCCCCAGGTGCCTCAGTCCACCCAGATGTGTATTAAAGTTGCCACCTTAAGTTAACCATTAAATAACAATACTGACATCTTTCATGGATACACTCACCCAATCCACGTCTACAAGCATAGCATAGCAATATAAGCAACATAGAAGTAACTCCCAAGGTTTGATAATAATCAGGACAATAGGTACTACCTCATCTACTTCCCAAAAACCCACATATTCATTAGATCCTAACCATGCAATTGTTTGACGATTGATCTAATGCAATAAAACTTGGTAGTAAATAGGTATGATCAAAGTGTTACTTGCCTTGCTAATGATCCGCGAAACCTAGAGACTCATAGTAGCACGCTTCGCACTCCGGGTACTCTATCGCAAACAAACAAGCATACAATAAGCACTCAACTAGAAGCACGGGTAAAACTCAAATAAAAGATCTAACCAGAAAGTTCAACTTAAGAACTCCGGTTTGCAGAAAGAATCAAATCAAACGAAGCAACGAAACTCAAACTGTGAAAAAAACAAGCTCCATTTTACTAATCTGGTCTTAAGTCAAATTTTAGAGTATTGAAAACTTGTTTAAGTTGGTTAGACAGAAAGAGGGCTTGGAGACAAAACTCTAGGCGCTTGAATCGCCTGATTCTGATAAACGAGCGAAAAGATAAACTAAAACGAACATCAGGGCAGAAATCGCGATCGAAAATAATAGCGGAAAAACACTGGAAAAAGATAAACTGACGAACAGGCTAACGAACGAACGTTCGCTGTCTGCGCTAAATGATGAAAATCATTCGTTAAAACGAAAAAACGAACGGGCGTTTGCTAAATAACTAAAACAGGGAAAAAAATAAACCGAACTAAATAAAAAAAACAACTGTGGTTTCTAAAAAAATTGGGCGGTTTTCTAAAGAAAACCGGCGGCGGTGGCGGGGCACTCCGGCGGCTACCTTGGCGGGACGGAGGCGGGGGGCGGCGGCTTCGGCATCGGCGGCGGGGCGATGGCAGGTGGCGGCGGGGTCGGCGGCAGTGGTGAGAACGACGGGCGACGGGGTGGCAAGGGAATCCGGCGGCGGCGAGAAATTCCGGCGGCGGCGGCGCAGAAACCGAGGCGGCGCCTAGGGCCTTCGGGCTTTAAAGCCGCCCGGGCTGAGGTGTCCGGGTCGGACACGGCCCAGTAAGGCAGTATCTTTTTTATTAAAAAATATCATTCCACGTAGAAAATCAAATAAAAGAAATACTAAACGGACTCCAAAAATCCTGAAATAAATTTTGCCCATCCTCTAAAAATATAGCAGACAAAGTGAACATTTATTTGGGCCTCTAATGCAATTTTGAAAAACGCATATTTTTCCTAATTCAAATAAAATAGATCTAAAACTTCAAATAAAATTCTTATTTGATTTTAATATTAAATCTCTAATATTTCTTTCTTTTGGGAAAGTCATTTTATTCCCTCTCTTTTGTTTTTATAAAAGAAATATTCGAAGAGAAAATAATTAAAATCAAGCGGATCCTCTTTTCAAAATTTGAGAAAACTCAAATATGAAAATTACGAAATTCCCAACTCTCTCCGTGGGTCCTTGAGTTGCGTAGAATTTCTAGGATCAAGCCAAAATGCAATAAAATATGATATGTAATGATGATCTAATGTATAATATTCCAAATTGAAAATTTGGGATGTTACAATTACCATCCTACCCCCGACCGCAGTAGGTCCAAAATTTAAGGGGGGGGCAAAGTTTGTACTTTCCCCGAATTTCAAACAAGTGCGTCCCATCTGTTCAAAAAAACAAAAACAAGTGTGTCCCAGACGGAAACATGGTTCTCCCTTAGCTCCCCCCGTTTGATTCCCCATTCGTACTCCGTGGGCACCAAAAATACCTCTCCACCAGCCACGAAACCCGAGCGTCCTCCGTCCGCCACCCCATCCCACCCATCAATCGCCGCCCTCCTCCATCACGCCGGAGCCGATACCCCAACGTTGTCATCCACCACAACCGCAACCTCAACGCCCTCCATGACTAGAAGTTGAATCCAAGGCCGAGCTGCCTCCAGGACGCCGATGTGCGCCGTACCCGAGCCAGTTCAACCACGCCGTCCTGCGCCTCATCACTGCCGCTCCAACTTCAAAACCGTCCACTGCACCAGAGCTGTTCCCGCTTCATCATCCTTCGCCGCCTCGGATCTGCTTCCCCTCCGCCGACAGACGGCCACCACAACATAGTCAACAATTTGGCCATGGGTTCGTCCAAGGCTCCACCCTCCTCCAAAACATCGGTTCCCCGGTAAAAAGAAGAAAATCGCCGCAACATCTAGAGAACACAGCACTTGCAACTGGAAATGGTACTCCTCTTCCCTTATTCACGCAAATCTTACATGTCTGCTTGTACGGTATTCATCCCACAGAACACACTAGTTGACCGCTTCTTTCTGATACTAGATGTTCCTAGTAACTCGCGATGCACAAGGTTTCTCATCATATACTATTTCACCTTAGCTGGAGGTCCGTCAGCCCCCTGGATTTCAATTCCTGGTCAGTTGATTGCTAATTAAAGGAAGCATTCCCCGGCATAACAGGTGCTAGTCTGCCTATTAGGCCGGGGAAGCAGCGTCTCGGTGTTGATCTTAGGGGTGTGTGGGGCCTAGAAGCTGTCGGTGCCCGATCTGGAGGTCTGTAGGGATTAAAGGCATGGTTGTGGTGCTCTACCAAGAATGATTGTGGTGTAAGGTCGAGGGGAGGGAGGGGCAGTGGAGGCAGGGGTCTAGGCTAGTGGTCACTGGCGGTTCGAGAAAGATCGTCAATAGTGACTGGCGGGAGGTAGACGAAGGCCATCTGCCTGTTCCTTATAGATCGGATGGTTCATAAAAAATCGACTGACCTATTTATGTTTAGTCGACTGTTATTTTGATAGGAGCGCATGTGGTGGTGTGCTGGAGGAGTACCTGCATTTCCCAGCCATCCCTGTGGTCATATATTAGAAAATCTAATTTTGTTTCCCATGCAATGTTGTAGAGCTATCATATGTCTCCTTTCATTTATTTTTCAGTAACCTACTATCTACTACTTTTAGAGTGCACTAGTTCTGCACACACTTCACCCATGCTCTCACTATTGTTTTTTTATGCATGGGTATTTCAGACTCTACCAACTGGTTGATAGAAGCACAAAATAAAAGAGAGAAGTAGCTCCAACTTTCTTCGAGCTTAGGCAAGACATGTTTCAGCCTTATAAACGGTGCAGTGTTAGCAGATGGAGAGGGTAAACGTAGCTCTGGAGTTGATGACCTCACGTGCCATGAACCACCATCATAGGTGCTTGCTTTAACTTTGCGGTGTCATGTGTAGTTGCATGTTGCATATGGTGTGTAGCTTGCATTTGAAAGGCTGACGTCTGTGTTTATTAAGATAAGGAAAGATATTTTTTACATGAACCACCATCCCGGGAGCACCAGAAGACAAATAGCTAGTCAGGGCACTGGCCGAGCCAGTGACAAGCCCAGCACAAACAGGCATCACCAGGAAACCAACTAAAAAGCCACAATGGTGGCAAAGCAGCACGCCTCCCACCAGGCTCTCGGGCCCTCGATGATCATGCTCACCACTCCAGCCGGATGTCTAACTTGTATTGCTTCCAATTTGGTTAAATTGCATCTGCTTAGCTTACACATTATACCATTGAATATGACATGCCTTCCTGTTTTTGGTACATACTAGTACATCTGTCTATTAACCATGTTCTTACATCAAACTAATGTTCTTCTTGTGTATCCCTCATCAATCACTTATGATGAGACAGTCACGCCAGGGGGTTACTTTGAGAAAAATACGCTCTTCTAAAGAATGTAGTGTCATCCTCCCCACATGATTCTCAAGAAATAGCAAGGCTAGATGAAGATAGTGAATGTAGCTCTGCAGTTGGTGACCACATTTCCCCTACACCAGCATCACAGGTGCTTGGTCTAACTTGGCAGCGTGATATGTGGTTGCATGTTGCATATGGTGTCTAGATTTAAATTGCATGTGCTATTCTGCTTAGTTTATACATATACCTGTTAATGTGACATGCCTTCCTATTTTTAGTACATAGTACATCTATCTATTAAGCATGTCCTTACATAAAGCTATTGTTTTTTTGGTATCTTGCATCAATCAATATGATTAGACACCTTTAGTATATGTAGTGTGATATTAGTTGCATATTTCATATGATTTATAGCATGCGCTGCTTCTAATTTGTTGAAACACCATTTATGATGGGACTCTTTTAACTTGGCAATGTCATATTGGTCGCATCTTTCATGTGGTTTCTAGCTTGCATTGCTTCTTATTTGTTGAAATAGCTTCTTCTTAGTTTACACAAATAATTGTGAACATGCCATGTCGTCCTGTTTTTCGTACATATTTGATACGTCTCAAACGTATCTATAATTTTTTATTGTTCCATGTTGTTATATTATAATTCTTGGATGTTTTATAATCATTTTGTATCATTTTTGGGTACTAATCTATTGACATAGTGCCTAGTGCCAGTTGCTGTTTTCTGCTTGTTTTTTTACATCACAGGAAATCAATACCAAATGGAGTCCAAACGCAATGAAACTTTTTGTGATTTTTTCTGGACCAGAAGACACAAGAGGGGGGCACGACCCATCAGGGCGCGCCTGGGGGGGCAGGCGCTCCCATGTGGGTTATGCCTACCTCGGTGGCCTCCCGCACCGCCTCTTTGCTCTATAAATACCCCAATATTCCAGAAACCCTAGGGGAGTCAACAAAAATCAATTCCAGCCGCGGCAATTTCCAGAACCACCAGATCCAATCTAAACACCATCACAGAGGGGATCATCATGTCCATTGGTGCCTCTCCGATGATGCGTGAGTAGTTCATTGTAGACCTAAGGGTCCGTAGTTGGTAGCTAGATGGCTTCCTCTCTCTCTCTCTCTTGATTCTCAATACAATGGTCTCTTGGAGATCCATATGATGTAACTCTTTTTGCGGTGTGTTTGTTGGGATCTGATGAACTTTGAGTTTATGATCAGATCTGTGTGTTTATCCATGAAAGTTATATGAGTCTTCTTTGATCTCTTGTATGCATGATTGCTTATAGCCTCGTATTTCTTCTCCGATATTTGGGTTTTGTTTGGACAACTTGATCTATTTATCTTGCAATGGGAAGAGGTGATTTGTGACGGGTTCGATCTTACGGTGCTTGATCCCAGTGACAGAAGGGGAACCGACACGTATATATCGTTGCTATTATGGATAACAAGATGGGGTCTATTTATACATAAATACATCTTGTCTACTTCATGTCATTGTTCTTATTGCATTACTACATTTTTCATGAACTTAATACAATAGATTCATGCTGGATAGCGGTCAATGTGTCGAGTAATAGTAGTAGATGCAGGCAGGAGTCGGTCTACTAATCTTGGACGTGATGCCTATAGAATGATCATTGCCTGGATATCGTCATGAGTATCTGAAGTTCTATCAATTTCCCAACAGTAATTTGTTATTCCATCGTTTTCTATTTTTCTCGAGATAAGCCACTAGTGAAATCTTCGGCCCCAGGGTCTATTCTTTAATATATTTGCCTTCACAATCTATTTTTATTTTCGTTTATTTTCAGGTCTATTAAACCAAAAATATAAAAAAACCTTGCTGCAATTCTTATTAATTTATTTTATCTCGCGTTCCCGCGAGATCTATTTATCCAATCTACTACAATTTTATCTATCTTTTTACCCGTGAGGGATTGACAACCCCTCTCTTATGTCGGGTTGCAAGTATTTGTTCTTTGTGTGCAGGAGTTGTTTACGTGGTGTTGCGTGGTTCTCCTACTAGTTCGATAACCTTGGTCTCATCACTGAGGGAAATACCTACCGTTGTTGTGCTGCATCATCTCTTCCTGTTTGGGTAAATACCGACGTAGTTCTAGCAGACATCAAAAGGAATTTCGGGCTCTGTTGCCTGGGAGACATCGGCAACATCAACTAGCTTCCTAATCACAAATCTCATC
Organism: Triticum dicoccoides; assembly: GCF_002162155.2. Lineage (NCBI taxonomy): Eukaryota > Viridiplantae > Streptophyta > Magnoliopsida > Poales > Poaceae > Triticum > Triticum dicoccoides. The sequence goes on from NC_041391.1 coordinate 306,008,344, forward strand.
TCCTTGCAATTTACATCATTTCCCATTTGCCTCTTGTTTTCCTCTTCCCTGCTTCACAAAAAATTGCCATTTTATTCGCCCTCTTTTTCGTTCGCCGTTTTCTCCTCAGTTCTGTTTTTGGGTGCAATCTTGTTGTGTAGTCACCATGACTCAAGAGAACACCAAGTTGTGTGATTTCTCAAATACCAACAACAATGATTTTATTAGCCTGACTGCTACTCCCACCACCAATGCGGAGTCTTGTGATATTAATACTGCTTTGCTGAATCTTGTTATGAAAGATCAATTTTCCCGTACCCCTAATGAGGATGTCGCGTCTCATGTTAACACATTCGTGGAATTATGCGTTATGCAAAAGAAAAAAGATGTGCACAATGATGTTCTGAAGTTGAATTTATTTCCGTTTTCTTTGCGAGATCGCGCAAAAATATGGTTTTCTTCTTTGCCTTGCAATAGTATCAATTCTTCGAATAAGTGCAAGGATGCTTTTAATACTAAGTACTTTCCGCCCCAAAAATTATTTCCCTCAGAACCAAGATCATGAATTTCAAGCAACTTGAACATGAGCATATTGCACAATCTTGGGAAAGGATGAAATTGATGCTAAGGAATTGCTCAACTCATGGGTTAAATCTTTAGATGATCATACAAAGAAATTATGCGGGGTCGAATTTTGTCTCTCGTAATCTTTTAGATTCTGCCGCGAGGGGTACTTTTATGAAAAATACGTTGGGTGAATCTACTAAATTGCTAGACAATATTATTGCAAATTACTCACAATGGCATACCGAAAGAGCTCCTACTAGTAAAAATGTCAATTTGGTAGAAGAGATAAATTCTTTGAGTGAAAAAGTTGATGATCTGATGAAATTGGTTGCTAATAAAAGGCATCCAATTGATTTTAATGATGGGCCTTTGTCTACTTTGATTGAGTAAAATAGTGATGCCATAGATGTGAACTTTATCTCACGAAACAATTTCAATAACAATGGTTATAGAGGTAATTTTAACCCTAGGCCTTTTCCTAGTAATTCCTCTAATAATTATGGTAATTCTTATGGTAATCCTTCTTATAATAATAATAGGAACACCTCTGATCTTGATAATAATATTAAAGAATTTACCAATACTAAAAAAGTTTTCAATGCTACGATAGAAGAAAAGCTTAATAAAGTTGAGGATATGTATAGAAGTATTGATAGAATTTCTCATGATGTAGAAACTCTCAAGATGAAAATTCTTGTGCCTAAAGTTGAAGAATCAATTAGAGCTCTTTATGTTTCTATGGATGAAAGTAAGAAAAGATCGTTATGCTTAGAGCTAAAAGAGAAATTTTAGAAAAAGCATTTTCTAGTGATTGCTTTCATAAAAGTGATGAAGATCTTAAAATGATTAGTGTTTCCTCTATTTATCCTTTGTTTAGTAAAATTAAGATTGATGATAAATGGACTGGAGAAAAGTCAACTTTAGCTAGAAGGCGTCTCGATAATTCAGAGGGTGAAAATCTTGTTGAGAAAATTACATGATGAATGGGAACCTTCCTTCAGATTCAAGATTAAAAATTGTGAGTGTTTTGCTTTATGTGACTTGGGTGCTAGTGTTTCTACAATTCCTAAATCTTTATGTGATGTGCTTGGTCTTACCGATATTGAAGAATGCTCTTTAAATTTGCACCTGGCAGATTCTACTATTAAAATGCCCATGGGAAGAATTAATGATGTTCTTATTATTGTAAATTGGAATTACGTGCCCATAGATTTTGTGTTCTTGATATTGATTGCAATCCGTCTTGTCCAATTATACTTGGTAGACCGTTTTTTACGTACTACTGGTGCCGTGATTGATAAGAAAGAAGGCAATATTAAATTTCAATTTCCACTAAGGAAGGGTATGGTACACTTCCCTAGAACAAGAATTAGGTCACATATGAATCAATCATGAGGGCATCGTATGGATCTAGAACTAAAGATGACAACACTTAGATCCTTCGCATTATGCCTAGCTAGGGGCATAAAACGATAGCGCCCGTTGGGAGGCAACCCAACTTGTATAATTTTTCTTTTTGGTTTTCTTGCTGTTTTCAATAAACTACCCACTTATGCCTATGATTAGATGTGTCTTTGTGGTTTAAATTAGTGTTTGTGTGAAGCAAGGCCTTTGGGACGATTTGGATGAGAGTTGATTTGATCTTGCTAAAAAACAAAAACTTTTGCGCTCACGAAAATAATTCCCATTTTTAAAAGAAGAGTTCTTTTGAGTTGATTATTTTTGTAGAATATGAATAAACAAATAGTCCATGTTGCCTTAATTTTTCTGAACTTTTGTAGTTACAGAAGTATTCGAAGTTTCCATATTGCTATAGACTGTTCTGTTTTTGATAGATTATGTTTTCTTTGCGTTGTGTGCTTGTTTTGATGATTCTATCGTTTTCTTTAAAGAGTTTTTTGCCATAGAAAAGTTGGAATACAGTAGATATAATGCAAAAATAAAATATGAATGGGTTTGCAACAATACTTATAGTACTGGTTTGCTTTCTTATACTAACGGATCTCACAAAGGTTTTGTTGAGTTTTGTGTCATTGAAGTTTTCAAGGTTTGGGCGATATTACGATGGATGAAGGAATAAGGATTAGCAAAAGGTTAAGCTGTGATGCCCCGATAATTAGACTATAGTAAAACTCTCCTGATGATGCCATGTCATCTATGTTACTGTTGCTAATTAAGTGGTAGTTCAAAAACATTGCAAATTAAAAAATGAATTAGCGACAAACACCCAAAGTTTTCAAAAGTCAAAACAAAAATGTTCGGGGGGTGCCAAATATTGCGTAGGTAATTATGGTGAAGTGAACACATATTTAGAAAATGCCTAAATACTTTAAAATGAAATAAAACAGAAAAGAAAAATAAAGAAAAGAAAGAAAGGAAAAGAACCCCCCCCCCGGGGCCAGCCGACCCAACTGGCCGGCCCATTCGGCCACTGGCCCAAATGGGCAAAGGCCCAGCCGGCCAATCCCTCTCCTTATCCCCTCACCCCGCACACCCTAGCCCACTGCCCGCACCCACACCCCACTCTCCCCACGACGCCCCCCTCCTCTCTCCCGATCTGGATCGGGATCCAGAGGAGGCCGACGCCGCCCGCCGCCGCCCCGACCATCCCTCCTCCCCGGTCGGCCTCTGCTTCCTCCCAGCGCCGCACCGCCATCGCTGCCTTGACCCCGACTCCGTTGCCCGAAGCGTCCCGGACGCCGCCGGACTTCCCCTTCTACGCACGTCGTCCCCGTCAACCTCCCCGAACTCCCCCGCGCCCATTGCCACGATCCCGGTGAGGTCCCAGCCTCCTCTCTCTCCCTCGCCTCGGCGTACACCCCGCGCCGCGCGCGCTCACCGTGCGTGCCACATCTGCCGCCGCACGCGGGAGGCCCGCGCTGGCTCACCGTGCCCCGGCCCGCGCTCACCGTGGCCTCGCCCTGCCCGGCGCGCACCGATGCCTCGCCCCCCCTACGCGCTCGCCCGTGGTCGCGCCCCCTGTTTGCCACCCCCGCGCGCCCCTGCTGGTGCTGCTCGCGGATGCCGCGGTAGCCCGCTCCTCCCTCCGTCCGCCCCTGTCCCGTGCGTCGTTGCCATCCCCGTCCTCCGCCCCGTTGGCGCCCAGCGAGCCTCGCCGGGGTCACCAACCCCCCTGCTTCGGTGACCTGCCGGCTCCGCCCGCCCCTGTGGTGCGCTCGAACGAGCGGGTGCTGGGCACCCGTTGCGCCCGCGCCCGTTCGGGCGACAACCACGCGCCCATGCGCCCGAAACCCGCAAGGCCCCTTGGGGCCACAGGCATGTGGGGCCCCGCCCCAGAACGTTTACCAAAATTTTTTAAGAAAAATAATATATAAAATAAAATTAATAATAATTGAATTAATTAATTAATTATTTACTTAATTAATCTTGTTTAGATTAACCTAATCATTTAGGTAGACTAACTAAACTTGATTAGTTAGTCTTAGCCTATGGCATGCAGGACCCACATGTCAGGTTGACCAGTCAACTCTGTTGACTACTGACGTTAGCATGACCTCATGCTGATGTCATTAATCCATTTTTCGAATTAATTTAAATAATTAATTAAATTCCAGAAATTCATAAAATCTTTAGAAAATCATAACTTTTAATCCGTAACTCGGATTAAATTATTTTCAACATGAAAGTTGCTCAAAACAATGAGATGAATCCGGATGCGCACCCCGTTCATACACCACACATCCCTAACCTATCGAACTCGCAAATTTCCCCCTCCGGCTCATCTGTCCGAAAATGCGAAACACCGGGGATACTTTCCCGGATGTTTCGCCCCTTCACCGGTATCACCTACTACAGCGTTAGGGCACACCGAACACCGCGTATTGTCTTGTTACGCTTTCTGATGCTTTGATTGCTCAGTTATTTATTGTGTTCCCTCTTCGTTACTTCTTTCCGATAGACCCTGAGACTGCCGGCGACCCCCAGTTCGCCTACGGTGTTGGTGACTCGTCCTTCTTGCCAGAGCAACCAGGCAAGCCCCCCCCCCCTTGATCACCAGATATTTCCTATTCCTCTCTATACTGCTTGCATTAGAGTAGTGTAGCATGTTACTGTTCGATTACTCCTATTCTGTTGCATAGCCTGTCATTGTTGCTACAGTCATTGATACCTTACCCGCAATCCTAAATGCTTAGTATAGGATGCTAGTTTATCATCATTGGCCCTACATTCTTGTCAGTCTGCCTTGCTATACTATTGGGCCGTGATCACTCGGGAGATGATCACGAGTATATACTATACATACATATACTATATAGATGGTGACTAAAGTTGGGTCAGCTCGTTGAGTACCCGCAGGTGATTCCGATGTGGGGGCTGGAAGGACAGGTGACTCCATCCCGGTAGAGGTGGGCGTGGGTTCCTGACGGCCCCCGACTATTACTTTGTGGCGGAGCGACAGGGCAGGTTGCGGCCACCTAGGCGAGAGGTGGGCCTGGCCCTGGTCGGCGTTCGCGGTTGCTTCATAATAACATGCTTCACGAGATCTTGGTATTTGATCTGAGTCTGGCCACTGGCCTATATGCACTAACCAACTATGCGAGAAAGACATGGGCACTCGACGTCGTGGTATCAGCCGAAGCCTTCTAGACATCAGCGACTGAGCGGCGCGCGCCGGATTGGAACGTAAGCCTGCTCTTGTATTAAGGGGGCTAGTTCTGCTTTCGGCCGCCCACGCAACGTGCAGGTGTGCAATGGACGATGGGCCTAGACCCCTGCGCCATAGGAGTTAGACCGGCGTGTTGACCTCTTTGTTAGGCCTAGGTGGGGCTGCGACGTGTTGATCTTCCGAGGCCGGGCATGACCCAGGAAAGTGTGTCCAGCCAAATGGGATCGAGCGTGTTGGGTTATGTGGTGCACCCCTGCAGGGAAGTTAATCTATTCGAATAGCCGTGATCTTCGGTAACATGACGACTTGGAGTTGTACCTTGACCTTATGACAACTAGAACCGGATACTTAATAAAACACACCCTTCCAAGTGCCAGATACAACCTGGTGATCGCTTTTCCACAGGGCGACAAGGGGAGGATCGCCGGGTAGGATTATGCTATGCGATGCTACTTGGAGGACTTCAGTCTACTCTCTTCTACATGCTGCAAGACGGAGGCTGCCAGAAGCGTAGTCTTCGACAGGATTAGCTATCCCCCTCTTATTCTGGCATTCTGCAGTTCAGTCCACCGATATGGCTCTTTACACATAGACCCATGCATATGTAGTGTAGCTCCTTGCTTGCGAGTACTTTGTATGAGTACTCACGGTTGCTTTTCTCCCTCTTTTCCCCCTTCCCCTTCTACCTGGTTGTCGCAACCAGATGTCGGAGCCCAGGAGCCAGACGCCACCATCGACAACGATTCCTACTACACTGGAGGTGCCTTCTTCTACGTGCAGGCTGCTGTCGACGACCAGGTGTAGTTAGGAGGATCCCAGGAAGGAGGTCTGCGCCTCTTTCGATTTGTATCCCAGTTGTGCTAGCCTTCTTAAGGCAAACTTGTTTAACTTATGTTTGTACTCAGATATTGTTGCTTCCGCTGACTTGTCTATGATCGAGCACTTGTATTCGAGCCCTCGAGGCCCCTGGCTTGTAATATGATGCTTGTATGACTTATTTTACTTTTAGAGTTGTGTTGTGATATCTTCCCGTGAGTCCCTGATCTTGATCGTACACATTTGCGTGCATGATTAGTGTACGATCAAATTGGGGGCGTTACATAAGCTTGGGGATGCCCGAGGCACCCCAAGATAAAATTCAAGAAGTAGCAAGCAACTAAGCTTGGGGATGCCCCCGAGTGGCATCCCCTCTTTCTTCTAACAACCATCGGTATTTTACTTGGAACTATATTTTTATTCGTCACATATTATGAGTTTTGCTTGGAGCGTCTTGTATGATATGAGCTTTGCTTGTTTTGCTTTGTGTTTTAAGCCTTGAATCCTTGATGTACACACATTTTTTAGAGAGCCAAAAATTATGCTATGCTTGCTCCTATGCTTCACTTAAATTTTTAGATCCATGGAATTGCTCTAGTGCTTCACTTATATCTTTTTGAGCAAGGTGTGCTTTGTTATTTTTGAAGAAATGCTCTCATGCTTCACTTCGATTCATTTGGGAGCTAGTAAAAAATTTAAGAAATTCACTCTTTCTTCACATAAATTATTTGGAGAGAAAGAAATATGATGCTCATGTTCTTCACTTAAATTTGTTTGAGCTTATTAAAAGCAACATATGACATAGGTCCCAAAGTGATAGATATCCAAGGAGGATATAATAAAAACTTTCATGAAGATCGTTGGACAAAATAAACATGGTTCTTTGTAATGGTTTTGAGATATGATGATATGATATGTGAGTCATGTTGATGAGTAATTATGCTTTAGTAAGAATACTGGTGCTAAGGTTTGTGATTCCCTATGCAAGCACGAAAGTCAATATTTATGCAATGAAATTACATCCTACTTGTGGTGCATTATTTGGTGTAAGTTATGCTTAATGCTCGCTTACGAGATTTTTTGTTTCTTGGTTGGACGCTTCTCAATCTTTTTGCTAGCCTTCATTTGCACTAAGTATCATCACTACTTGTGCATCCAAAACCCTTTAAACCAATTTTTCCACATGAGTCCACTATGCCTACCTATATGTGGTATTTCCGTGTCATTCTAAGCAAATTTGTATGTGCCATCTCAAATTTTCAAAATAAATTTCTCTTTTGTGTGCTCATACCACTTGCGAGGCGGTGAGGGGTGGCTGATATTTTCCATTATAGATGTGTTATTCTCACTATGAGTGTTTATTTACTTGTCATTGCACGAGAGTACGGCAAAGGTATTAGGGATGCCCAATCCCGAAATGAAAAATGAATTTACTTTATGCGTTCAAATAATAAACTCCATGGAAAGTGTTGGGAACTCTAAGTCGTTTTTGTTGGTGGGAAAAGTATGCCTCCCAAAATGTGTTTATCTCTTAATTTCCGCTTTGAGCTCTGACACCTCTACAAATCCCTTCTTCCCTCTGTGAAGGGCATTTATTTTACTTTATGCAATTTTTATTTTTAGTTGAGTCTCCATCTTCTCTTATAAAGCATCAACTAAGGGGCACTACGATCATACTTGATAATTGGGTATAGCTAGTATTCGAGTGTGTTTCATGAATGGATCAATGATTGAGCATAGTGGGCTAGGCATAACTTGCTTTAGTGTTGATATTCTGAAAGACATGGTTGCTTGTTGATATGCTTGAGTATTAAACTCTTCATGTCAAAACTAGACTATTGCTTTGAACCTTATAAAAGTCCAAAACTCTTCATAGTGGGCTAGGCAGTATTCACATCAAAAATTATGTTTTTATCATTTACCTACTCGAGGACGAGCAGGAATTATGCTTGGGGATGCTGATACGTCTCCAACGTATCTATAATTTTTGATTGTTCCATGTTGTTTATTATCATTCTTGGATGTTTTACAATCATTTTATATCATTTTTGGTACTACCTTATTGACATAATGCCCAGTGCCAGTTGATGTTTTTCTTCTTGTTTTTTACATCGCAGGAATCAATACCGAACAGAGTCCAAACAGAGCGAAACTTTTTGTGATTTTTTTCTTGACCAGAACACACAAGATTGGCCAAAGAAGTACCCGAGGGGTGCCTCGAGGGGGCACAACCCACCAGGGCGCACCTGGGACCACCTTGGTGGCCTCCCACACCGCCTCTTTGTTCTATAAATACCCCAATATTCCAGAAACTCTAGGGGAGTCGACAAAAATCAATTCCAGCCACTACAAGTTCCAGAACCACCAGATCCAATCTAAACACCATCACGAAGGGGTTCATCATGTCCATTGGTGCCTTTTCAATGACGCGGGAGTAATTCATTGTAGACCTACGGGTCCGTAGTTAGTAGCTAGATGGCTTCCTCTCTCTCTCCCTCTCTCTCTCTCTCTTTCTTCTCAATACAATGTTCTCTTGGAGATCCATATGATGTAACACTTTTTGCGCTATGTTTGTTGGGATTTGATGAACTCTGAGTTTATGATAAGATCTATGTTTTTATCCATGAAAGTTATTTGAGTCTTCTTTGATCTCTTATATGCATGATTTCTTATAGCCTCTTATTTATTCTCCGATATTTGGGTTTTGTTTGGCCAACTTGATCTATTTGTCTTGCAATGGGAAGAGGTGCTTTGTGATGGGTTCGATCTTACGGTGCTTGATCCCAGTGACACAAGGGGAACCGACAAGTATGTATCATTGCTGTTAGGATAACAAGATTGGGTCTATTTCTACATAAATAGATCTTGTCTGCTTCATGTCATCATTCTTATTTCCTTACTCCATTTTTTCAAGAACTTAATACACTAGATGCATGCTAGATAGCGGTCTATATGTGGAGTAATAGTAGTAGATGCAGGCAGGAGTCGGTCTACTAATCTTGGACATGATGTCTATATAATGATCATTGCCAGGATATCGTCATGAGTATTTTAAGTTCTATCAATTGCCCAACAGTAATTTGTTATTCCACCGTTTGCTATTTTTCTCGAAATAAGCCACTAGTGAAATCTACGGCCCCCGGGTCTATTCTTTAATATATTTGCCTTCGCGATCTATTTTTATTTGCTTTTATTTTCAGGTCTATTAAACCAAAAAATACAAAAATACCTTGCTGCAATTTTTACTAATTTATTTTATCTCGCGTTCCCGCGATATCTATATATCCAATCTACTATAATTTTATCTGTCTTTTTACCCATGAGGGATTGACAACCCCTCTCTTACGTCGGGTTGCAAGTATTTGTTCTTTGTGTGCAGGAGCTGTTTACATGGTGTTGCGTGGTTCTCCTACTGGTTCGATAACCTTGGTCTCATCACTGAGGGAAATACCTAATGTTGCTATGCTGCATCATCCCTTCCTCTTTGGGGAAATATCTAGGTAGTTCTAACAGACATCAAAAGGAATTTCGCGCTCCGTTGCCGGGGAAACATCATCACATCAACCAGATAACTAATCACAAATATCATCTCCTTGCAATTTACAATATTTCCCATTTGCCTCTCGTTTTCCTCTCCCCCACTTCACAAAAATTTGTTTTTTTATTCGCCCTCTTTTTTCGTTCGTCGTTTTCTCCTCAAATCTGTTTTGGAGTGCAATCTTATTCTGTAGTCACCATGATTCAAGAGAACATCAAGTTGTGTGATTTCTCAAATACCAACAACAATGATTTTATTAGCAATCCGATTTCTCCTCCCGCCACTAATGTGGAGTCTTCTGATATTAATACTGCTTTGCTGAATCTTGTTATGAAAGATCAACAATCCGGTACTCCTAATGAGGATGCCGCGTCTCATGTTAACGCATTCACGGAATTATGCGATATGCAAAACAAAAAATATGTGGACAATGATGTTGTGAAGTTGAAATTATTTCTGATTTCTTTGCAAGATCGCGCAAAAATTTGGTTTTCTTCTTTGCCTCGCAATAATATCGATTCTTGGAATAAGTGCAAGGCTGCTTTTATTACAAAGTATCTTCCGCCCGCAAAAATCATTTCCCTTAGAACCCAGATCATGAATTTCAACCAACTTGAACATGAGCATGTTGCACAATCTTGGGAAAGGATGAAATAGATGATAAGGAATTGCCCAACTCATGGGTTAAATCTTTGGATGATCATACAAATTTTTTATGCGGGGTTGAATTTTGTCTCTCGTAATCTTTTAGATTCCGTCGTGGAGGGTACTTTTATGAAAATTACTTTGGGTGAACCTACTAAATTGACAGACAATATTATGGCAAATTACTCACAATGGCATACCAAAAGAGCTCCTACTAGTAAAAAAGTCAATTCAGTAGAAGAAATAAATTCTTTGAGTGAAAAAGTTGATGCTCTTATGAAATTGGTTGCTAATAAAAGTGCTCCTATTGATTTTAATGATGTGCCTTTGTCTACTTTGATTGAGCAAAATAGTGATGCCATAGATGTGAACTTTATCTCGCGAAACAATTTCAATAACAATGCTTACAGATGTAATTTTAATCCTAGGCCTTTTCCTAGTAATTCCTCTAATAATTATCTTAATTACTATTATAATCCTTCTTATAATAATCATAGGAACACCTCTGATCTTGAGAATAATATTAAAGAATTTATGAATACTCAAAAAGTTTTCAATGCTACGATAGAAGAAAATCTTATTAAAGTTGGTGATCTGTCTAGAAGTATTGATAGATTTTCTCATGATGTAGAAACTCTCAAGATGAAAATTTTTGTGCCTAAAGTTGAAGAACCAATTAAAGATCTTTATGTTTCTATGGATGAAAGTAAGACAAGAACCGCTATGCTTAGAGCTAAAAGAGAATTTTTAGAAAAAGCATTTTCTAGTGATTACTTTCATAAAAGTGATGAAGATCTTAAAATTATTGGTCTTTCCTCTATTGATTCTTTGTTTAGTAAAATTAAAATTGACGAAAAAGGGACTGGAGAAGAGTCAACTTTAGCTAGAAAGCGTCCCGATAATTCCGAGGGTGAAAATCTTGTTGAGAAAATTACATGATGAATGGGAACATACCATCAAAGTCAAGATTAAAAATTATTAGTGTTTTTCTTTATGTGACTTGGGTGCTAGTGTTTCTATAATTCCGAAATCTTTATGTGATGAGCTTGGTCATACCGATATTGAAGAATGCTCTTTAAATTTGCACTTAGCGGATTCTACTATTAAAAAGCCTATGGGAAGAATTAATGATATTGTTATTCTTAAAGATAGGAATTACGTGCCCATAGATTTTATTGTTCTTGATATTGATTGCAATCTGTCTTGTCCAATTATACTTGGTAGACCATTTTTACGTAGTATTGGTGCCGTGATTGATATGAAAGAAGGAAATATTAAATTACTTGTACATATTCCATCCTCATATCGTGTGTTTGCCTTACATCAAGGTTTTGATTATCAGTATCATGCATGAATGAGTTCTGAAGAGTGAATTTTATTGCTTTTTCTTGTCGGTTTTACTTGACAATGCAAAATCAATAAAGTAGAAGGAAATTAGCAAGGCAGTGGATAAAGGTGCTCCTTCCAAATGGAGGGCCTCTACAGATTCTACTCCGCCACCCCCCAAGAAGATTTGCATGACAACACATGCATAGACACTCAGAGTAGCTGTGTTGATGATGAGCACGTCCCCCCTTGTCCACCATCACAGGTGCTCCCTCTAAAATGGCACTGTTGTAGTGCTTCTAATTTTGTTGAATTCCATCTGCTTACTTTACACATTATACTTGTGAATAAACACGTGTTCCTGTTTCTGGAACATACAATATCTGTCTATCACACCATGTTCTTACATCAAAGTACTAATGTTGTGTAACCTACAACAATCACTTTTCACAAGACATGTTTAACTTGGGAGTCTGATATAGTTTACATCTCGCATTATTTTCTAGCTTGTACTACTAATTTGTTGAAATGGCACTAATGACGAGACAGTTTTAACTTGGTATAGTGATATTCGTTGCGTCTTACATATGGTGTCTAGCTTTCATTGCTTCTAATTTGATGAAATGCCTTCTGCTTAGTTTACGCATCATAAGTTGTGAATATGCAATGCTGTGAATATGTAATGGCCCTAATGACGATAGACCTTTAACTTGGTAGTGTGATGTTGTTTGCATCTTGCATATGATTTATTTCTTGTACTGCTTCACATTTGTTTAAACGTCAGTTATGACTAGACACTGTTAACTTGGCAGAGCGATATTTGTAGCATCTTTCATATGGTGTCTAGCTTCCATTGCATTGCTTCTAATTTATTGAAATGCCTTCTGCTTAGTTCACACATCATAGTTCTGATTATCTCATGCCGTCATGTTTTCGTACATATTACATCCTCCTATCATGTGGTTGTCTAACATCAAAGTTCAGTTCGTCTTTATCACGCATCAATTTGTTCTTAATAATTAAATTTTTATTTCTTTTTCTTGTGGGATTGACTTAACATGGAACGGAGAAAGAGAAAGGAACACAAAATGAAAGGGGATGGTGTTAGTACTAAGGACACACGGAAACGGAAGCGGCCGAATTATGCAGATTCTGCTGGTACTGATGGTGCAATAGAAGGTTAAAGTCCAGCAGAAAATTGTACAAATACGGTATCCTGTGTTACATGAGCTGCAAAACAAGCCAAACAGAAACTAATTGCTGCCATCAAACAAGCAGAGATAGCCCTAGTTTTTGCAACACCTTCCACAGTACCACCGGCTGCACGAGTTACTCATTTGTCAACTCAGCTAGCAGCACGTTCCCAAGCTCCCTTGCCACCTGACACTACTTGCGAAGCACTCTTGACACAAGACGAGTTGGCAACATCAGATGAACCTTGTGAGCTTCAATAGCAAGAAGGTAGTTGCTAGAGTCAAGTTATAGTTGCATGCTTCTTTATATGTAGTCTCACAATTTGATGTACACTAACACTTCCTATGTTCGTTATTGGACTAGCACCTAGGCGCAAGAGGAAACAAACAACAGGGGTAATGCTCGATAAGTTAACTAAATCTAGAGGAGGAATAATGGAGACCGTTTTGAGGCAGGTTTACAAAGGCCATGTGATGCTACAGAGTCAGCCAAGTTAGTATCAGAGGCAGCGGTTGCCGTTAGGTGTCATGCACATATCCTCCCAACATGGATTCAATACATGAATGACAAAGATGAAACCCACTTTAATACCTTCCTCGACCATTTATCTGTAAGTATGGTTATGTATGGAAACTAGTAATATCGTCTTGCTCTGTCCCATACTTTCTAGGTTGCTAATAATAAGACTCCCCTAATTTTCAAGAGATGTGGTTCATAGTTGGATACCCAAGATGATGCAACCAAACAAGCTTGCACCCATGTTCTCAAGTCTGCTCTGCGACAATATTAGTATAAACTAAGGAAAACTCACTTTGAAAGCAAGGCTAACAATGAACTTGCCCAAACATCTCCAGTGGAAAATATATCAGATGAAGATTGGAGAGGCCTCGTTAAACACTGGTATGATCCAAAGTATCAAGTATGTTATATGTATGTGATCAAATCACATGTTGAACTCCTATTTATGCATGTGCCTCACAAATCTATCTTCTTGTAGGTGAATTGTTCAAAGAACAGGGCCAACCATACAAAACTGAAATTCCAATAGTCGACATGATATCCTGGCTATATGGCACACTACGAGGCTCTTGTATTTAGTTGTTTTTTCACTCTTTTCATTGTGCCATATTATCATATCTATATTAATTTGCTCCAACTGCAGAGGAAAGCCCGCAAAGACCAAAAAGTGCATGAACCAAATGTTGTGGAAATCTTCAAGGACTATCACACCAGCAAGATGTAGGGCATGACTACACCAGTCAAAGCTGTTGTTGTAAGTCCTTAATCCTCATGACTTTTAACTACTACTTACTCTAACTTGTGCATTGACATGCATGGTTGCCAACCAATGTCTATTACTCTTTTCAATTTTATACACAATTTTCTTAGCGTATCATTGCACCTTACAAGGTTTAAAAGAGAGGAGTGATGTTCCTTTCATCTTGATCTGCAATCTAGTTCTGTGCTGGACTTGCCCACACAAGATTACAATTGCCTGTTTGTCTGTTATCAATTGTTCTGTGATATGAGTGATGTCATACTATGCTTAACGTATTATAAACTTTATCTCTTTATCATTAGCTGTCAATACTATGTGAAGAAATAGACAATGCATTAGCCATGGTACATGGTCATATGTTTGGAACCTGGTTTTATTATGTAGTTTGCAGTAAAATACAACTAATATTTTACACGGGTTCACCAAAATAAGTTCTGTATATAGACCAAATCTATTTTGTTTGGTTTTGCTACCTCCTTAATATCTTCTGTTCTGGTAATAATGTAAAAACTCAACTTTTCAGCAAGCTACGGAAAAATTGGTGGAACCGCCACCTTCTGAAGGTGACGAGGCAACTATAACCGCAATGTCACCTCTTGCTGTAGTGGGTCAGTGCTTGTCCACTAACAGTGCCAAAATCATGTTCTTGTGAAATACTGGGTTGGTTGTTAAGGCTATCTCGTACAAATTGCCTCATGATAAAGATATGCAAGCTCAAAACAATGTTATATCTACGCTCAAGACACAAGTCCATTCCCTAACAGACACACTTTGTGAAACAAGGACAACCATTGTTCGATGTCATCAAGATATGCAAGATTTTGAAACCAAACTATCAGACATTTTCTATGTTGTTTAGGAGACTAGGAGAAATGAAGGCAAAGGTTATGGTGCTCCATCGAACAGTACAACATGAAAACATAACAGTCAGGTCAAATGAACTGAGCTTCTGAACTTCTGGTGGTGCATTTATCTGCCAGACTGTTAACTTTTGTGCAACCTTCCTTTTTTTAAGATTGTGTAGTAAATTTTTTTGCAATACAAAATTGGATATTAACGTGCAACCACCGGCTAAAGTAAACAGCAAGCCATTTTTGTATAGTGTACGGTGTTCCCTATATTTGCACTGGTGGCGAACTTTCATGCCCAGTGAATGTAATCTGTGCAAACGCCTTAATAGCCTAGCGTTAGTTTCGGGCTTATTTATTTCCTAGTCTTTTTCTCCGTGTTTTTCTAGTGGCCGCAACAACCATGGACCATATATGGACTATGGTAACCTTGAGCCTGCTACGGACCGTAGGATCCATGGGCCTCCTACGGGCCATTGGACAAATGGGCCTCCAACGGGCCGTAGAATCGGTGGGCCTCGGGCCGTCGGATAAATGGGTCCACATGGGATGTAAACAGGCATAATTCGTATCGGGACAACATGGTAACAGGCCATTAGCAGGCCGGAAGACAGCAAAAGCTTAATTCTGTCACAGGCATAATGCGTCATTAATGGGCCAGAATATAGGACGGGCTAGAAACGGCGCAACGGGTTAACATGCACAAAGGAGCCGATTTTAACCACGGGTCGAATTTGGCCTATTAGGGGAACAATCCAATAACGGGTCAGAAGTAATCGAGGGCCAGAAAGGAGCCCAAGAACGTATGGGCCGTCAGTAGGCCGAAAGCTAACTCGGGCTGGAAACGACCCATGTGAATCATGGGCCATTAATGGGTACAAAGAAATTTACTGTTCATCATGGGTTAGAGTCACTGTGGGCCACTAAAGGGCCTAAAGATACGAAAGGCCTCATATTGGCCCCGAAAGACGTCGTGGGCCTACATGGGCCAAAAGTGAAACGGGCTGGTGTTATATTTTACGGCCCACATGACGTTGTTGGGCCGATTTCGGGAAGGCCCTAACGGGCCGTGAGTTACCGGGCCGTAAATGGGCTATATGCGAATAGACTGTTAACAGGCTTTTAATGGGCCGGCTGGCTAACTTTTGACCAAGTCAAACGGGCTGGCCCGCTAACTTTTGACCAAGTCAAACGGGTCGGCCTTTGTAAGCTAAATGGGCTAGTATTGGGCCGTCGCACTTGTCGACATATCATAGGCTCCTATCTGACCTAATGATGAGCTGACACGTGTTTCCTTCGGCCAATGAGAATTTTACATGTGGAAAATCCCCATTGGTCCGGGCTGTTAATGGGTTATCAGATCAAAAACCGGGCCAGATAGCTTAACGGCGACCCGTTACTGTGGATGCCATGCGTTGGTTACCCTTGACAAAAGAACTTCCATGACGCGCCATTTATCGTCATGGAAGTGAACACTTCCGTGATGCTAATTTGGGTATTGTCATGGAACACTTCTACGACAGCACATGTATGACTATCTTGATTCTGTCATAAAATCGTCATGGATGTACATACATGACAGAAAACGTGGCATACTGTGACAAACACGTATCATCATGGAAGTGTATTTTTTTGTAGTGATATCTGACTGTGCGTTCACCTTCCTCACGTGCTCCACCTCCGGCCACATTGTAAACTTGTCGATAGCAACATACAAGAATTCAATGTCCCCGGTCGCACGGGGGAAGGGGCCCAAGATGTCGAGCCCCCAGACCGAAAAGGGCCATGACAAAGGGATCGTCTAGAGAGTTTGAGCAGGGTGATGGCTATTCTTGTTGTGGAACTGGTAGGCTTCACGTCAGGTGACTAGATGAATTGCATCTTGGAGGGCCGAGGCCTAGTAGAAACCTTGCCGAAAAGCTTTTCCAGCTAAAGCCCTTGACCCAATATGCAAGCCGCACATGCCTTGATGTATCTCTACCAACAGTTCCTTTCCTTCTTCCCATCAAATGGACTTCAGTTTCACACCGTCGGGCCTCCTTTTGTATAGTGTGTTTTCAACAAACTGATACATCTGGCCCTCCGGGCTACTCTTTCAGCTTCTTCTTGCTCTTCTTGAAGTTATCCGGTTTGAAGGTAGTGCACGATGTGCTGCGCCCAAGTTGGAGCCTGCGGCTCGACAACTAGGGCTAATGGCACCTCCTCACAAGCTAGGGAGCCCACCTCGACCACAAAGAACTGAGGTTGGCATAGGCCACCAAGTGAGGTGGAGTCACTCCCGGCAGCCCCCTTGCCGGGGACCTCGGAAGGTTCAACCGGTAAGGGCTTGCCGGAGTCCAGCTTCCTCCTCTTTCTAGCCATCGTCAATGAGGATATGGATGGTTGAGTCAGGTGGAGGACAAAAGTCCCTGGTTCCACAGGGAGCTTTTGCGCAACACACTTCGACAGATAATCAAAAGTGTTGTTTTCCGCACGTGGGATGTGCTCTGTTTGCAATCCATCAAAGTGTTCCTCCAACTTCCTCACCTCTTCGACGTATGCCTCCATCAATGGGCTCTGGTAATCTTTGTTGACTTGTCTCACCACTAGCTGTGAATCTCCTCGGATGATCAACTTCTTGATCCCCAACTCTATTGCAATCCTGAGCCCGGCAAGGAGCCCCTCATATTTTGCAGTGTTGTTGGTAGCTCTTTCCCGAGGGAAATGCATCTAGACCTCGTACTTCAGGTGTTCTCCGGTGGGGGTGAGGAGGAGTATGCCAGCTCCCACACATTGTAGTGAGAAAGCACCATCGAAGTACATGACCCACTCCTGAGGTGCTTCCTTGCTGGGAATGACTATTTCTCATGTCTCTTCATCTGGAGTTGGTGTCCATTCTGCAATAAACTCTGCCAGTGCTCTGTTCTGAATGGTTGAGGTTCTTTCATACTTCAATCCAAAGCATGATAATTCCAATGCCCATTCAACTATCCTGCCAGTGGCTTCAGGATTCCTTAATATGCATAGTAGAGGGAAAAGGGTGACGACCATGATCTCGTGGGCTTGGAAGTAGTGGCGCAGCTTCCTCGAGGCCATGATGAGGCTGAAGATTAATTTCTGCACCCCAGAATACCTCGATCTAGCCCCCTGCAAGAGAGAGCTAACAAAGTAAACTGGTCGCTGCACTATCTTCTTCCTTGCCATAGTCTTGGAGTTGCCGTCACCTTTCTCCCCTATTTCCTCTTGACATGCGCTCGATCCTGCCGCAATTAGTTCACCTCCTTCCCCATGAAGGGCAACAGCCGTTGCTGCTCTTTCTTCTGTTTCCCGTTGCGCAACCAAGGTTGCACTAACCACTTGATTGGTTGCTGCTAGATATAGCAGTAACTGCTCTTGTGGCTTAGGAGAGCCCAAGGTGGGGACAGAGGAAAGGTAATTTTTCAAGTCTTGCAGCGCTGCTTCCGCCTCCGGGGTCCACTTCATGGGCACTGCCTTCTTCAAAATTTTGAAGAACGGCAAGGCGCGCTTGGCAGACTTGGAGATGAACCTGCTGAGTGTAGCAACACATCCAGTTAAGCGTCGCACGTCCTTGACTGTCCTAGGTGCTTGAATCTGCTCACTCACTTTGATCTTGTCAGGGCTGGCTTCTATCCCCTGGTGAGACACAATGTAGCCAAGTAGCTTAACGTAGGGAACGCCAAACACACACTTCTTTGGATTAAGCTTCAAGTTGATCTTGCACAGATTTGCAAAAGTCTCTTTCAAATATTGAATGAGGGTTGATCTATCTTTGGTCTTGACCATGATGTTGTTCATGTAAGCTTCAATATTCCTATGCAATTGGGGCTCAAAACCAATCTGCACAGCTCTTGTGAAGGTAGACCCGGCGCTGTTCAACCCGAAAGGCATTCGTACAAAGCAGTACGTGCCACATGGGGTGATGAACACAGTCTTCTCCTCATCTTCTTTGGACATAAATGTCTGGTGGTAGCCACAGTAGGCATCCAAGAAGGAAAGCAGATCACATCCAAAGGTGGAATCCACAATCTGATCGATGTGCGGAAAGGGGAAAGGGTCCTTCGGGCATGCCTTGTTTAGATAGTGAAATCTATGCAAAGCCTCCATTTTCCATTCGCCTTGCGCACCACCACTGGATTTGCCAACCAAGTTGGGACCGGTACTTCTCTAACCAAGCTAGCAACTTCAAGTTTCTTGATTTCTTTGGCAATGAATTGTTGCCGCTCCAAAGCTTTCTTACGGACATTCTGCTTGATGAGCCGGGCATGGGAGCATACAACAAGGTGGTGCTCGATTACCTCCCTGGGAACACCGGGGATGTCAGTTGGTTGCAAAGCAAGCACATGGGCATTCGCTTGTAGGAAGGCAACAAGCGCGCTTTCCTATTTGTCATCAAGGGTGGAGTTGATGGTGAACATACCGTTAGCGCCAACCAGCCCCACCGGGACCTTCTTCACAGCAGATGCAACAACCTTTATTCTCTTGCTATTGGAGCTCTCCGGCAAGTCATCAACAGGCGAAGCATGCTCCGGGAGAGCGTGCTTCCCTGATTCCTTATCGATGTCCTTGGTAGCTTCCCTTATGTGCTTGCTTTCCTTGGAGGGAATGGTAGATTGTGAAGCCTCGGTAGTGATCGCTTCCCGGTTCATCTTATCCATTCATATAATTGTGTCTTTCTTGTCTGACGGGATGGAAATGATGCCCATCGGCCCGGGCATCTTCAAAGTGTTGTAGGCATAGTGGGATACCACCATGAATTTTGCCAGGGCAGGTCGTCCAAGTATCCCATTGTATGGAAATGGAAGCTCGACCACGTCGAACACAATCTTCTTAGTTCGGTAATTCAATTGCTCTCAAAATGTCACCGGCAGCGTGATTTTTCCCTTGGGACGACTCCTGTCGGGGTTGATCCATTGGAAAGTACCAGTAGCCTTGAGATCTTCTTCTGCTATCTAAAGCTTGTTGAGCACCTTGGGGGAAATCAGATTCAACCCACCCCCGCTGTGAACCAACTTCTTTGTGACCTTGAGGTTGCGGATTATTGGCGAAACCAACAATGGCAAACACCCTACAGTAGTGGTGCGGTCAGGGTCATCCTCTTCGTCAAAGATGATGGGCGTGCGGGCCCATTTGAGTGGTTTCCGAGACTCTGCCGCGGGTTCCACAGCATTGACCTCTTGTGCCCACTGTTTAAGCCGGCGGTGTGAGGAGTGCAAGGATGCACCCCCGTCAATGCAGAAGGTTTCAGTAGCCTTCTGGAACTCCTGCTCACAGGTTTCCTATTCATCCCCTTCATCGCTCTCGCCATCGCATCGCTTCTTGTCATGGTCTTTGGCAGGTTTCCTCTGCTACTGAAGAACCTTGCTGGGGTGGCCTCCTCTGCCACCTCGGCCCTTCCCGCCAACACCATCTTGGTCTCTCTCTTTGTCACACTTCTCATACATGACCTTCTACTTTTTGACGAGCTTCTCAACTTGATGACACTCTTGGAGATCATGGCCCTTGGTCTGACTGATCTTGCAGTATGGCCCGTCAGCCTTCCCAGCTTTCTCGGCCGCCGCAGCTTCCTGGCAGTCAGTGCACGCAGAAACTTCCTTGTCGGGAGCCTCGGCCTTGGCCTTCTTGCCGGTACTAGGGGCGCCAGATCCGGGACTGTTTTCTCCTTGAGATTCTTGTTGCATTTCTTGTTCTTCTCCTTCTGATAGGCAGCGTCGTCGTCAGCTTCCGAGTCAACATCGACGTCATCTTCTTCTCTAGGGAGTTGCCTCGCTCCTCTGTCCCGGGCACACTTATCTGCCAAAGTGTCCAACTCGTTCACAGTCTTGGGCAAAAGGACGTTCATCTTGGAGCGTATCCTGCAGTTGCGTACGTTGGACTGGAACGCAGCAATTATAGTTGCCAGGTGGATGTCTGGTATGTTCCCGTGGACCCTACTGAATATCTATATATACTTCCATAAACTTCCTCCTACCTTCTTTGCAAGGAGTTGCAAGTCACTAGGCCACCCTGATTCTTGATGGTCGCCCGTGAAGGCGCCAACAAACTCATTGCACAGGTCAGCCTAGGTTGAGATGGGCCGGCAAATGCATCAGCCACTGTTGGATTCGAGGCTCCACAGACCCCAAGAAGGTTTGAACTCTGGGGCGTGTGCGCAGAACTCAACCTCTCGAGCTTACCAACTCATCGCCCTACAGCCTAGCCTAGCTAGATTCTCTTGAGCAAGGAAGAAGATGAACACAGCAGTTTACCCAGGTTCGGGCCACCTTGCGGTGTAATACCCTACTCCTGCTTTGTGCTGGATTAGCCTCGCGAGGGGCTGAGGATGAACTAGTAGAAAGGATGAACAACCTCACGAGGTACTGGGGTGAGGCAATGAGTCGACCCCTTCTATGGTGGTAGCTAATCTATATTTATAGTGGCCTCGGTCCTCTTCCCCAAAACCTAGGCGGGAAGGGATCCCACAGTGGCTATTGGTGCAACAGACCCTGGGTATGTTGCCCTGACTTTGCACAGGCACGGGAACAAGATCATGGCCTCAAGCCAAGCTAGAGTGCAAGAGATCAATATCTTCAAAGGATCAGCATGGAGAATGAGGAGACCAAGATCAAGCCAGAGAAGCCAGGTACCACCAGGAGAAGAACCTCCCTTACCGGGCAAGATGACTTGACAAGGGCACGGACACCCTCGGAAGGAAGTCACCAAAACGTCCCGGCGGGGCAAGGAACACGTCGTCAACCACCCCCCCCCCCAACCCATGTCGTGGGTCAATGCGGTGTCAAGCCACAAAGTGATTAAGTGGCAGCCATTCGCTACATGGCAGCCTCTTTCTACTAGAAAACCAGTGGACGACACCCATCCTATGACTTGTCGGACAGGCAGGCATGGAGCTAGCAGAGTAATCCTGGCAAGGCTTGCCGGGCAGGCAACGATGCGACATTGAGCGAAGCATTTAATGTGCCCTGTTAGCCTACAGAGTTAGGTATGATAGAACTATTTGCAATCTTATCAGTGTCTAATGACTGATTTGCCATTGTAGAAGGGGTTAGAGGGTTGGAAAGTTGATCAGACCCTGGCAAGGCTAAACGCATGTACATAGCATAGACCACAGCCGCCCCTACCAGGCTAGTGTACTACGTTCCACCACCACTCTCCCACCTTCAATCCACCAAAGCAGGAGAAGGTTTTTACGCCTTACGGCAGCCCGAACCTGGGTAAAATTGTTTGTGTGTGGCTTGCCACACTGCCCCCATGCTCCTCTGCTCTTTGTACAACGGGATGTCCCCCCCTGCCGAACCAGCAAGGGGCCGTTTGGTCCCATAGGTGATCATGGTTCCCCGCGACATCTTTGACGCGCTAGTTAGGGGGACCGCTTGTGCGAACCTGAAAGCATATGTAGCGCGTCATCTTCATCACCATCTTCGTCTTCGACGGTGCCGTCAGCCATGGCACCCAAGAAGAAGTCCGATGTTTCGGCTCCACCATTCACCTCGAAGGCTCCACCACCCGCAGCTGCCAACGCAAAGGAAGGTGCGGAGGCATGCGAGGAGGTGGATGCCACTGGGGGTCTGGTCGGAGCGGGTGGCGCCGTCACCACTTCCCCCGCAGCCGAAGCGGGGACCAAGAACACCAGAGGAGAGCAACACCAGCAACACCCCAACGGCCACGCTCCGCTCACCGACGGGCATAGCCGTAGTGATGGCGCTCAGTTTGGGGCGAACCGCCGCCCTTCAGCCGCCCCTGTCACAGGCACGACCGTTGCACGTGCGCTTTCCCTCGGGCGAGTTGACCAAGACGCTTCGCCCGAGGGAGCTGCTGACCCTCGAGCGCCTTCGCCATGCCTCCATGCCATCCAAGTGGCTGCTCCGCAACGGCAGGAGCGCAGCACCATCGTCGCTGGCGCCATTATGAGCCGAGCGACGGTGCGATCTGTGTCATCATCACCCATGCCGAGCACAGCTATCAAGGCCATGGCGCGGGCTCAGCTGCTACTCAGGTCCCACCATTAGCTGAGAAGATGGACGAGTGGCGTTCCACCATCCAGAGCCTGCTCAGCTTCGCTGAAGCTGGGGCTCACAGCAAGCCGGCCCGCCATGACCTCTCCAAGCGACGATGACAGCTCGTGCTGTTGGTCGTACGGACGGGGCCACCCCCATGGTGCAATCCCGCCATGGTACCAGCGCGAGCTCAACATCACCAAGAACGTGATGATGTATCGATGGCCTCTTCTGACCCTCAAGGATGCCCAGATTGACGGCCAGCCCAGAGGGCCGGCGGAGTGAGGACGCGCGCGTCATCGATGAGACATGCCACAATGACCCCTACTAGAACAATGTGAGCAACGGCCCCAACATTGACGAGCCCATGGCCGATAATGGCGGGTGCCTGCCTTTCAAGGTTGGGTGCCCCGCCTTTACTTGTGAGTTGCGACAAGTCCGCTGGCCATCCATCTACACGTTCAAGCCGGAGATACCTGAGAAGTATGATGGGATACTCAACTCGGCAGAGTTCCTCAGCATCTACACCATCGCCATCCAAGCTGCCGGGGGGAGGGATGAGAAGGTATTTGCCAACTACTTTCCTTTGCCTCTCAAATCCAATGTGAGATCTTGGTTGATGCATCTGCCGGAAAACTCCATCTCTTCTTGGGCTGACCTTTGCTATGAGTTCATTGGCGCCTTCACTGGCGCCCATCAAGAGCACAGTCGACCCAGCGATTTGCAGCTTCTCCAGCAGAAAGAAGGAGAGACGCTCCGGAAGTACTTGCAGAGGTTCAACTGAGTCCATGGGAACATCCAAACATCCATCGGCAGCTGTGATAGCCGCTTTTCAGTCCAATGTGCGCAACCGCAAGATTCGCGCCAAGATGAACATGCGGTTGCCCAGGACTGTGAAGGAGTTGTACACCCTAGTGGATAAGTGTGCTCGGATGGAGGAGGGGAGGAACTTTCCTAGAGAAGAGGACAGTATCAATATGGATTCAGAAGATGATGATGAGTCCACTAGCCAGAAGAAGAGCAAGAAACACAATAAGAGGCCCAAACATAAGGCGGTAATGACTGTTGAAGGATCAGGCACCCCTAGTACCGGCAAGACAGCCAAGGCTGGGATCCTCAGCAAGGAGGCTGCCATGTGCGCTAATTGCTGGGAAGTTGCTGTTAGCGAGAAGGGCGGGAAGGGTGATGGGCCGTGCTGCAAGATTCATTGGACCAAGGGCCATGACCTTCAAGAGTGCTATTCGGTTGAGTAGTTGGTCAAGAGACAGAGAGCTGAGTATGAGAAGCATGACAAGGACAAAGGTCATAATGCAGGTGGCGACAGGAGCCGAGGTGGTGAATCAAATCGCCCCGGCAAACCCTTTCGGAGCAAAGGAAAACCCACAAGGGGTCAGGTGAAGGAAGCTTGTGATGATGAGAGTGATGGAGGGGATGAAGAGGAAACTAGCGAGCAAGAGTTTCAGAAGGCCACTGATGCCCTGTGCATTGATGGGGGTGCATCCTTGCACTCCTCTCACCGCCAACTCAAACGATGGGCGCGTGAGGTCAATGCCATGGAACCAACACCAGAGGCCCGAAAACCGCTCAAATGGTTAAGCATGCCCATCATCTTTGACAAAGAGGATCATCCTCACCGTACCACTCTGGTAGGGTGCTTGCCGTTGTTGGTCTCTCCAACAATTCGCAACCTCAGGGTCATTAAGATATTGGTGGACGGTGGGGCCGGGTTGAATCTAATTTCCCCAAAGGTTATCAGCAGACTTCATATACCAGAAGAAGAGTTAGAGGTCACGGACACGTTTCAAGGAGTTAATCCTTGCAGGAGTCATCCTAAGGGAAAGATCACGTTGCCCATGGCGTTTGGAGGTGAATTGAACTATCGGGCAGAAAAGATTGTGTTTGATGTGGTCGACCCACTACTAGGGAAAACCTTATACACAGAATCTTATCAGCATTGTGGCACAAAAAGAAGCACTGCTGCTAATTAGGAGTAGCGCGGGTCCAAAAAACTCGCTAGTGATACAAATTTAGCAGTAGTGCGTGCCGGCTAAAGTGCGCTGCTACAAACATCGATTAATAGTATCCACCAGAATACGTTTAGCAGCAACGCGGTGTCGCGACACGCGCTACTCCTAATGCAGTATTAGTAGCGTGCTTTTTACTCCGGTCACTGCTGCTAATTTTGAAATTGGCCACACGGTTGGCCCCGCTTAGCAGCAGCGCGTGTGAGAAAAGCACACTGCTGCTACGCTTTTATCAGTAGCGTGTTTTCCCCCCGCGCTACTGCTAAGATGCAGCACACCACCACCTTTTCCCACCTGTCCTCCCGTCCACCATCTCCTGTCTTCCCTTTCCCGTACCTCCCACACCCTCCCTCTCTCGCTCTTCTTCTTCCTCAATACTTCTCCCTCCATTACTCTCCCTCTTCTACCTACCTTTCTCTCTCTTCATTACTCCTAGCTAACTACACCACCTCCATTAATGCATCTCCTTTCTACTTTTCCTTCCCCCTCCACTAGTTGAAGTTGTCTCCTCCCAAATTAGCTAGCTAGGTAGATGTAGCATTTAGTTAAGTGACCTATTTGCCTCCTAACTAGATCTATCTTTGTCAAGAAGAGCTTTGTGCACTTTTGATCTCCCTACATCATCATCTCCACTGTGTGCTCGATCTCGAGATAGGGGTCATTAAAATTTCATGCTTTTGCGAAATGGAAATGTGTGTATGTGTGTGTGATATGATAACTGGGCGATATGATGGAAATTGTGTGTGTGGCATGAGTTGATGCCAAATTGTGCTTTTCAGTTGCCTATGTTTTTCCGAAATGTTGATGTATTTCCGTTTCGGCAAATTTCAGGCAAACTCTAGATCTATATGTCCTATTTTTAGGGAAGGTCATGCCGAATTTTTGTATGACTTAGATGCATGCATGCATTTTTATAATCAATTTGTTTATTATTACCATGCATACGTTCATGATGGTCAGTGGAACGATGGTGGACAGGTGGTTGCGGTCAGCGGTGCAGGACATGAAAGAAAAATAACTGGACAAAGGTTTTATGTCCGTGTCGAAAATGCAAAGGAATAGTTTGGCTCGACCCCTATGACGATGGTCATGTCGAAGCACACATGCTCATGACTGGTTTCACGGATGGCTATACTCGGTGGATAATTGAAGATGTGGATGACGATGTTGAGGACACCGATGGGGCAGGCAATGACGACACGGGGCAATACGAAGAGATGATCGACAATGGCGGCAGGGAAGAGGCCGGACATGGCGACGGAGAAGGGGCCGGACATGGTGGCGGAGAGAACATAGACTCCGTACAGCAGAGTTCGTCGGTACTAAGTTGAATCATGCGGGACCCTCATGTTCAATCACTGCTTCGCAAGGAGACGAGTACTGAGAGAACTGCTTCTAGAGAGGAGGCTAAGTCGGAGCAACTGGTGGTAGACTCGAACACTCCATTGTGTGATTGTTGCAATCCTGAGGTGACCTGCTTGAGTTTCACACTCCAACTCCTGAAGACGAAGGCTAAAAACAAATGGACCGACACTAGCCTCGATGAGCATCTCAAGTACCTAAAGGATGTGCTTCCCGCGGGGAATCTATGACCTACTAGTGTTGATGAGTCCAAGAAGATCGTGTGCCCTCTTGATCTGCCAGACGTTAGATACCATGCATGCATCAACAATTGCATAATTTATCGTAAGGAGCACGTGGAAAAAACAAGTTGTCTGGTGTGCAATGCTTCTCGATACAAGAAGGCCGAGCAGAAATGTCCCCAGAAAGTTGTATGGTACTTACCGGTCACTCCCCGTCTCCAGCGGTATTTCGTAGATCCCAAGGAAGCAAAGCTAATGCGCTGGCATGCGGAGAGGAAGAAGCCCGATGATGGAGATGATCGGAAGCTGAGACACGTCAAGGATGGAAGCCAGTGGAGAGTGTTGAATAGCTTCTATCGGTATTTTGAATGTGACGCAAGGAACATCGTGCTTGGTGTGTGTACCAATGGCATGAATCCGTTTGGCAACCAGACCATCAACATTAGCACATGGCCCATGTTTGTATGGATGTACAACCTCCCCCCTGGTTGTTCATGAAGTCAAAGTACATTCACATGAGCATGCTGATTGAAGGGCCGAAACAACCAGGAAATAAAAATAATTTGTATCTGGGGATACTTCAAGAGGAGTTAGACACGTGATGGAAAACATAGGCCAAGACATGGGACGCCAGCAAAGGCGAGTATTTCTACATGAGAGCTGTGCTGATCATGACGGTGCACGACTATCTCGGTTACGGATATGTCACAGGCCAGGTGTGCCATGCATATTGCGGATGCACGCGGTGCATGGATGATACAACTTCTCAGCAGCTAACGTCAAGGAAAGATGGTGGGTCTGGGCAAATCGTGTTCATGGGGCATCGAAGATGGCTCGAACAGGACGACCCATGGAGAAACCTTGGAGATCTATTCAATGGTCATGCTGAGCATCGAGGACCTCCACGTAAGCGGAGCGGCGACAAAATAGATGAGCTTTGAAAAAACTGGAAGGAGTGCCCTGCACTGGGAAAGATGATGAAAAATGCCCCGGAGCCGCGGCTGAAGGTATGGAAGACGAGATCTATGTTCTTGGACTTGGAGTAGATGCACAAACTCGATACACCTCATTTCCTTGATCAAATGCATATATGTAAGAATGTCCTTGAGAGCTTGCTCGTGACACTGATGAACATGCCGGATAAGACCAAGGATTGGCCGAAGGCAAGAATAGACTTGCAAGATTGGAATATTAGGGAAGATCTGCACATGCCGCCCCGTAAAAAGTTAGACGAGACAGAGACGGAGACAGAGGTGCGGGGGAAGAAGGGAAAGAAAATAAAGAAAGAGGATTATTGCCCCCTTATTGCTTCACCTTAAGTCAGGCTGAGATCGATCAATTCTTTAAGTGCCTTACCGGAGTCAAAGTTAGTTCCGATTACTGTGGCAAGATAAGCAAATATCTAGACGCGGACAAGAAAAGGTTCAGCGGGATGAAGTCCCATGACTGTCATGTGATGATGACGCAGATACTACTTGTCGCCCTTAGAGGGATAATGGACAAGCACGTCCGTGACACGCTTATTGGTCTCTGCAACTTTTTCAACGTCATCTCTTGAAAGTCGATCAGTGTGAAGCAGCTTCGAAGGCTACAGGAAGATATCGTTGTGATACTGAATGAGCTTGGGATGTACTTCCCGCCCACGTTCTTTCATGTGATGGTGCATCTGTGTGTCCATATTATGGATGACATAATAGACATGGGGCCATCATTCCTGCACAACATGATGTTGTTTGAGAGGATGAATGTGATCATCAAAGGATTTGTTCGTAACATGTCCCGTCCGGATGGAAGCATCGTCCAGGGCTATCTGACACAAGAGTGCATCCCTTTCTGTGAGAATTTTCTATATGGTGAAGACCAGCCGCCTGGTGTTATTGTTGGTTTGCCCGTTAACAAGCACGATGGGAGGCTCGAAGGAGAAGGTCACTCCAACGGTCGCAGGGAACTGCACGTGGCATACTCAGATCGATGCAGCGACTTTGACAGAGCAAACTTGGTAGTGCTACAACACCTAGACGAGGTAGATCCTTTCATAGCACTGCACAAAGAAATTATCGCAAAGAAGTATCATGACAGGGGGGTATGTAGGACGGATGCCGAAGTTACTAGAGAGCACAACTCCACTTTCCTGCATTGGTTCAAAGAGCATATTATTGCTAATCCCCCGGAGGAGGGCTCTAAGGACGGATTGATCATATAAGCCTTAGCACATGGCCCCTCGCCCAACCTCGTAACCTATCAGGCATACGATATTAACGGATATACGTTCTACATGGAGGCCAAAGATATGGACAGTGATGATTAGAACTCAGGGGTGACGATGGAATGCATGACCGGCAACAACAATGACGCAACTAAAAGATTTTGCAGAAGGGTCGAGGAGATTTGGGAGCTTAACTACTCTGGACTGCACAACACGACGATGTTGATGGGTTAAGAATGTCGAAACAAAAAACTAGAATTTCACTACCATGACTACACCCGACGCCAAGAGCGCTATCGTGAACTCTATCACAAAAAACAAGCCATGGGTAGACGCTAAGCATGTGACACAATGCTTCTTCATAACCGACCCGCGCAATCCCAGCCGTGTTGTCGTGAGGAGAGGCAAAAGGACCATCATTGCAAAGGATGGAGTCGCCAACGAGGAAGACTACGATCAGTACAGCAACCTAACAAGGGAAGATGACGACGATGATGAAGTATACGTCAAAAGAAGAATCAATACTACATTAGCTAAGAAAAATCATACTCCATGGAAAAGGCAAAGTCACAATGAGGAGCTCAATTATTCTTCAACGAACACGAAGGTAAAGAAGCTGACTCAAAAACGAAAATGTCAACGTTGAGGAATCGTATGTTATCGATCAAATGATGTAATATATATGTTCCTATTTTGTATGCACACTTAGCCATTATTATGCATGGGTCCAATGATGTAATATATATGTTCCTATTTTGTATACATATTTAACCGTCAAATGATGCAATATATATCGCCTTCCCTTCATTCACTGCTCTCAGAAAAAAAAGTGAGAGAAAATAAAGGAAAAGAAAATAGAAGGAAACAAACAGGAAAACTGCTATATAGGTACTGGTTATAGCAGCAGCGCTTTTGTGAGAAAGGAGCTACAACTAGTCAAGATAGCAGTAGCGGTTTCTACATAAAACTGCTATAGCTACCTGGTGTAGCTATAGCGTGTTTTGTCTAGACGCGCTACTGCTATTCCCAGTTAACCCCCAAAATCCACACTCCTTTCTTCATCCCGCCTCTTTTCCCCCAAATCCCACACTCTCTCTTCCCCCGTCGCACCGACGGAGCCCTGCCCTCACCGCGCCCCTGCGCTCACCCCCATCCCCGACCACGACCCCGGCTCCGGCCCTGGAGCTCGACCCCGACCCCAACCCCTCCCAACCTCGTCCATGGACGGGCCTGCACCCTCTGTAAGCCCCCCACCACTCTTCCTCTCTCTGGTAGCTAGGTTCTTTAGTTAATTTACTTAGGTTTTAGTTAGGGCAGATGGTTAATTAGGTTATATATTTAGTTATGAATTTAGCTAGGTTTTTTCTTCAAGTTCTATATTTTTCTTCCTTTTATATGCAAATTTGAAGTGGACATGTGATATGTGGACATGTGATGTTTTGGACATGTCATATTTGGAATTTGGACATGTCATTTGGACATGATGATTAATGTGCAGGGTAAATGATCCGAGTGGCCTATGTTACGCCGGAATGTTGATTCATTCCTGTTCTGGTGAATTTCAGGTGCTCGATATGTCCATTTTTTAGCAAAGGTCATGCCAAAATTTTCCGTGAATTTTGGCATGATTTGTGCTAGACAGTAGGCATATCAAGTGCTGGGAGTTGCTGGGAAATGACATTCCGGCAAACATAGATTTCTTTTTTATGTCATTTCTCATTTTTTGTAGTTTTAGAATTAAACGAGGAGACTTAATCATAGGAAACATGTCGAACAACAAAGAAACTGGGCCTTCTGACCAAGATGCGTATGAGATGGATTATGAGGGTGAACAAGAGTACCTCAACTATTTGACTACTAAGCAATTGCAAAGTCAAGGTTTGCAGGTCGGCCTTGATGGTACTGACGCCGACATCGACACCGACGGCGCCGGCACCGATGGCGGCGCTGAGACCGATGGCGGCGCCGAGACTGGCGCGGAAGGTACCGACCACTACTAGGGAAAACCTTATACACAGAATCTTAGCAGCAGCGCGGCTCAAAAAGAGAAGCTACTGCTAATTATCAGCAGCACGTGCGCGCAACACTCGCTACTGAAACGGAGTTAGCAGTAGCGCGCTCGGAGCAACCCGCGCTGCTACAAATATCGGCCGACAGTGTCCACCAAACTACATTTAGCAGCAGCGCATTGTCGCGACCGGCGCTACTGCTAAAGCGTTAGTAGCAGCGCGCTTTTTCTGAGGTCGATGCTGCTAATTTTGAAATTGGGCACACTGTTGGTCCCAGTTAGCAGTAGCGGTCGTGTGGGAAGCGCGCTGCGGCTAATTTCTTATCAGCAGCGCATTTTACCACCAGCGCTACTGCTAAGCTGGACCAGCCCACCACCTTTCCCCCCCGTCCTCCCCACCCCATCTCCTCTCTTCCCTTTCCCCTACCCCCACATCCTCCCTCTCTCACTCTTCTTCTTCCTCAATACTTCTCCCCCATTACTCTCCCTCTCCTACCTACCTTTCTCTCTCTTCATTACTCCTAGCAAATTACACCACCTCCATTAATGCATCTCCATTCTCTTTTTCCTTCCCCCTCCACTAGTTGAAGTTGTCTCCTCCCAAATTAGCTAGCTAGGTAGACGTAGCATTTAGTTAAGTGACCTATTTGCCCCCTAACTAGATCTATATTTGTCAAGAAGAGCTTTGTGCACTTTTGATCTCCCTACATCATCATCTCCACCGTGTGCTCGATCTCGAGATAGAGGTGATTAAAATTTCATGCTTTTGCAAAATGGAAATATGTTTATGTGTGTGTGATATGATAATTGGGAGATATGATGGAAATTGTGTGTGTGGCATGAGTTGATGCCAAATTGTGCTTTTGAGTTGCCTATGTTTTGCCGAAATGTCGATTTATTTCTGTTTCGGCGAATTCCGGGCAAACTCTAGATCTATATATGTCCTATTTTTAGGGAAGGTCATGCCGAATTTTTGTATGACTTTGATGCATGCACGCATTTTTATAATCAATTTGTTTATTATTACCGTGCAGAGTTCACGATGGTTAGTGGAACGATGGTGGACAGGCGGTTGCGGTCGGCGGTGCAGGACATGAAAGAAAATAACCGGGCAGAGGTTTTATGTACGTGTCGAAAATGCTCATGACTGGTTTCATGGATGGCTATACTCGGTGGATAATTGTCGTGTCGAAGCGCACCTGCTCATGACTGGTTTCATGGATGGCTATACTCGGTGGATAATTGAAGATGAGGATGACAATGTTGAGGACGCCGACGGGGCAGGCAATGATGACACGGGGCAAGACGAAGAGATGATCGATAATGGCGGCGGTGAAGAGGCTGGACATGGCGGAGGAGAAGGGGCCAGACATGGCGGAGGAGAAGGGGCCGGACATGGCGGCGGAGAGCACGACATGGACTGCACGCAGCAGAGTTCGTCGGTACTAAGTTCAATCGTGCGGGGCCCTCATGTTCAAGCATTTCTTCGCATGGAGACAAGTACTGAGAGAGCTTCTTCTAGAGAGGAGGCTAAGCTGGAGCAACTGTTGGTAGACTTGAACACTCCATTATATGATGGTTGCAATCCTGAGGTGACCCGCTTGAGTTTCATGCTCCAACTCCAGAAGACGAAGGCTAAAAACAAATGGACCGACATGAGCCTCCATGAGCATCTCAAGTACCTAAAGGATGTTCTTCCCGTGGGGAATCTATGTCCTACTAGTGTTGATGAGGCGAAGCAGATCGTGTGCCCTCTTGATCTGCCACACGTTAGATACCATGCATGCATCAACGATTGCATAATTTATCGGAAGGAGCACGTGGAAAAAACCAGCTGTGTGGTGTGCAATGCTTCTCGATACAAGAAGGCTAGGAAGAAATGTCCCTCGAAAGTTGTATGGTACTTACCGATCACTCCCCGTCTCCAGTGGTATTTTGTAGATCCCAAGGAAGCAAAGCTAATGTGCTGGCACGCGGAGAGGAAGAAGCCCGACGATGGAGATAATCCGAAGCTGAGACACGTCAAGGATGGAAGCCAGTGGAGAGCGTTGAACAACTTCTATCGGTTTTTCGAATGTGATGCAAGGAACATCGTGCTTAGTGCGTGTACCGATGGCATGAATCCATTTGGCAACCAGAACACCAACCATAGCACATGGCTCGTGTTTGTATGGACGTACAACCTCCCCCCTGGTTGTGCATGAAGTCGAAGTACATTCACATGAGCATGCTTATTCAAGGGCCGAAACAACCAGGAAATAATATTAATTTGTATCTGGGGCTACTTCAAGAGGAGTTAGACACGTTATGGGAAACGCCGGCCAAGACATGGGACGCCAGCAAAGGCGAGTATTTCTACATGAGAGACACGCTGATCATGATGGTGCAGGACTATCTCAGTTACGGATATGTCGCATGCCATGTGTGCCATGGATATTGCGGATGCATGCGGTGCATGGATGATATGATGTCTTAGCAGCTAATGTCCAGGAAAGATGGCGGGTCTAGGAAAATCGTGTACATGGGGCATCGAAAATGTCTCGAACAGGATGACCCGTGGAGAAACCGTGGAGATCTATTCAATGGTCACGCTGAGCATCCAGGACCTCCACGTAAGCGGAGCGGTGCCGAAATTGATGAGCTATTGAAAAACTGGAAGGAGTGCCCCGCGCCGGGAAAGACGATGAGAAAGGCGCCGGAGCCGCTGCTGAAGGTATGGAAGACGAGGTCTGTGTTCTGGGACTTGGAGTACTGGCACAAACTCGCTACACCTCATTGCCTTGATCAAATGCATATCTGTAAGAATGTCCTTTAGAGCTTGCTCGCAACACTGATGAACATGCCGGATAAGACCAAGGATGGGCCGAAGGCAAGAAAAACTTGCAAGATTTGAAAATCAGGGAAGATCTGCACATGCCGCCACGTAAAATGTCAGACGAGACAGAGATGGAGACAGAGGCATGGGAGAAGAATTGCAAGAAAATAAAGAAAGAGGATTATTGCCCCCCTTCTTGCTTCACCTTAAGTCAGGCTGAGATCGATCAATTCTTTAAGTGCCTTACCGGAGTCAAAGTTAGTTCCGGTTACTGTGGCAAGATAAGAAGATATCTAGACACGGACAAGAACAGGTTCAGCGGGCTGAAGTCCCATGACTGTCATGTGATGATGATGCAGATACTACCTGTTGCCCTTAGAGGGATAATGGACAAGCACGTCCGTGACACGCTTATTGGTCTCTGCAACTTTTTCGACGTCATCTCTCGAAAGTCGATCAATGTGAAGCAGCTTCGAAGGCTACAGGAAGAGATCATTGTGATACTGAATGAGCTTGAGATGTACTTCCCGCCAGCGTTCTTTGACGTGATGGTGCATCTGTGTGTCCATATTCTGGATGACATAATAGACCTGGGGCCGTCATTCCTGCACAACATGATGCCGTTTGAGAGGATGAATGGGATCATCAAAGGATTCGTTCGTAACATGTCCCGTCCGGATGGAAGCATCGTCCAGGGCTATGTGACACAAGAGTGCATCTCTTTCTGCGAGAATTTTCTATATGGCGCAGACCAGCCGCCTGGTCTTAGTGTTGGTTTGCCCGTTAACAATTGGCACGATTTGTGCTAGATAGTAGGCATATCGACTGCTGGCACATAGATTTCTTTTTTATGTCATTTCTCATTTTTCATACTTTTAGAAATAAACGAGGAGACTTAATCATAGGAAACATGTTGAACAACGAAGAAACTGGGCCTTCTGACCAACATGCAAACGAGATGGATTATGAGGGTGAACAGGAGTACCTCAACTATTTGACTGCTAAGCAAGGTTTGCAGGTCAGCCTCGATGATGGTACTGACGCCGACATCGACACCGATGGTGCCGACACGGATGGCGGCGCCGAGACCGGCGGGGAAGGTACCGGCGGGGAAGGTACCGGCGCCCATGCCTCTACCGAAAAGAAGAAGCATAAGAAGCAGAGGATACGAAAACCTAAGAAGCTAGGGATTGGACAACTAGTGATCACAAAGATGGCACTTGGCAAGTTTGAGCCATTAGAGCTGGAAGAACCTCGCAAGTGCTATGGGAACCAAGTATGATGCATCCTACAGGAATGCGCGAGCATCAATGACGATGACTTAAGTAGTAAAGAACATTTGACGCAGTTGCTCCTAATGAAGTTGCACAAGAGATTCAAGTTCCCCGACCGGGATGATAACATAGAACAACTGTTGGATGATCCAAAGATGAAAACGATTAACAATCACGCCACGGGCATGTTCAGCAATGATTTGGCCTCCTGGAAAGGGAGGGTGAAACGAGCTATTGAGGTTGAGGAACCCCTGTCCAAGATTCTGGAGGAAAATCCGACACTTACGGAAGAGGAGATCGAAAAGTTCAAGGACACTTGCGCTACCGAGGTAGCCAAGGCTAAGGCTGCGAAATTCAAGAGCCTTCAGCAAAGGAACACGAGGAAACATCGCCTCGAAAGCCGTGGCTACCTCGGTAAAAGGCCCATATGGGATAAGGAGGATGCGGAACGTGAAGCCGCGGGTCTCCCAGGCCCCTTCGCGAAGTTCACCAACCCCTTGGAGCGTGACTTCATCAGGGCCCGCTACAAGTGGGACAAGGAAAAAAAGGTTTTTTACACGGACCAGATCACGAGGAAATTGATTAGACTACTGGTAATAATTCTTTTAGCACCTTACATTTAGCTCCATATCTAGTCGACTACACATTCCTAAACGGTTCACGCTTCTTCTGCAGGGGAAGCAACACCAGCTTGCAGCCGAAAGCCCTACTTCTCCGATGAGGCCTAAGTGGGACACCCCTCTCAACCGGCCCTTGAACAAACTTAAGGGACTCTCTTTGGGTCAGCGGCTGCAATATGGTTGTGTGCACGGCCCTGGAGATTGTCCCATGTGGAATGTGTTTTACAATGAGGTCCCGGAGGCCAAGAAATAGAAAAAGAAGTTTAGTCAGGCGGACATCAACGCGAAGGTGAAGCTTGCGGTCGAGAAAAAAGCAGCTGAGGACGCTGAAAAAACAGCCGAGGAGAAAAATGAGTTGCTACAGCAGGCAGTCAACGCAGCTGTAACTGCCTGCAGAAATGATTTTGCTACTAACTTAGTTCTAGCTATCATCAACTGGATGAGGGAAAATCCAGACAAGACGGTACATTATTTCCCGATGCCCAGTTTCATCGGGAGAAACTCCATGAACAACAATAACACCACATCATCACTTGCTCACGCAACCGGGCCTCCTCTCGCAGTCGCTCCTGCTCATAGCAGCCTGTCGTCCGTCTCTGGCGCGCTAGGTGGGCCTTCGTCTTTGGCTGAGCTCGACGCCGTCACGGTAATTACATGTCGTACCAACATATATATATATATATATATATATATATATATATATATATATATATATATATATAGAATATTCCATTTTCGTTGCCTTTCGGATGTTTTACGCCATAGACATATGTGATTGCAGGGCGAAGAAACCCCGTGCACCATACTCTACTTGATCAAAGGCCAGAAGGTGGACGTGGGAAAGGGGATGATATTGAACCCCTTGAAACCAACGTTCCACAACCAGCCGATCCCCGCTGGGCACTTCAGGGTTAGCTTGTCCAGTGTGAACTCGGGGCACGAGGCTTTGCCTCCTTCAGTACAGCATGTGGGAGAGGACGATGAGACCCCGCCATGGATTGGAAGCTGCAAGGGTTGGTTGCTGCTATGGCCAAGAATCTTATTCGTCTAGAGCCGGCCAAGAGCACACCAATAACCACACATCAACAAGCATGTGCGGAAACCACCACCCCGCCTACACAATTACTAGCTCCTGTAGTGTCGGGTGAGAGCGGCGAACGACGTGATGAAGGGGTTGCAATAGTACTGGCTGATGTAATCGGTCCTATAGAATAGAGAATGGATGATGAGACGGAGGTCGACCCTATGGGTTTCCTCAATACAAACTCGTATGACTGTGACATAGATATGATGAGTCAACCATATGATGAATCGGGCTATCAGCATGCTAATGAGGATCTGGATGATATGCCCGGGCAGGAAGGTCGTTGGAAGGATTGCAAAAAGTCTCTCTTCATGAATTCCTCACAGGACATGCCGGAAGATGCTGCCTCAACTAGCTGGGGGTCGTACAGTGTGTTGTGGAATTGTCACGTCAGATGTCCTCATGAAAGGACTTAGTTCTGGAGCCATCGCAACTGGGAAGCTTGAAGGGGTTAATCGGGACAAAGGACACGAGAGGTTTATACTAGTTCGGCCCCTTACGGTGAAGGTAAGGCCTATGTCTAGTTGGGTTGGTATTGATGTTTCAATGACCAGGCAGCGAGATACGCTATGCCCGGCTCTCGATCAGTTGTTTCTTGCCCTAAGCCGCCAGCAGGTCGTCCCCTTATATACACGGGTTGACACCCTCTGGCTTATAGAGTCCCGGTCGGCTTATAAACAGTGTCCGTCTTGGTGACTAATTAAATCTACCTTATGATACAAGTCATGCCATTATGGCGGTTTACTACAACATACCTTAAGTTGTCTGTGGGCCTTAAGCCCTTTATTGAACCGCCATCTTCATGCTTGTTCTTGGGCTTCTTTCTGGTGAGTCTTCTTTGCGTAACCCGGCCCCTCCTGGGCGGCTTACACAAATAGTTATATCCCCAAAATTAGGCCCCGGATTGATTTGAACCGGTTCATGTCAATCTTAAAATACCTTAAGAAATAAGTCTTTAGTCTTCTGACTATGCAAAAGGTTTTCTTTAACCCGCCATGACGTCATCTTTTGGATCCGTGTTAACCCACGGTGGGCGCCAACTGTCGTGGAATTTTCACGGCAGATGTCCTTAGTGTGAGGACTTAATCGCGAGGCCAATGCATCTATGTGGTAGCTTGAGAGGGGTTGGGCAGAATCAAGAGATGCAACATACAAGACAAGGATTTAGACAGCTTCGAGCCCCGGGAAACATCATCCGGTAATAGCCCTACATGCTGTTTGTGGCTAGGTCTCATTATGCTCATGAGAGGAGTCGCCGTATAAGCCGGCTCCCCTTTTGTGTCTAGCCCTGGATATTGTTTCTTGTTGCTTGTTTTTCTTTGGGGAGCCCTGCCCCTCCTTATATAAGTTGAAGGGGCGGGTTACATGACTAGTCCTAGTAGGATTAGGATTACTCTATTACAAGTGGACTCCTAGTCTTGCTTCCTTTATAAGAGAATATTCCTTGTGCTTTCCTCATAAACCGGCCCACCATTAACATGAGCCGACCTTCTGGGCCTTGGGCCTTGTCATCCATCTGACCCGCCCGCCGGGTTACTATGAGCCACCAAGTCCGGGCATATTACCCCTGAATCGCCAAGCTCCGGGTGGGTCATACTTCTGGCGGTTTACACCGCGGGGTATATCC
Source organism: Triticum dicoccoides (assembly GCF_002162155.2). Taxonomy (NCBI): domain Eukaryota; kingdom Viridiplantae; phylum Streptophyta; class Magnoliopsida; order Poales; family Poaceae; genus Triticum; species Triticum dicoccoides. The sequence continues at coordinate 306,046,395 of NC_041391.1, forward strand.
CCGACATTAGCCCCCAGTTTAATTTGGATTTTATCCATGTTAAACTGATCTGCAACATAAACACAAGAACAAATTTGATAGGTTGTACTCCGGGTTAAATATTCTTGTAAGCCGGCACATGATCATCCTTAAGTCCTTTACATTTCTTCCTTGATATGTATCCATGATCTCATAGCAAATCTCCTTTAGCAGATATGTCCCAATTTTACCAATGCAAAAGATCCAGATACTTCCTTTGAGAAATCCAGGTAAACATGCCAGCTTCAGAGTCAATTTGCTGACATTGCTCTCTTGTTGAGAAATATTATAAGAAATAATCCATTTGAGTCGGTTTCCAAAGCTCCGGCTTAATAAACATATTTGGACTCAAGATTCATCTGGTGATCCGTCGGTTTAAAGATGTAGAGGCTGGCTAGTTATAACTGCCAAAATTGTCGGCTTGTAAATATTGATAGCACCGGGTAATAATTGTTTCTGACGCCGGGTCATAATTATTGGTGACACCGGATCATGATTGTTGCAAACACCGGGTCAATCTGGCCTACTCAAAACTGAGAATTTGAAGATTTTTCCCCCTTATATGTATATCACCTGTAGCCCCCAAGTGCCGGGTTGTCATGCTTGCAGCAACCTGGGACTTGTAATTGCCTTATGCTCATAAAACTTCAACCAGTGTAGCCCCCAAGGGCCGGGTCATTATGCAATAATGAGCAGGGACTTTGTAAATATTATCATGTAAAATGGAGCACCAACATGTAGCCCCCAAGGGCCGGCTCAGTAAGATATTACTGGGATGGGACTTTGTATATAATTCATTGATAATAACATCATATGATGTAATCTCCACCATGGGGCTTGAACCCACGTCCACAAGGTTAAGAGCTTTGTGCTTTACCAACTGAGCAATGGATCCTTCAATAGAATGGATTAAGACTTGTGTACCTTGCACTATTGACAGGAGCAATTGGTAGCCCCCAAGGGCCGGCTCATTACGATGTGATGAATCGGGTCTTCAATGAGGTGAACAAAAATGACTTTGCATTAGCCCCCAAGTGTCATGGTGCATGCTTGCATCGACATGAGACTTGCATATTTGATGTAACCTCAATTTGAATAATGTAGTCCCCAAGTGCGGGGTCGTAAGCCTGCAGCGACTCGGGGCTATTCCTTCCATTGTAGAATAAATCATATCCATTAATAAAATAATAGACATCGTGCCAAAGCGATTTTGAATACCTCATCTATTGATAAGTAAATCCAGAGTTTAAATACCCGGCGGCTCTTGGCCGATGGCGATTTAATACACCTCCATTGTAAGCCAGAATTTTTATAACCCTGCGGCTTATAGCCTTTGAGAAAAATCCAGAACGGATAATCATTTTGAAGCATCAACTTTGGTAATGAGCTTGAACTTAATCATTTATATGTCATATTTCTGCAAATCTTGCAAAGAGTTTAAGCAACATATGCCCTGGCGACTTAACGTCAAAAGCCAGGGCGGGTAACCACCCAAATGTAGTCTTATCCTGCACACAAGTAGATCACAAGATCCCTATGATCCTTTGAATGATACCACCGGCTTATGTGACCTGGACAGTGAAGTTGATAACTCAACTCTGTAAGAGCCGACACATATGATATTTGTGACAACTCAAATACTTGCAATTGTATAAAAACAGATAAATTTTTTGAGGCTTCTGATTCGAATACGATAAGTAAACCGTTCCAAAGGGGTTAAGCTAAGATTCAAATACGATCATATAGCCCCCAGTGGCGTTGGCGTTGCCGATCAAAGTGGGTACCGACAGCTATGTTCTCTTTGGTTCGAATACGACCTATGTTTGAACAGGAAGCCCCCAAATGACCTTAAAAGTTGTTTAACGATGCTGATTCGAATATGATCCATGTCGATTCCCAAAGGGGTTGAGCTATGATTCGGATACGACCAAGAAGCCCCCAAGTAGGTTCAGTAGTTTGCTAATCAAAAGGGTATCGACAGCTATGTTCTCTTTGGTTCGAATACGACCTATGTTTGAACAGGAAGCCCCCAAGAGACCATATAAATTTTGGCATTGTGCCGATCAAGAGGGTACTGATAGCTATGCCCGTTGAGCAGGAAGCCCCCAAGTGACCATAATAAAATAAGCCGTAAGGCAGGATACCCATGTTTTGAACCATGCATCATGGCAGCAAGTTTCCTTTGGTAACCATTAATTTGTCTGAGATCTCGAATTTGCGAGAGATTAATTCTTTTGAACCGGAACTTTAAATCGGATTTGAAAGCTTCAAAAATTTGTGAGGGACAAATTTACCTTGAGCCGGATTTTGAACCGGATTTGAGAGCTTCAAAGCTTTGTGGTAGATAAATTTCCCTTGAATCGGTTTTTAAACCGGATATTAAGAGCTTCAGTGCTTTGTGGGAGAGAGATGTCTCCTAAACCGGATTTTGAGCCGGAAATCTTCTAACGGCCTTTAAATTTTCATCGATCTTGCAGTAATCTCTGGGCCCGGGTTATTTTTCCCTTCAATGACCCGGAGTTCTTGAATTCATTGAAACCTGCTAATTTTGCCGAGTCATACCATTGTAGCCCCCGAGTCTCAAGACGACTCGAGGAGTTGACTTGAGATTCTCCATATTTGACCAGAGCAGAATGTGTATATCATCGGCGTTGATAGCGCGATGTGAATCCACATAAGGTTGAGGTGAAATGATCCCGTATGAGCCGTGTCAGCAACTCGGCCAATGGTTCCTTCCAACTGGTTTCGATGTTTAAATAAACTGTAGTGGCGGTGACTTGTGCGCCTACCCATTGAGCCATCCAGTGCAGACGGCGGCTGATAAGACATGATAACTTGCCTCCAATTTGTTGGAAGAAAACCGGGCTTCCCTAGCAGTAACTTGCTCATACTCAATAAACAGCTCATGTAGACAGATGCGGCCCGGTGTCTTGATGTATACCAAGCCATGAGAGACGGACGGTAAAGACGACTGCAACATCTGAGGCGGCACAGACAAATGAACCGGTCGTGGTGTTGTAAGCCGGTGCGGACGGGCAAGTTGTCCTCCTTGTTGTAAGCCGGCGTGGCTGCGAGAGACGGCCACGACATTGTAAGCCGGCGCGGTTGCGAGAGACGGCCACGACGTTATAAGACGGCACGGTCGCGAGAGATGGCCACAGCATTGTAAGACGGCGCGGTCGCGAGAGACGGCCACTGCGTTATAAGCTGGCGCGGTCGCGAGAGACGGCCACAGCGTTGTAAGCCAGTGCAGGAGTCCGTTTGAGTAACGACGACCACCTGTGCCAAAAGATGTTGGCGTGCCTCCATCTCCGCGGTATAATATCACTTTTTGTCATAAATAATTGCCCTGATGTTTGTGAATGATAGATGATCTGTATGCCGCGTCAGCAGCGGCTCAGGCAGACCGGTGACTCCCGGCGGCTCAACACAGCAGAGGCAGCTCAACATGGCCCCGACGGTTTAACGCGGCGGCAATGGTGACGTTGGGATGAAGCCTTTTCAGAATTGTTTCTGTACTGACATCTTTTTTGTTCGAGGGGCAGCCGTATCACCAACAATGATTAGTATCAGACTCTTCTTAATTAAAATAGCACAAGTGTCATCGTTGGTCTTGAGCCTTTGGAATTTGGCATTCAACTTGTGCAGCACCTTGCTAGGAGACTCCTCAAAAATATGTGCAAACTGGAGTAACGAGGCAGTAAGGAGCGCTGCTGCGGCTCGGCGGGACAGCAGCAGTGGGCGGCCCGTGGTTGTGACTCAAAGCCTGGTCGGCGCGGCGGTTCTGCAGTGGTTCACGGCAACGACTGTGCACTCAGCAGGGACCGGGTCTTCGTGCAACCAAGGCAGCAATTTTAGGAAGCTTGACGGTGCGCGACAATGACGGTCGAGCAAGGAGAGGTCAACCGAGACGCGGCAAGGTGTGGCAGAAGCAACGCTCGCAGATGGCGGGTCAGACATGAAGCAGGCCGACCGCAGCGGCGGTTTGGAACATCGACGGGGGCGGCTCGGAGGCCGCGACGGTTGTAGCAGAAGGGGCTCCGGCAGGACATGGCGGCTCAACACAGGACAGCCCGGAGGGCGACCGGGCGGCTCACGGTGCTGGGCGACTCTCCCTTGAAGCTCACCGCGCGACAACGGTTTGTAGCACAGAAACTTAGAAGAACCATGGCAGACACGTAACAGCAGCAGAGGAAAGCGAAACGTGATCGGGCAGGCAGTAGAAGGAAAGCAAAACATTGATTCCTCCTCCAGGTCGTGGCCCCTCTCCCTTTTTTTAACATGGCTGAGCAAGCCGGCTTAGATCAGTTTCCTCTGTATGACCACTTTTTGCAGGTGGTAATATGCCTTGGTAGACACATTAGTTGATGGTAAAACCAAAAAGCTAATACCTTCCCACGTCACAATGAATATTGGAGTAGTACTAGTTGATGATTGGATTTTGGTCTTTACGCACAAAGCAGCAGCGACAGATTGATTTTTTTGCTTCGGGACTTGATACGTACGGATCAGTAATTGCAACCCGGCGGAATAGCAACGACAGCTGTAGCTTTTAGGGATTTCCACTGGCCATCATGGTGGAACAGCAAGGACGAGTGCGGCTGCGGCAACTTAGCAGAATTTGTGGTCAAATGGATCGCTTGACCTCCAGTTGGCCTCGGAGCAGTAACGTGATAGATAAAGCACCTCGTGCAGAAGATGTCATCTCGTACTCGTCAGATTGAGACGACGTGACGGCGACGCACACAGCCCCAATTTTTTGTTTAACCTTTAAACCTCACGGATGAAAAATCTGATCCGACAAACTTGAAACTGATGCGGATCTTTCCAAACTGGCTCTTCTTTATCAGAAAAATTGTGAGTTCCTCGATCCCTAGGAGAGATCCCTCCAAGAACTCAACACCATCGTGCGCGAGCCCCACGGTGGGCGCCAACTGTCATGGAATTGCCACGTCAGATGTTCTCATGAAAGGACTTAGTTGTGGAGCCATTGCATCTAGGTAGCTTGAAGGGGTTAATCGGGACAAAGGACACGAGAGGTTTATACTAGTTCGGCCCCTTACGGTGAAGGTAAGGCCTACGTCTAGTTGGGTTGGTATTGATGTTTTGATGACCAGGGAGCGAGATACACTATGCCCGACTCTCGATCAGTTGTTTCTTGCCCTAAGCCGCCAGCAGGTCATCCCCTTATATACACGGGTTGACGCCCTCTGGCTTATAGAGTCCCGGCTGGCTTATAAACAGTGTCCGGCTCGGTGACTAATTAAATCTACCTTATGATACAAGTCATGCCATTATGGCGGTTTAGTACAACAGACCTTAAGTCGTCTGTGGGCCTTAAGCCCTTTATTGAACCGCCATCTTCATGCTTGGTCTTGGGCTTCTTTCTGGTGAGTCTTCTTTGCATAACCCGACCCCTCCTGGGCGGCTTACACAAATAGTTATATCCCCAACATAGTGCTTAGCCTGGGAACCCTGGGGCAGGGGGTAAGGCAGGGTCTGGAAGGTGTGCCCAACAAAAAGGAGAGGAAGAGATCGGGGAAGATAACTGCCTCCAAACAAGCCAGAGCACATAATAGACAGATGATGGATTCTGAAGAGCATGTACCCGTGAAAGGTGCGGCCATGTTCCGTCTCACGGGTGAGCCGATGCTACCGCCAAAACCGCTGGAGGCACTACTAGGGGATCTCAAGAGACTGCATGACAATGTGCTGTCGACTGAGAAAGGCGTATTAGCCTCAAAGGATCCAGGATATCCGACATACGCGTCTGTTTGCCTGAGGGGACGTGCTACATTGACACACGACCCGCGGAGGTGTTCTTCCTGCGGTTTGACCATATCTTTGAGATGTTTCTGACAAGGCGGCTCGATTTTACAATCGTCCGCCTTTTTGCGCTACATATGAGCTCCGTCATGAAGAGTGAAGAAGTCTCGCAAATCTGTGTGGCGAATCCGTACTACATGCACGAGTCTTTCTTGAGTCTCAGCGACTTTAAGCGTGAAACTGCTAGGGACTACCTCCAAAACTTCATGGTACAGAATAAGGACCACGAAATTGTCCTCGTGCCTTCTCATCCAAAGTAAGTCAGTTTCAGGCAACCCTTTCATACATTTCAATCATTCCTTCTCGCTCATATGGAGAATAATTTGAGGTGTCTTTTCCCCGCAGCAACGGGTGCACCATCCTTATCGTTCTTTACCCGCAAGTCTCCCACGCTGTGTATTTTGACCCTTCCAGAGACTACGAGAAAAAGGACTACACTCACCTAATGAATATTCTAGATGATTCTCTCCAAGGCTTCAGCATTAGAGGTGGACACATGTAGATCAGGAAACAAAGGAATAAGAAGATGGGTTTCGCGCATAAAACTAACTTCTCTTGCATCCATGTCCCAAAACCAAGCAAGAAGGATGGATTCTACATCGCCCATCTCATGATTCAGTTCAACACGAATGACCAAAAGCTTCGCATGACAAGCAGAAATGAAGATCATATCCACAAGTGGCTAGAATCTCATGGAGAAGCGGATTATAAACTTAGAGATGACTTCTTTCGCATCCAAAGGGACATTGCGATGATCATCATGAAAGAAGTCGTCAATGAGAAGGGGACGTTCCACCACGGCCCTATATCGCGAGCTGACGTCCGAACTCGCATAGGCATGCAACGTCTAGACCTCACGCCGTTCAAGAAGCTAGGGTCCATCCTCGATGATATGGAAGGATGGAACTTCTAGTGATTTATGATGCCGATGATGATGATATGTGTCGGTTCAACTTGTATACTTTTTGTAGCGATGAAACTTTGTGATGTCCATGGTCCCTGCCGAACTTGCGTAACACTACTTTGTTAGTTTGCATATGATGACCTGCGTACCTCTAGTTAATTAGTTTATGTACTGTATGTTGCATCTAGTTGCTAACCCTTTCTTTATCGTGTTGCTCTTGTATATTTTGTTGCATATATATGATTGTACATCCTCTTCATGAAGATGCATCTCTAACAAGTACCTAGTTTCTTTATGACGAGATGGCAGTGCTATGTCATGTACAAAGGGGAGGTTCCGGGGGTGTACAACAAGTGGCATGAGTGTCAGGCGCAAGTGAATGTGTTCTCGGGCGCCAGCCATAAAGGCTTCAAAAGCAGACAAGAAGGAGAAGGTAGTTACTTGAGGTTCATGCAAGCGCGAGAGAGGACTCGTAACCGCCACCTCATGTACTGCATAGTTCTGCTCTCACTCATAGTGATAGCTCTTCTCATGTATACCTTTGTTTAGATGGATGATGTTGTAGTTGCAAGTATTCGAGACTTGCATGTATCGCTATTTTTGAGATGATGACAACATACCACTTTGTGTTGGATGATGATTATGATGAGACTATTTGTATGTATATACTATGATTACATTTGTGCTCTCGCAGGCATTTGTATGTGTATCATGATGACATTTGTATGTGCTTAAGATTCTTCTATAAAGCCTGTTCAAATACAAAACAAATATGCAGAAAAAACAAAAAACTACTAAAATTAGCAGTTGCGAGTGGAGAAAAGTTAGCAGCAGCGCGGTAGTAGCAGTAGCGCGCACAGGAGAAGCGCGCTATAGCTATTAGCAGTAGTGAGCTCCCTGTAAGAACGCTGCTGCTACACTTGTATATCACTAGCGCGGGAGCGCACGTGCTGCTGCTACGAGTTAGCTGTGGCGCCTTATTAGTAGCGTCGGTCCCCACGCTACTGATATACCTAGAACCCGCGATACTGATATACCTAGAACCCACGCTACTGCTAGCCTTTTCCCTAGTAGTGGATAGGGACGATACCGTCGGGGAAGGTACCGGCACCGATGCCACTACCAAAAAGAAGAAGCAGAAGAAGTAGAGGATACAAAAACATAACAAACTAGGGATTGGACGACTGGTGATCACAAAGATGGCACCTGGCCAGTGTTAGCCATTAGAGCCGGAAGAACCTTGCAAGTGCTATGGGAACCAAGTAGGATGCATCCTACGGGAATGCGCGAGCATCAATGATGATGACTTAAGTAGTAAAGAACATTTGATGCAGTTGCTCCTGACGAAGTTGCACAAGAGATTCAAGTTCCCCGACAGGGATGATAACATAGAACAACCGTGGGATGATCCGAAGATGAAAAAGATTAACAATCACGCCATGGGCATGTTCAACAATGATTTGTCCTCCTGGAAAGGGGGGTGAAACGAGCTATTGAGGCCGAGGAACCACTGTCCAAGATTCTGGAGGAAAATCTGACACTTACGGAAGAGGAGTTCAAAATGTTAAAGGACACTTGTGCTACCGAGGCAACCAAGGCTAAGGCTGCGAAATTCAAGAGCCTTCAGCAAAGGAACATAGTGAAGCATCGCCTCAGAAGCCGTGGCTACCTCGGTAAAAGGCCCATATGGGATAAGGAGGATGCGGAACGTGATGCCGCGGGTATCCCAGACCCGTTCGCGAAGTTCACCAACCCCTTGGAGCGTGACTTCATCAGGCCCCCCTACAAGTGGGACAAGGAAAAGAAGGTTTTTTACATGGACAAAATCACGAGGAGATTGATTAGACAATTGGTAATTATTCTTTTACCACCTTACATTTAGCTCCAGATCTAGTCGACTGCACCTTCCTAAACGGTTCACGTTCCTTCTGCAGGAGAAGCAACACCAGCTTGCAGCCGAAAGCCCTACTTCCTGATGAGGCCCAAGTGGGACACTCCTCTCAACCGGGCCTTGAACGAACTTAAGGGACACCCTTTGGGCCAACGGCCGCAATATGGTCGTGTGCATGGCGTTGGAGACAGCGCCACGTGGAAGGTGTTTTACAACGAGGGCCCGGAGGCCAAGAAGCAGAAAAAGAAGTACAGTCAGGCGGACTTCAACGAGAAGGTGAAGCTTGCGGTCGAGAAAAAAGAAGTTGAGGACACGAAAAAAACATCCGTGGAGAAAAATGAGTTGCTACAGCAGGCAGTCAATGCAGTTGTAAATGCTTGCAGAAATGATTTTGCTACTAACTTGGTTCCAGCTATCAGCAACTGGACGAAGGAAAATCCAGACAAGACGGTAGATGATTTCCCGTTGCCCAGTTTTGTTGCGAGCAACTTCGTGAACAACAACACCACCACACCATCACTTGCTCATGCAACCGGGCCTCCTCTCACACTTGCTCCCGCTCATAGCAGCCCGTCCTCAGTCTCTGGCGCGCTTGGAGGGCCTTCATCGTTGGCTAAGCTCGATGCCATCATGGTAATTACATGTCGCACCAACATATATATATATATATATATAGAGAGAGAGAGAGAGAGAGGGCGAGAGAGAGAGAGAGAATATTCCATTTTCGTTGCCTTTCAGATGTTTTACGCCACAGAAATGTGTTTGCAGGCTGAGGAAACCCCGTGCACCATACTCTACTTGATCAAAGGCCAGAAGGTGGACGTGGGAAAGGGGGTGATAATGAACCCCTTGCAACCCACGTTCCACAACCAGCCGATCCCCGCTGGGCACTTCAGGGTTAACTTGTCCAGTGGGAAATCGGGGCATGAGGATTTGCCTCCTCTAGTATGGAATGTGGGAGAGGACGACGAGACCCAGCTGTGGATTGGAAGCTGCAAGGGTTGGGTGCTGCTATGGACGAAGAATCTTCTTCGTCTGGAGCCGGCCGAGAGCACACCAATAACCACACATCAACAAGCATGTGCGGAGAACACCACCCTGCCTATGCAATTGCCATCTCATGTAGTGCCGGGTGAGAGCGGCGGACGATGTGATGAAGGGTGTGCAATTGTACTGGCTGATGTAATCAGTCCTGTAGAACAGAGAATGGACGATGAGACGGAGGTCGACCCAATATCTTTCCTCAATACAAATGCGTATTACGAGTAAACCATATGACGAATCGGGCTATCAGCATGCTAATGAGGATATGGATGATCTACCCAGGCAGGAAGGTCGTAGCAGGGATTGGAAGAAGTCTCTCTTCATGAAATCCTCAAAGGACACGCCTAAAGATGCCGCCTCAACACAAGCTCAACTAGGGGGTCGTACAATGCTTAGCCCGGCAACACTGGGGCAGGGGTTAAGGAAGGGTCTGGAAGGTGTGCCCAAGAAAAATGAGAGGAAGAGATCGGGGAAGATAGCTGCCTCCAAATAAGCCAGAGCACGTAGCAGCCAGACGATGGATTCTGAAGCGTGTGCCCGTGAATGGTGCGGCCATGTTACATCTCACGGCGAGCTGATGCTACCGCTAAAACCCCTGGAGGCACTATCAGGGATCTCAAGAGGCTGCACGACCATGTGCTGTCGACTGAGAAAAGCCTACTAGCCTCGAAGGATCCAAGATATCCGACATATGCGACTCGTGTGCCTGAGGGGAAGTGCTACGTCGACACACAGCCTGTGGAGGTGTTCTTCCTGCGGTTTGACCATATCTTTGACATGTTTTTGACAAGGCGGCTAGATTTTACAATCGTCCGCCTTTTTGCGCTACATATGAGCTCCATCATGAAGAGAGAAGAAGTCTCGCAAATATGTGTGACGGATCCGTACTACATGCACGAGTCTTTCTTGAGTCTTGCCGACTTTGAGCGTGAAACTACTAGGGACTTCCTCCAAAACATCATGGTACCGAATAAGAACCAGGAAATTGTCCTCCTGCCTTATCTTCCAAAGTAAGTCAGTTTTGGAAAACCCTTTTGTACATTTCAATCATTCCTTCTCGCTCATATGGAGAATAATTTGAGGTGTCTTTTCCCCGTGGCAACGGGCGCGCCGTTCTTATCGTTCTTTACTCACGAGTCTCCCACACCGTGTATTTCGACCCTTCTAGAGACTACGAGAAGAAGGACTACACCCACTTAAGGAATATTCTAGATGATGCTCTCCAAGGCTTCAACATTAGAGGTGGCCATATGCAGATCAGGAAACAAAGGAACAAGAAGATGGGTTTCGCGCATAAAACTAACTTCTGGTGCATCCATGTCCCAAAACCAAGCAAGAAAGATGGATTCTACACCCTCCATCTCATGATTGAGTTCCGCATGGATCACCAAAAGCTTCGCATGACAAGCAGAAATGATGATCATGTCCACAAGTGGGTAGAATGTCATGGAGAAGTGGATTATAAACTTAGAGATGACTTCTTTCGCATCCAAAGGGACATTGCGACGATCATCATCAAAGAAGTCGTCGATGAGAAGGGGATCTTCCACCACATCCCTATATCGTGAGCTGACGTCCGAACTCGCATAGGCATGCAACGTCATGACCTCACGCCATTCAAGAAGCCAGGGACCATCCTCGATCATATGGAAGGATGGAACTTCTAGTGATTTACGATGCCGATGATGATGATATGTGTCGGTCGAACTTGTATACTTTCTGTAGCGATGAAACTTTGTGATGTACACGGTCCCTGCCGAATTTGTGTAACGCTACTTTGTTAGTTTGGGTATGATGACATGCGTACCTCTGATTAATTAGTTTGCATACTGTATGTTGCATCCAGTTGCTAACCCTTTCTTTTTCCTGTTGCTCTAGTATATTTTGTTGCATATGATTGTAGATCCTCTTGATGAAGATGCATCTATAACAGGTACCTAGCTTCTTGATGGCGAGATGGCAGTGCTATGTCAAGTACAAAGGGAAGGTTCTGGGGGTGTACAACGAGTGGCCTGAGTGTCACGCGCAAGTGAATGGGGTCTCGGGCGCCATCCATAAAGGCTTCAAAAGCAGACAAGAAGGAGAAGCTAGTTACTTGAGGTTCACGCTAGCGTGAGAGAGGACTCGTAACCGCCGCCTCATGTACTGCATAGTTCCGCTCTCACTCATAGTGATAGCTCTTCTCGCGTATATCATTGTTTATATGGATGACGTTGTAGTTGCAAGTATTCGAGACTTGCATGTATCGCTATTTTCGAGATGATGACGAGATACCACTTTGTGTTGGTTGATGATTATGATGAGACAATTTGTATGTATATGCTAGGATTACATTTGTGGTCTCGCAGCCATTTGTATGTGTATCATGATGACATTTGTATGTGCTAAAGATTCTTTTATAAAGCCTCTTCAAATACAAAACAAATATGCAGAAAAATAAACTACTAAAATTAGCAGTAGGGAGTGAAGAAAAGTTAGTAGCAGCGTGACAGTAGCAGTAGCGTGTCCAGGCAAAGCGCGCTAGAGCTATTAGCAGTAGCGAGCTTCCATGCAGCACACTTCTGCTACACTTGTATAGCAGTAGCGCGAGCGTGCATGCGCTGCTGCTACGGGTTAGTTGTAGTGCCTTATTAGTAGCGCCAGACCCCGCACTACTGATATACCTAGAACCCGCGCTGCTTCTAGGATTTTCCCTAGTAGTGACCTCCCATTGCTGTACAATGGGATTCTTGGGCCAAACAGCCCTGGCCAAGTTCATGGCGGCATCCCACTATGCCTACAATACCCTGAAGATGCCTGGGCCGCTCTGAATCATATCTATCCCATCGGAATAGAATGTAAGATTTTGGGTTCCGACAGACCCTTGAGGTTCGAACACTGGGGTGCGCACGAAGATTTCGCACTCTACCTACCTGCTCCTCTCCGACTCGCTAGGATCTAAACTACGGAAGGAATAACACAAGAGACACAGAGTTTATACTGGTTCAGGCCACCATTGTGGTGTAATACCCTACTGCAGTGTGTGGTGTGGTGGATTGCCTCTTGGGCTGATGATGAACAATACAAGGAAGAACAGCCTCGCGAGGGTCTGTTCTTGGCTGGTGCGATGAACTCCTAGGAGGAATTCAGTCGCTCTCTCTACTGGTTTCTTGGTGAGGATCCAGATGCTCTATGCCTCTACCCTGGGGGTGGCTAGTCCTATTTATAGGCAAAGGCCCTGGGCCTCTTCCCAAATATTGAGCGGGAAGGGCGCCAACAATTGGCCATTTTTAAGGGGAACATCGGGTACACTTATCCTAACTAAAGTTGGTCCTCGCCTGTCAAAGGCTCTGGCGATGATGCCTGCTTGGGCTCCACAATGACTTCCTTCCTGCCGTTGGGCTGGTCTTGGTCTTGTTGCACCGAAATGGATGCCTTTGCTTGATGCTCTCGCCTACGCTTGCTCCCTTTGCACCAAAGAGGAAAGGAGGACACTGCGCAGGCTGGCACCCTCCTGGTGCCCTTGGTCGTCATGGCTTGCATCATGGGCACCTCGTGAGGTACCCCTCCTTGATCTCTCCGCCTCCTCGCGAGCCAGCCTGATGAGGCCATGCCTGAGGAAGCTCCTTGTCGTCCGCCCCGCGAGGCTTGGCCCCTCGCGAGGGTCTTGAGCTTGCGTTGATGAAGATGGGCTGTGCTGGGCCCCCCTTTGAGCCACGCCGCAGGCCGCAAGCAGGCAAGTCTGGGGACCCCCATTCCCAGAACGCCGACAGTAGCCCCCGGGCCCAAGGCGAGCCCGGACTTGGCCGAGCAGAGAGGCGAAAGGGCAAGTGCGAATCGCCGCGGGCCCTAACAGCCTGCGGCCTTGGGCGCCGCATGGCAGTTGATTGGACGTGGGTGCCTCCGCTTCCCCATGACGCCTCGGCAACTGCACGAATTGACAAGTCCCTGCATGCAAAAACGGGTCATGATTACCTGCGATCGTAGAGGTCGGCGGTTGGCCTCCTCTGGCTTTAAGTACGGCACGGTGTGTGCCCTTCCAGTCTATCTCTTCTTGCTTCTCCTTCTTCTCGTTCCTTGCTCCGTCTCGCTGCAATGGCTCCGATCCGCCGGTTCTCTGCGGCAGAGAAGGGAAAGGCTCCTCGAGAGGATCCTGACCCGCTTCCGCCGAAGAAACGGCTAGCCCTCTGCCATCGGGGTGAGTGCGCCCACCAGGAAGCGTTGAGCCCCTGGTGTGAGTGGCCGCCACCAGGGTTCCCGCTTCCCTTGTACGCCCACATCGAGGGCTCTGAAGGAGTCGATGCCGAACGCCACGGGCGGCGCCGCCGTTGGCGCCGGCGGGTTACAAAGGTGTGCGTATTTCCCCCTGGAGTCCACGCCGAGGGCTCCTTCAGAGAGTTTGTGCTTCACGCCGCCATGCCTCCTCAGTCTTGGATTCGCCTTCCTCCTTTCTTTGCCTCCGTTATCCTGCAGGGGGAACTCCTGGGGCTCTAGCTGCAGCATGCCGGCTGCAGCACCCTCGCGACCGAGGCTGAGGTCGCGGTCGTTGCCCCGGGCGAGGTCTTCATGACTCGAGGTTGGGGCGAGATCGCCCGGGTCTGCAGGACAAGGGGCACCCTCGTGATCCACCTGGAGTACGATGGTGCTTCGGTGATGTTCTTCAAGGTCTTTGATGCGGATGGTCACCGGCTGGAGTGCTGCCCTGGGAGAGGCGGTCGGGACTCCGCTACGGCGAGGCAGAGGCCGGCTAACCGCTCCCTTGGCAGCTCCTCAGGCGACGGAGGTGCCGTAGGAACCAGCGACTTCGCCGAGCTCTTCGCGACTCCGGAGACGAGCGACGACAGCTACGAGCCCCCGAGCCTACGCCGCTCCTGGAGCAGGTCTGGCTCGTCAGGCCATCGCCGCCCCTGATCTGGATGGGGTTGGCACCGGTGCCTGGCGGCCCACTGTTGATGATGGCGTCCACCGTGATGGTTCCTGTAGTTAGGACTCCTTAGGATACGCGTCTTTTGTTCCTGCGAGGAGCCAAGAATATACCCCGTGGGGGCTTGTAAGGTGCCTGCGGGCCTATCTGTCAATAGAATCCTTGCCATGGTATAGCGCGAGTTGCTCATTCCGTCTTAGCTCAGTTCTTCCTTCCGAACCTCGTGAGGGCTTGATGCTCTGCGCCGACGGGTCCCAGTCCCAAGGCGGCTTCAGCCGTCGCTGGTATGCCAGGTCGCGATGCCGTGGTCAAGGCCAAGAGGTGAGCGGCCGAGGTCCGGTAAGAGCCCCTGAGTTGCGATGCTCAGGAGGTCCCCTTAGCGCTCAAGCAGCCATCATTCGGTGAGAAAGGAGAGCGACGTTGCTAACACGGGATTGCATTGGATGTGGTGACGGTGCTGTGATAGCTAGTGTTTCTGGAGAGTGACTTATCTCAAGAATCAAGGACCGCTCCTTGGTGTATGGCCGGGTCCATGCATCGGCATGCGAGGGGTTGCTTGGCAAGGTCCTCGCGTGCCTCTTCCCTCTCGCCTTCGCTCCCCTTTCTGCTCTATGTCCTCGGGTCCCGGCCCTCGAGCGAGTCTCAGCCGTCACTGGTATGCCAGGTCGCGATGCCGTGGTCAAGGCCAGAGGGTGAGGGCTGGAGAGCCAGTAGGATCCCTGAGTCGCGATGCTCTGGTACCCCCCCTTTAACGTGCAAGCGGTTTGCGCGGACGAGAGTGAAGGAGACACCGTGAAGGCCTCGCCTGACGCTGCTCCTTGAAGAGATCCTGCAGGCTCATCACAGAAAGAACGAGAGTTCGCCATGACAATCGACAGTCAGCCGTTGGTTGCTCTGAAGTGGTGGCAAGGCACTGAGGGCTCGACGAGGTGGCGCTATGCGGGGCTGCTGCATCCAGAGCTCAGCCATTCAGGTTTGTCGGTGTTGCCGGGACGGACCCATGCGCAAGCGTCGTGCAGTTTGGGAGCAGCTCCATCAGTTGGTGTCAGTTGAGCGGCCAACTAGGTCAAGCATGTTAATTGTGGGGGAGTGAACTCATTCAAATAGATGCTGGAAAGGCGGATGTCGCTGGGTCTGGCCCGAGCGACTTGGGGATGATGCAGCCCGAGTGGCGCCCCCAACAAAGTAGGCTAAGAACACGAGAAAAAGGGATACACACCGCAGGGACGGACCCATGCGGCCTGGGAATGATGCAGCCCTGAGGGCGCTCCCAGCTGGAAATGAAACTTGAAAGATGTCACCTGATAGTGTTGACGATGAAGAGGTGTTGGTGTAGCAGACTCGGTGGGTTGCGGTAGCCGGTCCTCACGAGCCCCCAGGCTCTGAGGCCTCGGGAGTCTCCGAAGGAGCTGGTGGCTCCTCGTGGACCATCTCCATCTCCGCTAGGGCTGCGGAACGCCTGACCTCTTGAGCCTCTAGGATGCCCCTCATGAGGCGCTGGTACGTGGCAGCCGCGTTCGGCAAGCCATAAGGCATGCGAACGTAGCTGTGGGGTGGACCTTCGCAGCGCCCCACTTGCGAGGGACAGAGGCGCTCCTGAGAGGCGGCTCAGTTGAGACCTGGTATGTTGATGCAGACGCGCAGCCCACCATCCTCGCCTGGATGGGGGGCCACGGCGGGTAAGCGGCGGCTGACTCTCATGACTCTTGACTCCTGTAGCTCCTGAATGGACTTGCTGACGAACTCCTGAGAGTTTGCCCCCCTTGCCTTGCTCCTTCTTGAGGGAAACGTGCTTCAAAACACGCCTCCAAGTGGTGCCCAAGCGCCTCCCTCGTGACCTTGGCGAGGTCAGCGGCCCTCCAGGGGAGAGCCCCCGAGCCCTGCCTGAGGAGGGTGCCGGGCGCGCTTCCCTATGCGATGGAAGGGGGTTCCCCCTGGGCAGGCGCGGGCCGTGAGGGGCCTGCCTCCTGAGGGGCCAGGCCGGACGATGTCTTCTTCTTCTTGGGGGCGGCCTCGGGAAGCCTCCTGCTTCCGCGATCCGGGTCTTCCAGTGATGCGGCCTGAAAGGCTCGTTCCAGGGAGCACACCGCGTCTTTCTCTTCGCAGGGCACCATGATGACTCCGCCACTTCCTGGCATCTTGAGGACGTTGTAGCCGTGGTGGGTTACGGCCATGAACTTGGCCAGCGCTGGGTACCCGAGGATGGCGTTGTACGGCAAGCGAATGTGGGCGACGTCGAAGTCGATGAGCTCGGTGCGGTAGTTGTCGCGTGCCCCGAAGGTGACAGCGAGGCGGACCTGCCCAATCGGGACCGTGGAGCCGTCGGTGACTCCGGAGAAAGGCTTGGTTGGCTGAAGCTGATTGTAGGGCACTTGGATATTGTTGAATGTTTCCATGGACAGGACGTTGAGCCCTGCCGCGCCATCGATAAGGGTCCTGGTGACTAGCACGTTGCTGATGATTGGGGAACAAAGCATTGGGAGGACTCCGGCTATGGCCGCGCACTTGAGGTGATCAGCTGAACTAAACGTGATGGTGCACGTCGACCACCTGAGAGGGCACGTGGCCTCGAGCTTGGGGAGGACTGCATTTACTTCGCGGTCGAACTGCTTGAAGATGCGTTGAGAGGCTGGGGCTTGAGCTCCGCCCAGGATGCAGGCGATCACACGTGGCTCGTGGAAGCCCCCAGCCCCCTCGTCCTGATGATGGTCCTCATTTATCCTTGGCTGCGGCGGCAGTGGAGGGAGGCCTGCGTTGCCTTGCGGGCGATCCTCGCGAGGCTGATCCCTCCAGCCTCCCTCGCGAGGCAGGTCCTGCCAGCGATCCTCGCGAGGTTGGTCGCGCCACCCTTGGCGAGGGCCGCGGTCTTCCCAGTGTCCTGCGTTCCTTCCTCCTCCTCGGCCGTAGCCCCGCTCGCTGCGGTCGGGACGTCGGTCGGTCCTTCCTTCTCGCACAGCTCGGAGCTCTTGGCATTCGTTGGTGTTGTGGGTGTGGAGGTCATGGTACACACAGTACCGGCTGCCCTTAGAGGATTCGGGCTGATCTCTGCCCCTCTTGGTGTCTGGTTCTGCCGCGAGCACGGCAGCCCCCTTGCGCTTCACATCCTTGGCCTTGGGTTTCTTCTCTTCCGGGTCTGTGGCAGGCAGCTCGAGGAGGGAGAGACGCCCTTCCTCCGCCCTGGCGCACTTGGTCACCAAGTTGAACAGCTCCAAGGAAGTGCACAAGTCTTCATGCATCGCCAGCTCCTCCTTCATCTTGACGTCGCGCACGCCATCGGAGAAGGCTGAGATGATGGCCTCCTCGGTCACCTTGGGAATCTTGAGGCGTGCGTTGTTGAAGCGCTGGATGTACTTCTGCAAGGTTTCCCCTGGTTGGTGCTTGATACGGTGCATGTCGCTCACGACGGGTGGCCGGTCGCGAGTACCCTGGAAGTTGGCAATGAAGCGGGTGCGCATCTTGTCCCAGGAGGAGATCGTGCCTGGAGCCAGGTTCAGGAGCCAGGTGCGGGCCCCGTCCTTGAGCACCATGGGAAACCAGTTTGCCATGACCTTCTCGTCTCCGTTGGCAGCTTCGATGCCCAGCTCGTAGAGCTGGAGGAACTCTGCGGGGTCAGCCGTACCGTCATAGAGAGGAGGCAGGTCTGGCTTGAACTTGCCGGGCCACGCGACACTGTGCAGCTCGGTGGTGAAGGCACGGCAGCCTGTTGTGGCCACGGGAGGCCCTGGGTGACGAAGATTCTGGTCCTGCGGGTCCCCATGCGCCGCAGCTGGGCGCAGCGTGGGGTCTTGACGTGCTGGAGCAGGAGCGTGGTCGCGACGAGCCGGAGCGGGGAGTGCTCGGGCAGCTTCTCGCGGGCGAGGGACTTCTTGGCAGCTCTGTTCTTGCCGCGCTGGCGCCTGACGGAGCGGGTTCCGCCCAGGGGCCACGCGCCTTGGGGCCAGGGCGCCTTCTTGAGGGGGAGGCGACTGAGGCACCCCCGGAGCTTCATTGCCGGCGCAGGGCAGGGCGCGGTGCAGTGAGAAGGACGGCGCGGGGGAGCCCCCTGTGGCGCGGACGAGCTCGGCGACTCGGTCGAGCCATTCTCGTAGATGTCGTCGACGGGACGGTAGTGCAGGAGCTCGTTTGCCGCGATGAGTGCACCTCGAGCATCCATGGCCGCGCGGGGCGCGCGAGACGAAGAACCAGCTGGGGTGAGCGAGGGTGTGGCAGTGCGGCCGTCTCGCCTCATCGATGGATGCTGGGACTATGCTTGCTTCTCGTTCCCCGCCGGACCGGTGGCGGCGTTGATGGCAGGCGACGGGGAACGACGAGGGCGCCCGCCGACGGGAGCCGTCTGGGCAACGCGGGAAGCAAGGGCGGCTCGGCGCTCGGCGCGGGCCCGACGAGCGTCAGACATGGATGCGATGGTCGGAGAAGAACAGGGCGACGGAAGACAAATTCCGGCGCACCCCTACCTGGCGGGCCAAATGTCGGATTTCGGGTTCCGACAGACCCTTGAGGTTCGAACACTGGGGTACGCGCAGAGATTTCGCCCTCTACCTACCTGCTCCTCGCCGACTCGCTAGGATCTAAACTACGGAAGGAAGAACACAAGAGACACAGAGTTTATACTGGTTCAGGCCACCATTGTGGTGTAATACCCTACTCCAGTGTGTGGTGTGGTGGATTGCCTCTTGGGCTGAAGATGAACAATACAAGGAATAATAGCCTCACGAGGGTCCGTTCTTGGCTGGTGCGATGAACTGCTAGGAGGAGTTCAGTCGCTCTCTCTACTGGTTTCTTGGTGAGGATCCAGATGCTCGATGCCTCTACCCTGGGGGTGGCTAGTCCTATTTATAGGCAAAGGCCCTGGGCCTCTTCCCAAATATTGAGCAGGAAGGGCGCCAACAATTGGCCATTTTGAAGGGAAACATCGGGTACACTTATCTTGACTAAAGTTGGTCCTCGCCTGTCAAAGGCTCTGGCGATGACGCCTGCTTGGGCTCCACAATGACTTCCTTCCTGCCATTGGGATGGTCTTGGTCTTGTTGCACCGAAATGGATGCCTTTGATTGATGCTCTCGCCTGCGCTTGCTCCCTTTGCACCAAAGAGGAAAGGAGGACACTGCAAGGGCTGGCACCCGCCTGGCGCCCTTGGTCGTCATGGCTTGCGTCATGGGCACCTCGTGAGGTACCCTGCCTTGATCTCTCCGCCTCCTCGCGAGCCAGCCTGATGAGGCCGTGCCTGAGGAAGCTCCTTGTCGTCCGCTCAGCGAGGCTTGGCCCCTCGCGAGGGTCTTGAGCTTGCGTTGATGAAGATGGGCCGTGCTTGCCCCCCCTTTGAGCCACGCCGCAGGCTGCAGGCAGGCAAGTCTGGGGACCCCCATTCCCAGAACACCGATAGAGAAGGACACAATCATTTGCGTAGATAAGATGTACCGGGATGCGGTCATGGCAGAGGCATTGGAAGCAGCAAGTCCTGTCAAGGAAAGCAGAGGAAAGAAGAAGGATAGACAGGATACCGGCAAGGAATCCGAGAAGAGCACCTCTTCAAAGTGTGCTGCGCCTGTTGATGATTTGCCGGAGAGTTCCAACAGCAAAGGGCCAAGGTTTCTGCTCCACAAGTGAAGAAGGTCCTGGCAGGGCTGGCTGGCGTTAATGGTACATTTACCATCAGCACAACCCTTGATGACAAATAGGAAAGCGCGCTCGTTGCCTTCTTACAGGTGAATATCATTGTGTTTGCATGGCAACCATCTCATATCCCCGGTGTTCCCAGGGAGGTAATCGAGCACCACCTTGTTGTCTGCCCACACGCCAGACCTGTTAAATAGAAAGTCTGGAAGCAGGCCCTAGAGAGGCAACAGTTTATTACAGAAGAGAACAGGAAGCTTGAGGCATATGGTTTGGTCAGAGGAGTGCTACATCCCACTTGGCTAGCAAACCCAGTGGTGTCCGGAAGGCTAAGGGGCAGTGGAGGCTTTGCATAGATTTCACATATCTCAACAAAGCTTGCCCAAAGGACCCATTTCCCTTGCCATGCATCGATCAGATTGTGGGTTCCACTTCAGGTTGCGATTTGCTTTCCTTCCTGGATCTGTATTCTGGATATCACCAGATCTTCATGTCCAATGAAGATGAAGAGAAGACCTCGTTCATCACCCAAGTGGTACGCACTGCTTTATCCGCATGCCATTCAGATTAAAGAGCACTGGGTCTACTTTTGTAAGGGCAGTCCAGATTGGTTTTGAACCTCAGCTGCATCCAAACATTGAAGCTTATATGGATGACATTGTGGTCAAAACCAAGGACAGAGCAACTCTTATCCAGGATTTGGAGGAGACATTTGCAAATCTGCGCAAGATCAACTTGAAGCTCAACCCAGAGAAGTGCGTGTTTGGTGTTCCCTCTGGCAAGCTGCTTGGATTCTTTGTGTCCCATAAGGGGATCGAAGCTAATCCCGACAAGATCAAGGCCATTGAGCCGATCCAAGCGCCAAGGACAATTAAAGATGTGAAATGCCTGACAGGATGCGTTGTCGCGCTAAGCAGATTCATTTCCATGTCTGCCGAGCGCGCCCTGCTGTTCTTCAAAATCTTGAAGAAGGAAAGGCCCATGAAGTGGACCCTAGAAGAAGATACAGCCCTGCAAGAGTTGAAGGCATATTTATCTTCTGTGCTTACCCTGGTCGCCCCAAAACCACAGGAGCTGTTGTTGCTGTACTTGGCAGCAACCAACCAAGTGGTTAGTGCGGCCTTGGTGGCGCAGCGGGAAGTGGACGCGGTAGAGAAAGGGAAGGGCCCGATAGAATCAAGTGGGGATCAAGACAAAAGTGAGCATGAAAGCATTGACAACCCCAAGGACACGGCAACGATGAAAGTGGTGTAGAGCCCAGTGTACTTCGTCAGCTGCTTGTTATAGGGGGCTCGATCGAGGTACTCTGGCATGCAAAAATTGATCTTTGGCCTCATCATGTCCTCTAGGAAACTACGCCACTACTTCCAAGCCCATGAGATTACAGTTGTCGCACGCTTCTCATTGCAAAGGATACTCCGAAACCCTGAGGCTACGGGAAAAATAGTGGAATGGGCAATGGAACTATCTAGTTTCGTTCTGAAGTTTGAGAGCACATCAACAATCTAGAGCAGGGCATTGGCAGAGTTTATTGCGGAATGGACGCCAACCCCAAATGAGGAAGTGACAGAGACAATTACCCCCAGCAAGGAGGCACCCCAAGAATGGATCATGTATTTCAATGGTGCCTTCTCCCTACAAAGTGCAGGGGCTGGCGTGCTTCTTGTCGCACCCTCAGGGGAGCACTTGAAGTACGTCGTCCAAATTCATTTTGCCCGGGAAGAGGCTACCAACAATACAACATAGTATGAAGGGCTCCTTGCCGAGCTTACAATTGCTGCAGAATTGGGAATCAAGAGGTTGATTATTCGAGGAGATTCACAGCTTGTGTTGAGCCGAGTCAACAAATATTATCTAAGTCCATTTATGGAGGCATACATCGAGGAAGTGAGGAGATTGGAGGATCACTTTGATGGATTGCAAACAGAGCACGTAACCCGTGTGGAAAACAGCATAGCTGATCATCTGTCAAAGTGTGTTGCGCAAAAGCTTCCTGTGGAACTAGGAACTTTTGTTCTTCATCTTACTCAGCCCTTTGTATCCCCAGCAACGATGGCACGGAAGAGGAGAAAGATGGACTCCGGTAAGCCTCTCCCGGTAGTGCCTCGCGCTCCTGGCAAGGACCCTATTGGAGACCCACAACTTGCCGGCCCATACCCTTCTACCAGGACGACGGTCCCCTCAGACGAGGAGTGCGCCCTCGCAGTTGAGGAGGTGCCGCTAGTCCTCATTGCCGAGCCTCAGGCTCCAACTTGGGAAAGGCACATAGTCCACTTTCTACAAACCGAAGAACTCCCCAATGACCAAGATGAGGCCGAAAGAGTAGCCCGGAGGGCCAGTATGTACCAGTTTGTCGATTACCCTTTGTACAGAAGCAGGCCCAACGGTGTGAAATTGAAGTGCATCTACCAGGAAGAAGGAAACGAACTGCTGGCTGAGATACACAGTGGCATGTGCGGCTCCCACATTGGATCAAGGGCATTAGTTGGGAAAGCATTCCGTCAAGGATTCTATTGGCCCATAGTCCTCCAAGATGCCGTCCAGCTAGTCACGAAATGTGAAGCCTACCAGTTCCATTCCAAGAATATCCACCTGCCTGCCCAAGCTCTACAAACAATCCCTTTATCTTGGCCATTTTCAGTCTAGGGGCTCGATATCCTCGGCCCCTTCCCTCGAGCAATCGAGGGATTTGAATTCTTGTTTGTTGCCATCGACAAGTTTACAAAGTGGCCAGAAGTGGCTCCCGTGAGAATGGTGACTTCTCAATCAACTATCAAATTCTTGAAAGAAGTGGTGTGCCGTTTTGGAGTTTCGGAAAGGATCATCACTGACAATGGTACCTAGTTCACGAGCCACGCCTTCATGCAATATGTTTGTACCCTCGAAAACAAGATCTCATTCACCTCTATGGCTCACCCCAGAAGCAATGGATAAGCTGAAAGGGCGAACGCTAAAGTGCTGCAAGGCCTCAAAACAAGAACCTTTGATACGCTGAAGAAGCACGATAGGCGGTGTAATGATGAGTTGTCGGTAGTCTTCTGGTCCCTCAGAATGACATCGAATCAGGCTACGGGGCAGAATCCATTTTCCCTGGTCTATGGGGCAGAAGCAGTTATCCCCACGGAACTCTTTTACGGGTCGCCTCGGGTGCTTGCCTATGATAATGTAGTGCAAGATCAGCAATGGTGTGACGATGTTGTGCTACACGAGGAGAATCGTCTCCGGGCTGCTACACGTGCTGCACGCTATCAGCAAGCCTTGCGTCGCTATCATAGCCGCAGGGTTCATGCCCGGTGTTTTGAGGAAGGCGACCTTGTCCTTAGGCGCGTTTAGTTGGTCAAAGGTACAAACAAGTTGACGCCGAAGTGGGAAGGCCCTTACCAGGTAGTATGAGTCACCAAACCCGGCGCAATCCGTTTGGAGACCGGAGATGGCATTCAATTGCAAAACTCATGGAATATTGAGCATGTCCACAAGTTCTACATGTAAGGAGCGGCGACTTTGAGCGTGAAACTGCTAGGGAGTACCTCCAAAACTTCATGGTACAGAATAAGGACCACGAAATTGTCCTCGTGCCTTATCATCCAAAGTAAATCAGTTCCGGACAACCCTTTCATACATTTCAATCATTCCTTGTCGCTCATATGGAGAATAATTTGAGGTGTCTTTTCCCCGGAGCAATGGGTGCGCCGTCCTTATCGTTATTTACCCGCAAGTCTCCCATGCCGTGTATTTTGACCCGTCCAGAGACTACGAGAAAAAGGACTACACACACCTAATGAATATTCTAGATGATGCTCTTCAAGGCTTCAGCATTAGAGGTGGACACATGCAGATCAGGAAACAAAGGAACAAGAAGATGGGTTTCGCGCATAAAACCAACCAAAATAAACTTAGAGATGACATCTTTCGCATCCAAAGGGACATTGTGATGATCAGCATGAAAGAAGTCGTCAATGAGAAGGGGATGTTCCACCACGGCCCTATATCGCGAGCTGACGTCCGAACTCGCATAGGCATGCAACGTCTAGACGTCACGCCGTTCAAGAAGCTAGGGTCCATCCTCGATGACATGGAAGGATGGAACTTCTAGTGATTTATGATGCCGATGATGGTGATATGTGTCGGTTCAACTTGTATACTTTTTGTAGCGATGAAACTTTGTGATGCCCACGGTCCCTGCCGAACTTGCGTAACGCTACTTTGTTAGCATGCGTATGATGACCTGCGTACCTCTAGTTAATTAGTTTGCGTACTGTATGTTGCATCTAGTTGCTAACCCTTTCTTTATCGTGTTGCTCTTGTATATTTTGTTGCATATATGTGATTGTACATCCTCTTCATGAAGATGCATCTCTAACAGGTACCTAGTTTCTTGATGGCGAGATGGTAGTGCTATGTCATGTACAAAGGGAAGGTTCCGGGGCTGTACAACGAGTAGCATGAGTGTCATGCGCAAGTGAATGGGTTCTCGGGCGCCAGCCATAAAGGCTTCAAAAGCAGACAAGAAGGAGAAGCCAGTTACTTGAGGTTCACGCTAGCGCGAGAGGGGACTCATAACCGTCACCTCATGCACTGCATAGTTCCGCTCTCACTCATAGTGATAGCTCTTCTCGCGTATACCTTTTTTTAGATGGATGACGTCGTAGTTGCAAGTATTTGGGACTTGCATGTATGGCTATTTTCGAGATGATGACAACATACCACTTTGTGTTGGATGATGATTATGATGAGACTATTTGTATGTATATACTATGATTACATTTGTGCTCTCGCAGGCATTTGTATGTGTATCATGATGACATTTGTATGTGCTAAAGATTCTTCTATAAAGCCTGTTCAAATACAAAACAAATATGCAGAAAAAAACAAAAAACTACTAAAATTAGCAGTAGCGAGTGGAGAAAAGTTAGCAGCAGCGCGGTAGTAGCAGTAGCGCGCACAGGAGAAGCGCGCTATAGCTATTAGCAGCAGTGAGCTCCCTGTAAGAACGTTGATGCTACACTTGTATATCACTAGCGCGGGAGCGCACGCGCTGCTGCTACGAGTTAGTTGTAGCGCCTTATTAGTAGCGCCGGTCCCCGCGCTACTGATATACCTAGAACCCGCGCTACTGATATACCTAGAACCCGCGCTGCTGCTAGGCTTTTCCCTAGTAGTGGACAGGGAAGATGCCGGAGGGGAAGGTTCCGGCACCGATGCCACTACCGAAAGGAAGAAGCAGAAGAAGCAGAGGATACGAAAACATAACAAACCAGGGATTGGACGACTAGTGATCACAAAGATGGCACCTGGCCAGTTTGAGCCATTAGAGCCGGAAGAACCTCGCAAGTTCTATGGGAACCAAGTAGGATGCATCCTACGGGAATGCGCGAGCATCAATGATGATGACTTAAGGAGTAAAGAACATTTGACGCAGTTGCTCCTGACGAAGTTGCACAAGAGATTCAAGTTCCCCGACAGGGATGATAACATAGAACAACCGTGGGATGATTCGAAGATGAAAAAGATTAACAATCACGCCATGGGCATGTTCAACAATGATTTGGCCTCCTGGAAGGGGGGGTGAAACGAGCTATTGAGGCCGAGGAACCCCTGTCGAAGATTCTGGAGGAAAATCCGACACTTACGGAAGAGGAGTTTGAAATGTTAAAGGACACTTGTGCTACCGAGGCAGCCAAGG
Source organism: Triticum dicoccoides (assembly GCF_002162155.2). Classification (NCBI taxonomy): domain Eukaryota; kingdom Viridiplantae; phylum Streptophyta; class Magnoliopsida; order Poales; family Poaceae; genus Triticum; species Triticum dicoccoides. The sequence goes on from NC_041391.1 coordinate 306,072,277, forward strand.
CTAAGGCTGCAAAATTCAAGAGCCTTCAGCAAAGGAACACGGGGAAGCATCGCCTCGGAAGCCGTGGCTACCTCGGTAAAAGGCCCATATGGGATAAGGAGGATGCGGAATGTGAAGCCGCGGGTATCCCAGACACCTTCGCGAAGTTCACCAACCCCTTGGAGCGTGACTTCTTCAGGGCCCGCTACAAGTGGGACAAGGAAAATAAGGTTTTTTACACGGACCAGATCATGAGGAGATTGATTAGACAATTGGTAATTATTCCTTTACCACCTTACATTTAGCTCCAGATCTAGTCGACTGCACATTCCTAAACGGTTCACGTTCCTTCTGCAGGAGAAGCAACACCAGCTTGCAGCCGAAAGCCCTACTTCCCGATGAGGCCCATGTGGGACACCCCTCTCAACCGGGCCTTGAACGAACTTAAGGGACACCCTTTGGGCCAGCTGCCGCAATATGGTCGTGTGCACGGTGCTGGAGACAGCGCCACGTGGAAGGGGTTTTATGATGAGGGCCCGGAGGCCAAGAAGCAGAAAAAGAAGTATAGTCAGGCAGACTTCAACGCGAAGGTGAAGCTTGCGGTCGAGAAAAAAGAAGCCGAGGACGCGAAAAAAACAGCCCAGGAGAAAAATGAGTTGCTACAGCAGGCAGTCAATGCAGCTCTAAATGCCTGCAGAAATGATTTTGCTACTAACTTGGTTCCAGCTATCAACAACTGGACGAAGGAAAATCCAGACAAGACGGTACATAATTTCCCGTTGCCCAGTTTCGCCGCGAGCAACTCCGTGAACAACAACACCACCGCACCATCACTTGCTCATGCAACGGGGCGTCCTCTCACACTCGCTCCCGCTCATAGCAGCCCGTCCTTAGTCTCTGGCGCGCTTGGAGGGCCTTCATCTTTGGCTGAGCTCGATGCCATCATGGTAATTACATGTCGCACCAACATATATATATATATAGAGAGAGAGAGAGGGGGGGAGAGAGAGAGAGAGAATATTCCATTTTCATTGCTTTTAGATGTTTTACGCCACAGACATGTGTTTGCAGGTTGAGGAAACCCCGTGCATCATACTCTACTTGATCAAAGGCCAAAAGGTGGACGTGGGAAAGGGGGTGATAATGAACCCCTTGCAACCCATGTTCCATAACCAGCAGATCCCCGCTGGGCACTTTAGGGTTAACTTGTCCAGTGTGAAATCGGGGCATGAGGATTTGCCTCCTCTAGTACAGCATGTGGGAGAGGACGACGATACCCAGCCGCAGATTGGAAGCTGCAAGGGTTGGGTGCTGCTATGGACGAAGAATCTTCTTCGTCTGGAGCCGGACTAGAGCACACCAATAACCACACATCAACAAGCATGTGCGGAGACCACCACCCCGCCTATGCAATTACCAGCTCATGTAGTGCCGGGTGAGAGCAGCGGACAATGTGATGAAGGGAGTGCAATAGTACTGGCTGATGTAATCAGTCCTGTAGAATTGAGAATGGATGATGAGACGGAGGTCGACCCAATGGCTTTCCTCAATACAAACGCGTATTACTGTGACTTAGATATGATGAGTCAACCATATGACGAATCGGGCTATCAGCATGCTAATGAGGATATGGATGATCTGCCCAGGCAGGAAGGTCATAGCAGGGATTGGAAGAAGTCTCTCTTCATGAAATCCTCAAAGGACACGCCTAAAGATGCCGCCTCAACACATGCTCAACTAGCCGGGAATCATATAGTGCTTAGCCCGGCAACACTAGGGCAGGAGTTAAGGAAGGGTCTGGAAGGTGTGCCCAAGAAAAATGAGAGGAAGAGATCGGGGAAGATAGCTGCCTCCAAATAAGCCAGAGCACATAGCAGCCAGACGATGGATTCTGAAGAGCGTGTACCCGTGAACGGTGCGGCTGTAAGTGCATCTAGTGCCACCCCTAGTTTGTTTTGGAGTATTGACGACAAAGTTGGTTGAGGGACTAATGCATTTGTGAGAATTATAGGATAACGTAGGTAGTGTCCCTCATTGATTCGGTTTACCTACCGGAGATGACCCCTAAAAATATATGAAGACATTGAAGACAATGGTGGTATGAGAAGATATTCATATTGAAGACTATGACATGAGAAGACATTACGTGAAGACAATGGAGCGCGAAGACTGTGTGGTTTCGTCGTTTCCTTTCTTCTTTGTTGAGTCATAGGAACCACCGTACTGTTAAGTGGGGTCCAAGTGAACTAATTCAGAGTCACAAAAGTGATGCTCAACCCAAATCCTATGTCTTCGAGAGAAGACAATGAGAAAAAATCTTATCCAGAGTTGGATGAGTCAGCTTTGCTTGTAGCCCAAGTAAAGTTGCCGTGTGTGTTTGAAATCTGACCGTTGGAACACGTGTCAGTTCCTTAGTGACCCAGGGTCATTTTGGACAAATCAGGTCGGGTTGCCTGGTGGCTATAAATAGCCCACCCCCTACACCATAAAATGGTGGCTGCTCAGAGTTTGTATACGGCTTTTGTCGTTTGAGAGCAACCCACCTCGAAGCATTTGAGAGAGAGAAATCCATGCGAGGATAAAGCCCAAACACCCAGAGCCAAAGAGTGTTAGGCATCACTGAAGTCTTTCTGTCTGTGTGACCTGAAGACTTATTACACTTGAGGACTGTGTATCCTCCAGCCGGTTAGGCGTCGTGTTCTGAGCATCCAAGAGTCATTGTGGATTGCCGAGTGAACGAAGTCTGTGAAGGTTTGGAAGTCTCCCTTGAAGACTTACCAGAGTGATTGGGCGAGGACTAAGTGACCTTAGCTCAAGGGGAATAAGGTGGAGACACGGTCTTCTGAGTTAAATCTCAGCCTCCCTAACTAGACATACAGTTGTCACAGCAACTGGAACTGGTCCAACAAATCATGTGTCCTCAACAAGCAACTGGTTCTATCTCTTCCCTCCTTTACTTTGAGTTTGTCTTCATGAAGTCATTGCTTATTGTTTTATCCGATTGACCTCATTGCTTGACTACTATTGTTGATTGGCTTCATACTATCTTCCATCCTGATCCTACTACCTAGCTGCTATTAATCTTCAAACGTTAATGCTATTGCATACTTGATTATGGCTTGCTTGTTGTAGTTTATCTTCCGCTGCATATCAATTAGGTTGTTTCTATCGTTTGTCTTCGAAACTTCCATGTTTTGAAGACTTTCCTAAAAATCGCCTATTCAACCCCCCTCTAGTCGATAACTAGCATTTTCAATTGGTATCAGAGCAAGGTACTCCCTTGTTCTGTGTGATTCGGTTTAACCACCTGGAGTTTAGCTATCTCAACTGCAGGGATAATCAAGGCCTCCGCTGCTTGCCCCGTGTTCGATGGAACTGAATATCCCTACTGGAAGAATAAGATGCACATGCATCTTGAAGCCATTGATGTCAACCTCTGGTATGTCGTCTAGAACGGCGTTCCCAAAACTGGTGAAGGTGTCACCCCCACTGATGTTAAAAAGTTCATTCAACTAGACTCGACTGCAAAGAACATCATCTGTGGTCATCTGACCAAAGGACAGTATGGCCGTGTGAGTGCTTTGGAAACGTGAAAGCTAGTCTGGGACTGGCTATCCAAGGTCAATGAAGGCGTCTCTACCCAGAGAGACCAGAGGATCAGTGTTCTTCGCAATCTCTTCAATCGCTTCAAGAGAAACAACAATGAAAATGTCCAGCTCACGTTTGATCGCCTCACCGACATCACAAATGAGCTTCAGGCTCTCGGCGCCACTGAGATCACTAAGCATGAAATTGTCAAGACACTGCTGAGATCACTTGACACCTCTTTTGACACCCTTGCCCTCATGATACACGAACGTCCTGACTTCAAGACACTCGATCCGTCTGATATACTTGAGAGGCTCAACACACATGAGTTCCAGCTTTCTAAGAAAAGAGATATTTATGGCCCCAACTATGGCCGAACTCGTGCTTTGAAGGCAAAAGCTGTTTCCTCATCTGAAGAAGAAGAATCTGACTGCGGTTCTGACGATCCTGAAGACATTGGAAAGGAACTTGCCATGCTTGTGAAGAAGTTCCAGAGGTTCACCAAGAAGAAGGGCTTCAGAAAGTCTTCACGATCCAGCTCAAGAAATGATGAAGCTTCCACTCATGACAACAAGAAGAGAACCTACCACAAATGCAAGAAACCTGGTCACTAAATATCTGAGTGTCCACAGTGGGACAATGAGAAGAAGAAGAAGAAGAGCAAGGAATATGATTCTGGTGACAAGAAGAAGAAGAAATCCTCAAAATCTTCTTCGAAGTCTTCATCATACAAGAAGAGCTCATCTGGCAAGGCTCGTGCTTTTGTTGGCAAGGAAATGGATTCAGAGGAGGAGTCTGCTTCGGAGGAGGCGGAGGTGGAGTCTGGTGAGGAGTCTGACCCTGGCGTTGCAAGTCTGGCTCTAGCCACAGCCTATGTCGCCAAGTCCATCTTCAACACTGAAGACAATGACGTCCACACCAACGCTGAAGCTAATGACAAAGACGATTCTTCTCCCACCTACTGCTTCATGGCACGTGGTGCCAAGGTAAAATCTCGCGATGCTTACTTTCAAACTTCAAGTGAAGATGACTCTGATTGTGAATCCAAACCCAGCTACAAAACACTTGCTAAAATTGCAACTGAACAACAAAGGGCTATGGAACATACTCAAAAACTGTTAGACAAAAGCGATGACCTGTTGGACGCGGAAATGACACGTTCACAGTCCTTAGTAGAAGACATAAAAAATCTTCATGCTAAGTACCAAGAACTTGAAAATCTTCATGATACGCTCTCAACCACATATGAAAAGCTCTCCTATGATTATCTTCAAAGGAAGCAAGAGCTTGAGAAATTGAAAGCGACTCATGAAGATCTTCAAGCAGAGAATGAGTCACTTCGCGCTCAACAGATCAGTCCCGCTTAGGATGGATTCGAACCACCATGTTTAAAATGCATTGAGCGTGATAACGCTACATCTGTTGCTGAATGTTCCACTGCTGCTGCTGTTTCATTTTCTTCAACTACTGATGTGGTTACTAACCCCTCTGCGGAGGATACCACTAGTATTGCTGATGAAAATGCTAGGTTGAAGACATTGCTTGAAACAGGGATGTACAAAATTTTGAAGGGACATCAGACTCTCTGCGATGTCCTCAAAATGCAGATTCTGAACCGAAACCCTAGGAAAGAGGGTGTTGGGTTCGAGAGGAAAATGAATGCTGATGGTTCCTACTGGAAGCCTGAGCAGTATCCCAAAACCACATGGGTTGCTGCAAAGGAACCTTTAGTGGATCCATCCACTTTATCTGGATTTACCTGTGCTAATCCCATTATTATTGATGAATCCTTTGATGCAAACTATAAACTATTCAAAAATCAGAATGGTGAAGTGTTTGCCAGGTATATTGGTACTAACTGCAGGAATGGACCTCCTATGAAGAAGATCTGGGTACCCAAAAGCTGCCTTGAGAATCTTCCAGTGAATGTCATCATGACACCACCAGTGAAGAAGACAAACCCCAGACCAAAGGCATCATATGGTCCAACGGCTACTTGCGAACACATGACTCACTTGAGTCACCCTAACACCAATGTTTTGCAGGGAAATCATACTCAGACTCATGAATATGAGCGTGTGTCTTCAAATCGATATGTTCATAGAACTAAGAACTTCTTTGCTTATTCACATGAGTATCATTCATCTCCTGCAAGGCTATTTGCTAGGGCTTCAAAGCCGAAATTCTCAGATGCTGCACTTAGACTCATTGCTTCTAAGCCACCCCTGAAAATGTGGGTGGTGAAGAAGAACTAACTCTCTTTTGTAGAATGTGGTCTCGAGCCAGCAATCAATGGTGTCCGATATAATTGCTGGGGACCTAAAACATAAAGGGATGCATGATAAAATGACCTACTATGAATTCCACACATGAATCTCTTATCTGTCATACTGTGTGCTAATCTTGATCTAAACTGTGATAATCCATGTGTGTGTAAAATGCTTATGCTTCACAACATAAGCCTATGCTCCTAACTGCACTATAGGGCATGTCACCAAAAGCTTCAGAATGGATTATTGACAGTGGATGCACTAATCATATGACTGGTGATCAAAGTCTTCTCATGGACTCAACTGTAACACCCTGGATGTGACTTTCCATCTTTGTAACTCCAACTCTTGCCATTTTCGGCTATGTGATATGATATTCCCTCCGTGGTTGGGTTTTGTCTTTTGTTCTTGCATTTTATTCATGTCATGCATACCATATCATGTCATCATGTGCATCTCATTTGCATACGTGTTCGTCTCATGCATCCGAGCATTTTCCCCGTTGTCCGTTTCGCAATCCGACACTCCCACATGCACCGGCGCACCCCTCTTGTCTCTTTTCGTGTGCGGGTGTTGAACGTTCTCACAATGGACCGATCCTTGCCAAGTGGCCCTGGTATAGCACCGGTAGACCACCTGTCAAGTTTCGGGTCATTTGGAGCTCGTTTGGTACTCCAACGGTTATCCGCATATCTGCAAAGGCCTCTTTTAAGTTGCAGCCCAACACCCCTCCAAAACAGCCCAATAACCCATCTAACTCCCCTCCATGATCTCGGTCATTCGATCACGATCGTGTGGGCGAAAACTACACCCCATTTGGACACTCCTAGCTCCCTCTACCTCTATATATAGATCCCTTCCCCGAAATTTCGGACGAAACCCTAGACGAACCCCTCTCCGCGCCGCCGGACACGTCTGGATCGGACCGGACGCGTCCGCCGCCGCGCCCGGACAAATCGCCCGCTGCCACGTGGCGCCGCCACGCCCGCCACCG
>NC_041391.1:306079669-306091593 GCF_002162155.2 Triticum dicoccoides
GGCGAGGATCCGGCCGCCGCTCCCCCGAGCCCCGGCATCCTCCACCGCCGCTCCCCCGAGCCCCGGCGTCCTCCTCCGCCGCCGCTCCCCCGAGCCCCGCCTCCGTCTCTGGCCGCCGTCGCCTCCGACTCCGGCGAACCCTCGCGTCAGATCCAGATCCGGTTGATTTTTTCCCCGAAATTCCACCAAGTCATTTTCTGCTGTTAAAATCATTGCATCTTCATCGCATCACATCTTCGCATCCGTAGCTCCGTTTCGTGCGTATAATATGTCAAATTGTTCGCCTCAAAGAGTACATCATTTCATTACATTGCATCATTTACGTTTGAGGTCATCTTCATGCCTGAAATACTGTTGGAAGAGGGCTTCATATCGTTAGTTTCAGAATCTTATCAGCACGAGCTCTTTTGTCATTTTTGCCATGATTGATGTGTGCATCCTATGAGGTTGATCCCTAAATGTGTTTTGAACTAGGCTATGTCTTCTTTATAGAGGTGCTTACCAAGTATTTTTGTGATCAATGTGGTGACTAGCACAAGCATGCAAACTAGGCTTCGTGTTAACGCTGATTTTAATTCCTATTCTGCTGTAAATTTGATGCCATGTAAACATGTTGCTACAGAGAGATCCATGCATAATTTGAGATACTTCAGTAAGGGTGTTTTCAAAAAATTGTTTTGCTCTATCCATCCATGGTCCTGGTTGCAATTATGGAGTAGCCTAGCATGTCATTTTCGTGCTCTACTTTTGCTTCAAATTGTTTCCTGGCAGATTGTTTACATGTTATTCAATTTGGCCGAGGTTGTTGTAGTTGGTCCGGATATGCTATGATGTTGTTTCTTGCCATGTATAGATTCTATGTCATGTCTTCTTGATGGATGTATGCTTAGTTTATCATGAGGAGCTCTGTAGTGAGTGCATCGAGCTCGCGAAGGTGCCTTCATAATTATTTCAATGCCATGCTTTGTTTGCTGAAATCTGTTAACGAAACTTGCTATGTTTACGTGTGTGGCATCATATTTTCTAGTCCTTTTTGGCTTATGGTCAGTAAGGGACTTTTGATCTATGTTTTGAGTAGATTCATACCATGTCTTATTTTGCTATTATAAGTTCCTGTAGCATGTTGATAACCTGCTCTGAACATTGCTTCGTGCTGCTGTTTTTGCCATGTCCAACCTGATAATTTATTGCAGTTTCTCCATGTTTGTTTGAACTTGTTATGATGTGAATTAGCCGTAGATCAGTGTTCCTATTTTGTAAACCATCTCCTGTATATCACTGCCATATGCTTTGTTTTTATTTTGGGGTGATGTAGCATAGTTTCTTGTTGCATGCTAAGTACCATCGCGTTGTTAATCGCAGCTTTGTGCCATACTTGTCTTGCCTGCCATTTGCAAACTGTGCATCCGTTCCCGGTGATCTTTATATCGATTTCAACCGAAATCATCTCATCTTTCTAGCGGCATACTTGGTTTGCCAAGTTGATGCTTTGTTCATCATCATTCCTTCCGAAGCACGCATATGCATTGCCTATCACATCTCGCATATCATGACATGTTTTGCATCATATTGCTTGCGCATTGCACCGTGATTCATTGTGGTTCCTTTGCTTGTGTTCTTGCTTTGGGTAGAGCCGGGAGACGAGAATGCTTACGAGGAACCTGTTGAGAACGCTTATGAGGATCCAGCCTTCAACTACTCTGAGAACCTTGCAGGCAAGATGATCATACCATCGAAATCATTACTATCTTTGCTTGCTAGTACTCGCTCTTTCGCTATGTTAGCCCTACCTGCCTTTGTTCACCATGACTACCTATTGCCATGATAAACCTCTAACCATCCTGACCTAGCAACCATTGATTGGCTATGTCACCGCTTTTGCTCAGCCCCTCTTATAGCATTGTTAGCTGTAGGTGAAGACGAAGTTTGTTCCAGGTCGGAATGTGGTTATTTTGGGATATCACAATATCTCCTGTTTATATTAATGCACCTTATATACTTGGTAAAGGGTGGAAGGCTCGGCCTTATGCCTAGTGACTTGTTCCACTCTTGCTGCCCTAGTTCCGTATACCGGTGTTATGTTCCTTGATTTTGTGTTCCTTACACGGTTGGGTGATTTATGTGACCCCCTTAACAGTTTGCTTTGAATAAAACTCCTCCAGCAAGGCCCAACTTTGGTTTTACCATTTGCCACCTAAGCCCTTTCCCTTGGGTTTTCGCGAGCCCAAGGGTCATCTTTATTTACCCCCCCCCCCGGGCCAGTGCTCGTCGTGACTGTTGATCCAACCTGTCAACCGCCGGTGGCCACCAGGGGCAACTCTGGGCTGGCCTACCGGAAGTTTGGACAATCCGGTGTGCCCTGAGAACGAGATATGCGCAGATTCTATCAGGATTTGTCGGCGCATCGAGTGGCTTTGCTGGTCTTGTTTTACCATTGTCGAAATGTTTTGCGAACCGGGATTCCGAGACTGATCGGGTCTTCCAGGGAGAACGTCTATTCTTTCGTTGACCGTGAGAGCTTGTGATGGGCTGAGTTGGGACACCCCTGCAGGGTATATAATCTTTCGAAAGCCGTGCCCGCGGTTATGACGCAGATGGGAATTTGTTAATGTCCGGCTATAGATAACTTGACACTTGACTTCATTAAAATGCATCAACCGCGTGTGTAGCCGTGATGGTCTCTTCTCGGCGGAGTCCGGGAAGTGAATACGGTTTGTGTTATGCTTGACGTAAGTAGTTTCAGGATCACTTCTTGATCACTTCTAGCTTCTCGTCCGACGCGTTGCTTCTCTTATCGCTCTCACTGGCATAGGTTAGCCACCATATATGCTTAGCGCTTGCCGCAGCTCCACCATACTACACCTTTCCTACCTATGAGCTTAAATAGTCTTGATCTCGCGGGTGAGAGATTGCTGAGTCCTCGTGGCTCACAGATTCTACCAAAACAGATGCAGATGCCGAGGATACTGGCGCAGATGGCGCAACTGAGCTGAAGAGGGAATTTGATGAGGCTCTTGGTCGTTACTATGTATCGTTTCCAGATGATCAGTAGAGGTGCCCAGTCGGGACGATCGGGGATCTGTGTAGCATTTGGGGTAGTCTTCTTTTATTTTGGTTCCGTAGTCGGACCTTGAGTGTAATCTGGATGATGGATGTTTATTTATGTATTGTGTGAAGTGGCGACTGTAAGCCAACTATGTATCTTTTCCCTTATGTATTACATGGGTTGTGCGAAGATTACCTCACTTGCGACATTGCTTTCAATGCGGTTATGCCTCTAAGTCGTGCTTCGACACGTGGGAGATATAGCCGCATCAAGGGCGTTACAAGTTGGTAATCAGAGCCATCCCCGACTTAGGAGCCCCCTGCTTGATTGTTTGTTGGCGATGTTGAGTCTAGAATAAAAATGTTTTGAGTCTTAGGATTATATATATCGGAGAGTAGGATTCTTTTTACTCCTCAGTCCCTTCGTCGCTCTGGTGAGGTCTCCTAACGTAGATGTTTTGACTATCCTCTTCTCAAAATTTCACTAAAAAAAATTTTAGGATCACGCGGGTATCTTGGAATCGTTTCGATGGTTTTGTGACGAGAACATTGTTCTTGGTGCCTCCTGACATTTAGGGGTTGTGGCAGTGTCCCGGGGAGTTGAGCTCCGAGGTGTTGTCGTCACAATTTTATCATTGCAGTTCTGGAATACCTGAGATTTGCCGACATCGAAAATCTCTTTTATGTAGTTGTTGGTGAGATAACCCCGATAACCCAGTACTGTGGAGAGCTCGGGAGTATTTCCATAACTCGTATAACGGATGCTTTTCGAAGGTTGAGGTACACGATTTCCGAAGGTTTCTTGGTTATGTGTTGACGGATGGATACAGCTGGATGTAGGGATTGTTAGTTTGGGTGAGATATTGTGCTTCCCCTGTATCCCCAACACCTGATTGCATAACCAGAAAATTTCGGGAGTTTATAGGTGGGATTCAAGTAGCTCTAGCATTTCTTCCCGCAGATATTTGGTTTGTGATTGGGTAATCCTTACCACTTATTTGTTCCAGTTGTACCTTGTTTATTTCATTCATCAATCTCTATTCAAGTGGCTTCTCACCTTTATGGACGTGTGATGTTTACTTTGGAATTCATTCGTTCATCCTTGTTCGAATGTTTATTGTGAAGACTATATGTTGCAATTTCTATCTGTTGATTCAACTTGTCTATCTGTCTATCAAGATGCTAACGGATGTCACCCTCTTCAGGATGGCTCCGCCAACACGTCTGAATCCGGAACACAATGATGGGAGTCAGGCGAACCCTCCACCTCCGCCTCCGCCTCCGGAGGCATGGCAAGCTTTGATGGCAGCCTCTAATGCCCATGCTCAGATGATGATCCAGCTCATGCAAGAGCGCAACCAAGGCCAAGACAACCAAGGGAATCAAGGTCAAGGGCAGTTCAATCATCAGCCTCTATTTCCTACCCTCAACCAATTCCTTGCAAATCAGCCGAAGTCTTTCAGCTATTGTGTCGAGGCCACACACGCCGATGATTGGCTCGTGGATATCAACAAGCATTTTGAATGCAGCAATGTCAGGCCTGAGGACTATGTCAAGTTCGCTTCTTTTCAGCTCAAGGATCAGGCAGCTGATTGGTTCCAGCAATACAAGGATTCCAGAGGTGGTCGAGTGATTACTTGGACTGATTTCTGTCGGGACTTTAAAGCTCACCATATTCCTACCAGTGTTGTTGAGAGCAAGCGTGAGGAGTTCCGCAATCTCAAGCAAGGCAACATGTCAGTGTATGAATACAACAAGCAGTTTCAGAAACTTGCTCGCTTTGCTAAGCAAGATGTTCCAGATGAGAAGAGTATGATCTATCAGTTCAGAGGTGGCCTTAGAGAGGATCTGCAGTTAGCTCTCGTTCTTATTGAGCCTACTCAGTTTGATCAATTCTACAATATGGCACTCAAGCAAGAAGGTGCTCAGCTCAAGTGTGAGGCGTCTAAGAAGAGAATCAGAGATTCAGTGCAATCTTCTTCTTCCTCACAAGTGGTAGCTAAGCAGCAGAAGTTCTACCTGCCTCCTCCTCCGTTTCGTCAGCCTTACCAGCAGAAGAACTCAGGTGGTCGTGGATCTTCCCACCCACCCAACCCAAGCTATCAGAACAAGTCTCAGTCTCAAGCTTCAAAGTCGAATGCTCCTTATCATCGTTCGCTCTCAGAAGTGACTTGCAACAAGTGCCAGCAGAAAGGTCACTACGCAAACAAATGCTTAAAGCAAAGGCACCTTCCTCCTCCTCCTCCTGTGAGATCTTCAAGCAATGCAGTGGTCAAGCATAATTCCAAGTTTGCAAAGGTCAACTTGTTGAATGCAGCTCAGGCAGAGGATTCTTCAGATGTGATTATCGGTAATCTTCCAGTTAATGATATTCCTGTAAAAGTTTTATTTGATACTAGTGCATCGCATAGTTTCATCTCAAGACCTTTTTCATCTAAGCACGAGATGGTTTTTCAAGATTTGCCTAGACCGTTATCAGTTGTCTCTCCGGGTAAATTCATGAACGCAAGCTCCATGGTTCCGGATGTTTCCATCAAGATGGGCGACTATAAATTCCTGTCTTCTCCAGTGGTTCTTGGTGACTCTGATATTGATCTAATTCTTGGGATGGACTGGCTTTCTAAGCACAAGGCTCAGCTTGATTGTGCTGCCAGGCAAATTCAATTGACACACCCTTCTGAGGATGTTATCATCTATGCCGCTCGTTATGAAACCATTCGGTTGTTTTCTCTCAATGAGAAGGGCGAATTGGATGCTATTTCTCAAATTCCAGTCGTTTGTGAGTACCAAGATGTCTTTCCAGAAGAGCTTCCGGGTATGCCTCCTCATCGGCCAGTCGAGTTTGTTATTGATCTTGAACCTGGAACGGGACCTGTTTGCAAGCGTCCATACAAGCTTGGACCCAAGGAGCTGAAAGAATTGAAGAAGCAGCTCGATGAACAAGAGCGTCTGGGTTTGATCAGACCGAGTTCTTCCCCATGGGGTTGTGGAGTTCTTTTTGTCCAGAAGAAGGATGGCACAGACCGACTTTGTGTCGATTACCGTCCATTGAACAAGAAGACAATCAAGAACAAGTATCCACTTCCCAACATCAATGAGCTTTTCGAGCAACTCAAAGGGGCTAAAGTATTCTCCAAGCTTGACCTTCGTATGGGTTATCATCAGATTCGCATTCATGAACAAGACATTCCCAAGACAGCATTCAGAACAAGCTATGGTTCTTATGAATATACTGTCATGTCTTTCGGCCTTGTCAATGCTCCTCCAACGTTCTCTCGCATGATGAACTTTATTTTGAACCCCTACACCAATGAATTCGTTCTGGTGTATCTCGATGATATTTTGGTCTTCTCCAAGAATAAGCAGGATCATGCCAAACATTTGCGATTGGTGCTCGACAAGCTCAGAGAGCATCAATTCTATGCGAAGTTTTCCAAATGTGAGTTCTGGCTTGATGAAGTTCTTTATCTTGGTCATATCATCTCTTCCAAGGGCATTGCTGTTAATCCCGCAAAGGTTTCTGCAGTTCTGAATTGGGAACCTCCTCAGAATGTCAAACAGCTCCGTAGTTTTCTCGGTTTTGCAAGCTATTGCCGAAGATTCGTTGAGAACTTCTCTAAGATTGCAAAGCCTCTTTCCAACCTCCTCCAGAAGCATGTCAAGTATGTCTGGACGCCTGAGTGCGATGTCGCTTTCAACACCCTCAAAGAGAAGCTAGTCACAGCTCCTGTGTTGACTCCTCCTGATGAATCCAAGCCATTCGAAGTATTCTGTGATGCTTCCCTTCAAGGTCTCGGTGCTGTGTTGATGCAAGAGAAAAAAGTTGTGGCATGTACCTCTCATCAGTTGAAGCCCAACGAGAAGAACTACCCCACTCACAATCTTGAGTTGGCGGCAGTTGTCCATGCATTGATAACATGGAGACATCTCTTATTGGGAAGGCAAGTGGACATTTTCACCGATCACAAGAGCCTCAAATATATCTTCACTCAACCCAACCTTAATCTGAGGCAAACTCGATGGGTCGAAATGATTCAGGAGTACAATCTGACTATCGAATATACTCCTGGCAAGGCGAATGTGATTGCAGATGCTCTGAGCAGAAAGGCTTATTGCAACAGTCTAATTCTCAAGCCGTTTCAACCGGATCTTTGTGAGGCTTTCCGCAAGCTGAATCTTCAAGTTGTTCCTCAAGGCTTTCTTGCCAACCTCATAGTCTCTCCTACTTTGGAAGATCAAATTCATGAGGCACAACTCCTGGATACCATGGTGAAGAAGGTGAAACGTGGTATTGACAAGGGCATTCTCAAATACAAGTGCTATCGCTTGGATGACAAAGATACTCTTTTCTTCGAGGATCGCATTGTGGTTCCAAAAGGTGATTTGAGAAAAGTCATCATGAATGAGGCACACAACTCCCTCCTATCCATTCATCCTGGAAGTACAAAGTTGTACCATGACCTCAAGCAGTCATATTGGTGGACTCGAATGAAGCGAGAAATTTCTCAATTCGTGAATGAATGTGATGTCTGCTGAAGAGTGAAAGTAGAACACCAAAGACCAGCTGGCCTCCTCTAACCTCTTGCTATTTCGGAATGGAAATTTGACCATATCGAGATGGACTTCGTGACTGGTTTTCCTAAATCCAAGAATGGAAATGATGCTATCTTCGTTGTCATTGACAAGCTTACCAAAGTGGCTCATTTTCTTCCTATCAAAGAATCTATCATAGCAGCTCAGCTGGCAGAGCTATACACCTCCAGAATTGTCTCCTTGCACGGCATTCCACAATTGATATCTTCAGATCATGGAAGTATCTTCACTTCTAAGTTCTGGGACTCCTCTTAGGCGGCCATGGGCACCAACATTCATTTCAGCACAGCTTTCCATCCTCAAACAAGTGGCCAAGTCGAGCGAGTCAATCAAATCCTTGAAGATATGCTCAGGGCTTGTGTCATCTCTTTCGGTATGAAGTGGGAAGATTGTCTTCCATATGCCGAGTTTTCCTACAACAACAGCTTCCAAGCGAGTTTGGGCAAGGCCCCATTCGAAATTCTCTATGGCAGAAAGTGCCGTACTCCTCTCAACTGGTCTGAGACAGGTGAACGCCAACTTCTTGGCAACGACTTGATCACAGAAGTCGAAGAAATGTGCAAAGTCATTCGTGAGAATCTCAAAGCCGTGCAATCGCGACAGAAGAATTACTATGATAGCAAGCACCGTGATTTGGTTTTTGAAATCGAAGACCATGTCTACCTCCGTGTCTCTCCAATGAAAGGCACTCGTCGTTTCAGTATCAAAGGGAAGCTTGCCCCTAGATACACAGGTCCTTTCAAGATCATTGGCAAAAGAGGCGATCTCGCCTATCAACTTGAGCTTCCATCCAACTTTGCAAACGTGCATGATGTGTTTCACGTGTCACTGCTTCGCAAGTGCTTCAAGACTCCTGAGCGCACTATCAACTTCGAAGAAATCGACCTCCAAGAAGATCTCTCTTATCATGAGCACCCCGTTGCTATTCTTGAAGAAACCGAGTGCAAGACTCGCAACAAGTCAATCAAATTCCTGAAAGTGAAGTGGTCACACCATTCCGACCGAGAAGCCACCTGGGAGCGCAAGGATCACCTCCGTTATGAATATCCGGAGTTCTTTCAGTCCTAGATCTCGGGACGAGATCCTCTTGTAGTGGTGGAGTGTTGTAACACCCCGGATGTAACTTTCCATCTTTGTAACTCCAACTCTTGCCATTTTCGGCTATGTGATATGATATTCCCTCCGTGGTTGGGTTTTGTCTTTTGTTCTTGCATTTTATTCATGTCATGCATACCATATCATGTCATCATGTGCATCTCATTTGCATACGTGTTCGTCTCATGCATCCGAGCATTTTCCCTGTTGTCCGTTTCGCAATCCGACACTCCCACATGCACCGGCGCACCCCTCTTGTCTCTTTTCGTGTGCGGGTGTTGAACATTCTCGGAATGGACCGAGCCTTGCCAATTGGCCCTGGTATAGCACCGGTAGACCACCTGTCAAATTTCGGGTCATTTGGAGCTCGTTTGGTACTCCAACGGTTATCCGCATATCTGCAAAGGCCTCTTTTAAGTTGCAGCCCAACACCCCTCCAAAACAGCCCAATAACCCATCTAACTCCCCTCCATGCTCTCGGTCGTTCAATCACGATCGTGTGGGCGAAAACTACACCCCATTTGGACACTCCTAGCTCCCTCTACCTCTATATATAGATCCCTTCCCCGAAATTTCGGACGAAACCCTAGACGAACCCCTCTCCGCGCCGCCGGACACGTCCGGATCGGACCGGACGCGTCCGCCGCCGTGCCCGGTCGAATCACCCGCTGCCACGTGGCGCCGCCGCGCCCGCCGCCGCCGAAGCCCGCCGCAGCCCGCGGTAGGCCCGCGGGGCCCGGATCCGCCGCCGCCGCCGTCCGCGGGGCGCCCGCGAGACCGCACGCCGCCGCCCGACTGCGCCGCCACCGCCGGCTGCCGCCTCCGCCCGAGCTCCTCCGTCTCCGCCCGCGTCCCGCCCGACTCCGGCCACCGTCGCCTCCCTCCGCCTCACCGCCCGGAGCCGTCGCCGCGCCGCCCGGCCGCGCGCCCCGTCGCTGGCTTCCGACGAGGATCCGGCAGCCGCTCCCCCGAGCCCCGGCATCCTCCTCCGCCGCCGCTCCCCTGAGCCCCGACGTCCTCCTCCGCCGCCGCTCCCCCGAGCCCCGCCTCCGTCTCCAGTTGCCGTCGCCTCCGACTCCGGCGAACCCTCGCGTCAGATCCAGATCCGGTTGATTTTTTCCCCGAAATTCCACCAAGTCATTTTCTGCTGTTAAAATCATTGCATCTTCATCGTATCACATCTTCCCACGCGTAGCTCCGTTTCGTGCGTATAATATGTCAAGTTGTTCGCCTCAAAGAGTACATCATTTCATTCCATTGCATCATTTATGTTTGAGGTCATCTTGATGCCCGAAATACTGTTGGAAGAGGGCTTCATATCGTTAGTTTCAGAATCTTATCCGCACGAGCTCTTTTGTCATTTTTGCCATGATTGATGTGTGCATCCTATGAGGTTGATCCCTAAATGTGTTTTGAACTAGGCTATGTCTTCTTTACAGAGGTGCTTAACATGTATTTTTGTGATCAATGTGGTGACTGGCACAAGCATGCAAACTAGGCTTCGTGTTAACGCTGATTTTAGTTCCTGTTCTGCTGTAAATTTGATGCCATGTAAACATGTTGCTACAGAGAGATCCATGCATAATTTGAGATACTTCAGTAAGGGTGTTTTGAAAACATTGTTTTTCTCTATCGATCCATGGTTCTGGTTGCAATTATGGAGTAGCCTAGCATGTCATTTTCGTGCTCTACTTTTGCTTCAAATTGTTTCCTGGCAGATTGTTTACATGTTATTCAATTTGGCCGAGGTTGTTGTAGTTGGTCCGGATATGCTATGATGTTGTTTCTTGCCATGTATACATTCTATGTGATGTCTTCTTGATGGATGTATGCTTAGTTTATCATGAGGAGCTCTGTAGTGAGTGCATCGAGCTCGCGAAGGTGCCTTCATAATTATTTCAATGCCATGCTTTGTTTGCTGAAATCTTTTAACGAAACTTGCTATGTTTACGTGGGTGCCATCATATTTTCTAGTCCTTTTTGGCTGATGGTCAGTAAGGGACTTTTGATCTATGTTTTGTGTAGATTCATGCCATGTCTTATTTTGCTATTATAAGTTCCTGTAGCATGTTGATAACCTGCTCTGAACATTGCTTCGTGCTGCTATTTTTGCCATGTCCAACCTGATAATTTATTGCACTTTCTCCATGCTTGTTTGAACTTGTTATGATGTGAATTAGCCGTAGCTCAGTGTTCTTGTTTTGTAAAGCATCTCATGTAGATCACTCCCATATGCTTTGTTTTTATTTTGGGGTGCTGTAGCATAGTTTCTTGTTGCATGCTAAGTAGCAGCGCGCTGTTAATCGCAGCTTTGTGCCATACTTGTCTTGCTTGCCATTTGCAAACCGTGCATCCGTTCCCGGTGATCTTTATATCGATTTCAACCGAAATCATCTCATCTTTCCAGCGGCATACTTGGTTTGCCAAGTTGATGCTTTGTTAATCATCATTCCTTCCGAAGCACGCATATGCATTGCATATCACGTCTCGCATATCATGACATGTTTTGCATCATATTGCTTGCCCATTGCACCATGATTTATTGTGGTTCCTTTGCTTGTGTTCTTGCTTTGGGTAGAGCCGGGAGACGAGAACGCTTACGAGGAACCTGTTGAGAACGCTTACGAGGATCCAGCCTTCGACTACTCTGAGAACCTTGCAGGCAAGATGATCATACCTTCGAAATCAGTACTATCTTTGCTTGCTAGTACTCGCTCTTTCGCTATGTTAGCCCTACCTGCCTTTGTTCACCATGCCTACCTATTGCCATGATAAACCTCTAACCATCCTGACCTAGCAACCATTGATTGGCTATGTCACCGCTTTTGCTCAGCCCCTCTTACAGCATTATTATCTGCAGGTGAAGATGAAGTTTGTTCCAGGTCGGAACGTGGTTATTTTGGGATATCACAATATCTCCTGTTTATATTAATGCACCTTATATACTTGGTAAAGGGTGGAAGGCTCGGCCTTATGCCTAGTGACTTGTTCCACTCTTGCTGCCCTAGTTCCGTATACCGGTGTTATGTTCCTTGATTTTGCGTTCCTTACATGGTTGGGTGATTTATGGGACCCCCTTAACAGTTCGCTTTGAATAAAACTCCTCCAGCAAGGCCCAACTTTGGTTTTACCATTTGCCACCTAAGCCCTTTCCCTTGGGTTTTCGCGAGCCCAAGGGTCATCTTTATTTA
>NC_041391.1:306091915-306178890 GCF_002162155.2 Triticum dicoccoides
CCGGGCCAGTGCTCGTCGTGAGTGTTGGTCCAACCTGTCAACCGCCGGTGGCCACCAGGGGCAACTCTGGGCTGGCCTACCGGAAGTTTGGACAATCCGGTGTGCCCTGAGAACGAGATATGCGCAGCTCCTATCGGGATTTGTTGGCGCATCGGGTGGCTTTGCTGGTCTTGTTTTACCATTGTCGAAATGTCTTACGAACCGGGATTCCGAGACTGATCGGGTCTTCCCGGGAGAAGGTTTATTCCTTCGTTGACCGTGAGAGCTTGTGATGGGCTGAGTTGGGACACCCCTGCAGGGTATATAATCTTTCGAAAGCCGTGCCCGCGGTTATGAGGCAGATGGGAATTTGTTAATGTCCGGTTGTAGATAACTTGACACTTGACTTCATTAAAATGCATCAACCGCGTGTGTAGCCGTGATGGTCTCTTCTCGGTGGAGTCCGGGAAGTGAACACGGTTTGTGTTATGCTTGACGTAAGTAGTTTCAGGATCACTTCTTGATCACTTCTAGCTTCAAGTCCGACGTGTTGCTTCTCTTCTCGCTCTCACTTGCGTAGGTTAGCCACCATATATGCTTAGTGCTTGCCGCAGCTCCACCATACTACACCTTTCCTACCTATGAGCTTAAATAGTCTTGATCTCGCGGGTGTGAGATTGATGAGTCCTCGTGGCTCACAGATTCTACCAAAACAGATGCAGGTGCCGAGGATACTGGCACAGATGGCGCAACTGAGCTAAAATGGGAATTTGATGAGGCTCTTGGTCGTTACTATGTATCATTTCCAGATGATCAGTAGAGGTGCCAAGTCAGGACGATCGGGGATCTGTGTAGCATTTGGCGTAGTCTTCTTTTATTTTGGTTTCGTAGTCGGACCTTGAGTGTAATCTGGATGATGGATGTTTATTTATGTATTGTGTGAAGTGGCGACTGTAAGCCAACTATGTATCTTTTCTCTTATGTATTACATGGGTTGTGCGAAGATTACCTCACTTGCGACATTGCTTTCAATGCGGTTATGCCTCTAAGTCGTGCTTTGACACGTGGGAGATATAGCCGCATCGAGGGCGTTACATCAACCTTACGTCCTTCCGACAAGAGTAAAATCACATTTGCTGACACTGGTAAAGGCAGAGTATTGGGTCTAGGTAGAGTTGCAATCTCAAGGGATCAACACATGGATAAAGAGATGCTTGTTGAATCACTTGCATTCAACTTAATGTCTGTCTCAATGCTTTGTGACTTAAACATGATTGTGATATTTGGAAAATATCGTTGCCTTGTACTAATGGAATCTGACAACTCTCTAGTCTTTGAAGGGTATAGGAAAGGTGATCTATACATGGTAGATTTCTCAGCAGGTCCAAAACTTGTCGTATGTCTTCTTGCTAAAGCTTCAGAATGCTGGCTCTGGCATCGAAGGCTGGGGCACGCTGGCATGAGGAACTTGCATACTCTCGTCAAAAAGAAGCATGTCATAGGCATCAAAGGTGTCAAGTTCAAGAAAGATCATCTATGTGGTGCCTGCGAAGCTGGAAAGATGACAAGGGCCAAGCATCCCTCAAAGACAATCATGACAACATCTCAACCCTTCGAGCTGGTTCACATGGACTTATTTGGACCTACCCACTACTCCACCCTCACAACAACGGCGTGTCTCTATGGCTTCGTCATTGTTGATGACTACTCAAGATACACATGGGTGCACATAATTCTCTACAAGACTGAAGTACAAGATGTCTTCAGACGATTCGCCAATCGAGCAATGAACAACTATGGTGTCAAGATCAAGCATATCAGAAGTGATAACGGCACTGAATTCAAGAACACCGGGCTTGATCTTTATCTGGATACAATGGGAATCACTCATGAATTTTCTGCTCCATGCACACGTCAGCAAAATGGCATTGTAGAGCGCAAGAACAGAACCCTCATCGAGATGGCTCGACCAATGCTTGACGAGTACAAGACACCAAGAAAGTTCTTGCTTGAAGCCATTGATACAGCTTGTCACATCATCAACCGTGTCTACATCCATAAGCTTCTGGGCAAAACATCATATGAGCTCCTCACTGGCAAGAAGCCAAATGTCAGCTACATCAGAGTCTTTGGTGCTAGATGTTGGATCAAGGATCCCCATCACAAGTCAAAATTTGAACCCAAAGCTCACGAAGGCTTCATGCTTGGCTATGGAAAGGATTCGCACTCTTACAGAGTCTTCAACCTCTTCCACTACAAAATTGTTGAAACAGTGGATGTGCGATTTGATGAAACCAATGGGTCACAAAGAGAAATTCTGCCAAGTACACTTGATGAAGCTCCTTCCTGTGAATCTATCAAGTTGATGGGAACTGGTGAGATCATGCCCTCTGAAGCACAGCCTAAAGAGGAACTTATCATCTCTACACCAAATCAACCTGAGGACAATGCTCAGACCGAAGACAATTCTCCCAATGATGACAATGATCAGCCAGAGCAGAATCTTCGTCCTGTTCATCCTCGTGTTGCAAATGAAGTTCAAATAGAGAAGATTATTGACAGCATCAATGCACCTGGTCCGCTCACTCGCTCAAGAGCAACACAGCTAGCAAACTTCTGTGGGCATTTTTCATTTGTGTCAATATTAGAACCCAAGAAAGTTGCTGAAGCTTTTATGGAACCTGAATGGATTCAAGCCATGCAAGAAGAACTTCAATAGTTCAAGCTGAATAATGTTTGGGAACTTGTCAAGCGACCTGACCCTCGCAAGCATAACATTATTGGAACAAAGTGGATATATCGAAACAAGCAAGATGAGCATGGTCAAGTCGTTAGAAACAAAGCTCGTCTTGTGGCTCAAGGATATACTCAAGTTGAAGGAATTGACTTCGATGAAACATTTGCTCCTGTTGCTAGGCTTGAAGCTATTCGCATACTGCTAGCCTATGCTAATCATCACAACATCTTGCTATATCAAATGGATGTAAAGAGTGCATTTCTAAATGGCAAGATTGAAGAAGAAGTATATGTTGCACAACCACCTGGCTTTGAAGATCCAAAACATCCTGATATGGTGTACAAACTGAACAAAGCACTGTATGGCCTCAAACAAGCTCCTCGTGCCTGGTATGATACAGTCAAAGACTTCCTGAAGAGAAAAGGCTTCAAACCTGGATCTCTCGATCCCACACTCTTCATGAAAACATATGATGGTGAACTGTTTGTGTGCCAAATATATGTGGATGACATAATCTTCGGCTGCACCAACCAGAAGTACTGTGATGAGTTTGGGTACATGATGCAAGAGCAATATCAAATGTCCATGATGGGAGAGATGAAGTTCTTCCTTGGTCTTCAAATTCGTCAGCAACGAAATGGAATCTTCATATCTCAAGAAAAATACCTCAAAGATTGTCTAAAGAAGTTTGGAATGGAAGACTGCAAAGGCTACACGACGCCAATGCCAGCCAAGCACCATCTTGGTCCCGACGACAATGGTAAAGAGTTCGATCAAAAGGTATACCGCTCCATGATTGGTTCTTTGCTTTATTTATGTGCATCTAGGCCAGATATTATGCTTAGTGTTTGCATGTGTGCTCGATTCCAAGCGGCACCAAAGGAATCGCATCACTTAGCTGTGAAGCGGATTCTTCGATATTTGGCTTACACCCCAACACTAGGATTATGGTATCCAAAGGGCTCAAGGTTTGATCTGGTTGGATTCTCGGATGCTGATTATGCTGGTGACAAAGTGGATCGCAAGTCTACATCAGGCATCGATCTGTGTCACTCTCAACTGCTGAATCTGAATACATTGCTGCTGGATCTTGTTGCGCTCAGCTTCTGTGGATGAAGAAAACTCTCAAGGACTATGGCATCGATCTGAAGCAAGTCCCTCTCTTCTACGACAACGAAAGTGCCATCAAGATTGCCAACAATCCAGTCCAGCATTCGAAGACAAAGCACATTGAAATACATCATCACTTTCTCAGAGATCATGTTATGAATAAATATATAGATATCATGCACGTCAACACTGAAGAGCAACTGGCAGATATCTTCACAAAGCCCTTGGACGAGAAAAGAATACTTACAGCATCATATCAATTCTCCTGAAGCCAGTTCCTGCTTGACCAGCAAGCGTAAATCTCTGAAGCCTCTGAACGTATTGAAGCCATTCAGCTTGAAGTTCATGGCTGCAGAAGAATCAGCAAGGAAGGGTGGCAGACAGCGCAGAGGAGGAACATCCAAAGATCTGCCTGATGACCTAGCAGAACTGTACAAGACAGACCCTAAAGAGACTTATTATCAACGCAAGACACGAATACAATGGATTCGACGCTATTGGGCTGAAGAATGGTTCAAGTACAAGTTCGTCACCAAGGAATATGCAGAGAAAAATGCTATCAAGAGTCCTTGGGGCGATATTCTCTATCGAGGCCTTCAACCCAAGAATAGAGCTGAAGCCATTGTGCAAGAATTCTATCCTTGCATAGTCCGTGGGCCACAGCCTGAAGAAGCCGACCCATCATCATTGCTCTGGTGTCGCGACGACAATCTCTTCAAGCGCAACTTCCAGTTTGTTGTGTCTTTAGCAAAGGAAAACAAGAAGTCATGGGGATTAGACTTCAATCCTGGTCCCTCTGCTCCCCGTGAGGATGGCACTCGTGAAGCTGAAGAAAATAGAATTAGCCCCTTTGCAAACCTTGATGGCCTCATCTCCTACATCTTGGTACAAGGTGCCAAAGTGGATCATTCTAACAATGAGGCTGATTCTAATGAAGCCCCAGCTCCTCCTTCGAAGCCACATAAGCAAAAGAAGCTAAAGGCTTCTAAACCCGTACCACCAAAAGCTTCTCGTGCGAAGCCATTGGCCACTGCACCTCCTGAAGCCAGTGTGCAGTCTGAAGATCAATCCCCTATCTCCAAGAAGACGGAGAAGAAAAAGCAACTTGTCGGGCATGCTAATCAAGCCCTGACTCCTGCCGCTATTCTGCACGACGATCCCATTGATCTGTCAAGTGATGAAGATCTTGAAGATGATGCTCTTGAGTAGCTGATAAAGAGCAAGGAAGAAGCAAAAATCTTCAACAACTTGCCTCTCTTTGATGTGGCCATCATCCACAACTTCATTGATGAATGGTTCGACACCCCCAATGTTAGCTTTGACGATTTACAGCTTCCCATTGGCCTCAATGTCGCCTTCAATGGCGCCATTGCTTCAGAACTAGCTCTTGCTCAGCGAATCATTGAGCTCAAGAACAAGATTGATTTTGAGAAGGCTCAATTCAAGAAGCATGTGGCCAAGCTCAGTGTTCAAGACGTCAGAAACTTCAAGGTCATGCTGCATGAGCTTAAAGAAGCTTTTCAGAAGAAGCGCCAAGAAGCTCAAGGCTCTCGCGAGCGTATGAAGAGTTTGGCTGATAAGTGTGTGCTTGCCTACAATGAGGCTGAGAAGTGCAAGTCACTTGGCCGTCCTGGCATTGACCCCAGAATGGCTGCAAAGAAAAAGAAGAAGTTTCCTGCTGATCAGCCTGCGCCTTCAAGCCAAGAAGCTCCACGTATTATCTTCCCAAGTAGCATGACTGGCTCGAAGCCAAAGGTCACCACAACTGCTTCTGAACAGAAGAAAACGAGGGCTGCAGAGGCAGAAGCTCGAAAGAGGAAGAATACCGAAGCCTCTGATGCCGCTCCCTCCAAAAAGAAGCGCAAGACCAAGAAAAATCGGGCTGCTCCCATAGAGCCCCTTTTTGTTGAAACCATCTCAGTGATTCATCCTGCATCTGCATCCCAAGAACTTCACATGACTGTGCATGAGCCTGCTTCCACAGAGGCTCCTGAAGCTGAAGATATTCCAGTAGCTGAACCCACCGCTGCTGAAGACATTGGTCATCATGACAATGTTGAAGATGATGAAGTTCTTCCTCAGATCGAATACAATGTGGTATCATCGCCTGTTCGTACGAACAGCAAACTCATCAGCATTGGTCATCCTCTAACGCCAATTGCACAGGATGATTCATGGGCTGATCGCCCGCAAGAACAAGACTCCCCCAGTACTCCCCTACAACAACAACAAGCTACCCCCAACATGCAAGAAGAGGATGAAGACGTTCAGGCTCAGCCAACTCCATCTCCTAAAGTGAAGCCAGCTCTTCGCAGGCTTCGCAGAGGACAAAGGCCTGAAGTCCCTCTGTCGAGCGTTCCACAAGGAGTAGTGCAACGGTCACCTATTGCACGGCAAGTACTTTCTGAACCTGCTCCAACTGTGAATGTCTCCGAGTCTGAAGCACATGCTGCTGAAGACATTCCGGCTGCATCAGCCGAAGAAAATCAAGAAGTGCGTGTACCAACCCCCCCAGTGATTGAAGAAGAAGCAGTTCATGATCAGAACGTGTCTGTGCCCGACCCTCCTGTTCGTCAAGAGGAGGCTGAAAATGTTGAGGCTGCCACCAGCAACGTCAATACAGCCAGTGACGTAGTCATGGCTGATGCTAATGTGGAGCCTACACTAATTGTGCCTGAAGCAAATGTGGCTACTGAACCTGAAGTCAATGAGGATGCTACACCCGAAGCCAATGAGGATGCTGCACCTGAAACAAACATGACAACTGCTCCCGAAGCACCTGTCGTGCAGCCTGCCTCCGATGTTGCCCCTGGTCCTGTTCCGCCTCCAAGGCCTCACACAATTGAGCAAGCATACAGTCATGGTCAGCTCACTACTGTCCGATGGCCCGTTCTGGTGCCTCCACCCTCTGCCTCAAGACCGCAATTTGACTATCATATTGAGCATAGGCCTCAAGTGCAGAAGCCAAAGCCTAGGTTGCCAAGGTTTCCAGGTACTGCCAACTCCCCCGGGTCCTTCAATGCTAATGGCTTAAAAAGCCACAATACCTTCTTTGACAGCGCCAAGAACCCCTACTCCAAGCCAAGAATATCATTAGATAGGTTCTGGAGCTATCAACAGAGAAGCTATTACTCATGCGTGTTATATGATCAAGGGCGCATTTTCCCTCATATGCGCCTTCACACTGAAGCCATTGCTGGACTGCCATGCTTAGAAGAAGCACTTGATTGCTTTCGAGATGCTGGTCTGCTCCACTTTGTGACAGACAAAGAACATTGGAATGAAGAGCTATTGCTTCAATTCTATGCCACTCTGCACATTCGCGGCTACAACAGAGAGATCAAGACATGGGTTCTCGAGTGGATGACTGGAAATGTTCATCATGAAGCAAAAGCTATGGACATCATCGAGCTTACAGGGCTAGCCACTCCTGGAGAACTGTATGAACCTGACTGTCAGCTTCACCGCAATGCTGTAGAGAGCATCTTTCATAAGCCAGAACCCAATATGAGCCAGATGCTGAGTATGATGAAGCCTTTGCCATCTGACGCTGAATATCCCACACATTTCTTTGTTGAAGACCTTGAGTATTTGCCTCGAACCATATATTACATCATCAGACGAACTCTATGGCCAGTCAAGGGACACTCATCAGCGGCCAAGCTTGAAGGAACTATGAAGACTTTGGTCCTCTATATTCTCAATGGCATCAGCTTCAACACTCAGGAATTCTTCATAAGACAACTTGCTGCCTCCGGTTCTGATCTCTTTGGTATGAAGTTTTATGCTCCATGGGTCGTGCGCCTTATCAAGCACCACTCTACTGTCAACTATCAACCCTCTGCTCGCAATCATATAATATTTCTACCAGAAGTTGATATGTCAGTTGATGCTATATATTCTGACCCTGCCAAGATGCCTCTTTGTCTTCAGAACATCGAGCACCAAAGCTTCACTCAGCCTATTGAAGGTGTTCAAGCAGCAACACGAATCTATCCATTTGCTGGTAACACTCGTCTGCCTCACAAAGCGCCCACTAAAGCCATTGAAAGCACCATTGCCCAAAGGCCTCGCAAGCGTTCTCGCGTTCTCAATGACCGAGAACTTCTTGTGGCCCTTCATCAGAAACAGGATAAACATCACTTTTGGCTCAAGAGACAGATGCAAAGCCTCTTGGTGGATGTCAATCGCATTCGCAACCTTGCCACCAAGAATGCCTTTGTTGCTCATGAAACTTGCCGGAGATCATGGAAGAGTTTGACCCTGCTTAGTGCTGAAGCAGATCTTCAAGACGATGGCTTCAATGAAAGATTTCAGTTTGACTCCACTCCTCCACGAAATGCTGTCTTACGAAGAACTCCATCTCTTGAAGACTCTGAATATTCCTCCTCTGCGGCAACAGTTAATGCCAGAGTGATCGATGATGAAGATGATGCTACTTCACCACCTCCAACTACTGCGCGCATCGACACTGCACCAAGTTCCTCTGCACCGCCACCCAACGACAAAAACCCTGCTGCTTCACCTACTCATCAAGAAGACGAGTAGATGCTCTATGTCTTCAAACCTTTTTGGTCATTATTGACAAAAGGGGGAGAAGCGTATGAGTTGATAGTCTTCAAGCGGGTTCATATGGGCGGTTGCATTATATTTTGCTGCGTGCTTACAACTCTTGCATTTTGATACATTTGGTTCTTTGAGTTGTAACACCTAAACTTGATGGTCATCTGCTACTTCTGCTACGTGTTTGCTTTACTCTGATGCGATGATAACTTCCGCACTTAGATCATCCTGCAGACGTCCATTTTTCATTATGCATGTCATTCTACTTGTTATATCATTTCATGCATGATGAATTATCTTCATAAGTTGAAGTGGATCTCCATAAGTACAACCTGCCATGTGCATTTGCAATCCAAAAGCAAATTATTAATATGCACATCTTCAGGGGGAGCCCTTGCTACTTATGAACACAATTCCTATCCTTACAATTTCACATACTTTATCCCTGTTGAAAACTTCAACCAGTTTGTCATCAATCACCAAAAAGGGGGAGATTGTAAGTGCATCTAGTGCCACCCCTAGTTGGTTTTGGAGTATTGACGACAAAGTTGGTTGAGGGACTAATGCGTTTGTGAGAATTACAGGATAATGCAGGTAGTGTCCCTCCTTGATTCGGTTTACCTACCGGAGATGACCCCTAAAAATGTATGAAGACATTGAAGACAATGGTGGTATGAGAAGATATTCATATTGAAGACTATGACATGAGAAGACATTACGTGAAGACAATGGAGCGCGAAGACTGTGTGATTTCGTCGTTTCCTTTCTTCTTTGTTGAGTCATAGGAACCACCGTACTGTTAAGTGGGGTCCAAGTGAACTAAGTCAGAGTGACTGAAGTGATGCTCAACCCAAATCCTATGTCTTCGAGCGAAGACAATGAGAGCAAATCTTATCCAGAGTTGGATGAGTCAGCTTTGCTTGTAGCCCAAGTAAAGTTGCCGTGTGTGTTTGAAATCTGACCGTTGGAACACGTGTGAGTTCCTTACTGACCCAGGGTCATTTTGGACAAATCAGGTCGGGTTGCCTGGTGGCTATAAATAGCCCACCCCCTACAGCATAAAATGGTGGCTGCTCAGAGTTTGTATACGGCTTTTGTCTTTTGAGAGCAACCCACCTCGAAGTATTTGAGAGAGAGAAATCCTTGCGAGGACAAAGCCCAAACACCCAGAGCCAAAGAGTGTTAGGCATCACTGAAGTCTTTCTGTCTGTGTGACCTAAAGACTTATTACACTTGAGGACTATGTATCCTCCAGCCGGTTAGGCGTCGCATTCTGAGCATCCAAGAGTCATTGTGGATTGCCGAGTGAATGAAGTCTGTGAAGGTTTGGAAGTCTCCCTTGAAGACTTACCAGAGTGATTGGGCGAGGACTAAGTGACCTTAGCTCAAGGGGAATAAGGTGAAGACACAGTCTTCTGAGTTAAATCTCAGCCTCCCTAACCAGACGTACAGTTGTCACAGCAACTGGAACTGGTCCAACAAATCCTGTGTCCTCAACAAGCAACTGGTTCTATCTCTTACCTCCTTTACTTTGAGTTTGTCTTCATGAAGTCATTGCTTATTGTTTTATCCGGTTGACTTCATTGCTTGACTACTATTGTTGATTGGCTTCATACTATCTTCCATCCTGATCCTACTACCTAGCTGCTATTAATCTTCAAACGTTAATGCTATTGCATACTTGATTATGGCTTGCTTGTTGTAGTTTATCTTCCGCTGCATATCAATAAGGTTGTTTCTATCGTTTGTCTTCAAAACTTCCATGTTTTGAAGACTTTCCTAAAAATCGCCTATTCACCCCCCCTCTAGTCGATAACTAGCACTTTCAGCGGCCATGTTACATCTCACGGGCGAACTGATGCTACCGCCAAAACCCCTGGAGGCACTATCAGGGATCTCAAGAAACTTCACGACCATGTGATGTCGACTGAGAAAAGCCTACTAGCCTTGAAGGATCCAAGATATCCGACATACGCGGCTCGTGTGCCTGAGGGAAAGTGCTACGTCGACACACAACCCGTGGAGGTGTTCTTCCTCCGGTTTGACCATATCTTTGAGATGTTTCTGACAAGGCGGCTAGATTTTACAATCGTCCGCCTTTTTGGGCTACATATGAGCTCCGTCATGAAGAGAGAAGAAGTCTCGCAAATCTGTGTGGCGGATCCCTACGACATGCACGAGTCTTTCTTGAGTCTCGGCAACTTTGAGCGTGAAACTACTAGGGACTACCTCCAAAACATCATGGTACAGAATAAGAACCAGGAAATTGTCCTCCTGCCTTATCTTCCAAAGTAAGTCAGTTCTGGACAACCCTTTCATACATTTCAATCATTCCTTCTCGCTCATATGGAGAATAATTTGAGGTGTCTTTTCCCCGCAGCAAGGGGGGCGCCGTTCTTATCGTTCTTTACTCACGAGTCTCCCACACCGTGTATTTCGACCCTTCCTGAGACTACGAGAAGAAGGACTACACCCACATAATGAATATTCTAGATGATGCTTTGCAAGGCTTCAACGTTAGAGGTGGCCACGTGCAGATCAGGAAACAAAGGAACAAGGAGATGGGTTTCGCGCATAAAACTAACTTCTGCTGCATCCATGTCCCAAAACCAAGCAAGAAAGATGGATTCTACATCCTCTATCTCATGATTGAGTTCAGAATGGATCACCAAAAGCTTCGCATGACAAGAAGAAATGATGATCATATCCACAAGTGGGTAGAATGTCATGGAGAAGTGGATTATAAACTTAGAGATGACATCTTTCTCATCCAAAGGGACATTGCGACGATCATCATGAAAGAAGTCGTCGATGAGAAGGGGATCTTCCACCACATCCCTATATTGCGAGCTGACGTCCGAACTCGCATAGGCATGCAATGTCATGACCTCACGCCATTCAAGAAGCTAGGGACCATCCTCGATCATATGGAAGGATGGAACTTCTAGTGATTTATGATGCTGATGATGATGATATGTGTCGGTTGAACTTGTATACTTTCTGTAGCGATGAAACTTTGTGATGTCCACGGTCCCTGCCAAATTTGCGTAACGCTACTTTGTTAGTTTGGGTATGATGACCTGCGTACCTCTAGTTAATTAGTTTGCATATTGTATGTTGCATCAAGTTTCTAACCCTTTCTTTTTCCTGTTGCTCTAGTATATTTTGTTGCATATGATTGTACATCCTCTTGATGAAGATGCATCTATAACAGGTACCTAGCTTCTTGATGGCGAGATGGCAGTACTATGTCAAGTACAAAGGGAAGGTTCCGGGGGTGTACAATGAGTGACCTGAGTGTCAGGCGCAAGTGAATGGGGTCTCGGGCGCCAGCCATAAAGGCTTCAAAAGCAGACAAGAAGGAGAAGCTAGTTACTTGAGGTTCACGCTAGCGCGAGAGAGGACTCGTAACCGCCGCCTCATGTACTCCATCGTTCTGCTCTCACTCATAGTGATAGCTCTTCTCGCGTATATCATTGTTTAGATGGATGACATTGTAGTTGCAAGTATTCGAGACTTGCATGTATCGCTATTTTCGAGATGATGACAAGATACCACTTTGTGTTGGTTGATGATTACGATGAGACTATTTGTATGTATATGCTATGATTACATTTGTGGTCTCGCAGCCATTTGTATGTGCATCATGATGACATTTGTATGTGCTAAAGATTCATTTATAAAGCCTGTTGAAATAATAAACAAATATGCAGAAAAAAAACTACTAAAATTAGTAGT
Source organism: Triticum dicoccoides (assembly GCF_002162155.2). NCBI lineage: Eukaryota > Viridiplantae > Streptophyta > Magnoliopsida > Poales > Poaceae > Triticum > Triticum dicoccoides. The sequence goes on from NC_041391.1 coordinate 306,104,043, forward strand.
AACGAGTGGAGAAAAGTTAGCAGCAGCGTGATAGTAGTAGTAGCGTGTCCAGGCATAGCGCGCTAGAGCTATTAGTAGTAGCGAGCTTCCACGTAGCACACTTCTGCTACACTTGTATAGCAATAGCACGGGCGTGCACGCGCTGCTGCTACGGGTTAGTTGTAGTGCCTTATTAGTAGCGCCGGACCCCGCGCTACTGATATACCTAGAACCCGCACTGCTGCTAGGCTTTTCCCTAGTAGTGACCTCCCCTTGCTTTACAATGGGATTCTTGGGCGAACAGCCCTGGCCAAATTCATGGAGGCATCCCACTATGCCTACAATACCATAAAGATGCCTGGGCCGCTCGGAATCATCTCTATTCCATCGGATGAGAAGGACGCAATCATTTGCGTAGATAAGATGTACCGGGATGCTGTCGCGGCAGAGGCAATGGAGGCAGCAGTTTCTGTCAAGGAAAGCAGAGGAAAGAAGAAGGATAGCCGGGATACCGGCAAGGAATCCAAGAAGAGAACCTCTTCGGAGTGCGCTGCGCTTTTTGATGATTTGCCGGAGAGTGCCAACAGCAAAAGGACCAAGGTTTCTGCTCCACAAGTGAAGAAGGTCCTGGCAGGGCTGGCTGGCGTTAATGGTACATTTACCATCAGCGCAACCCTTGATGACAAATAGGAAAGCACGCTCATTGCCTTCTTGAAGGCGAATATCGATGTGTTTGCATGGAAACCATCTGATATCCTCGCTATTCCCAGGGAGATAATCGAGCACCACCTTGCTGTCTGCCCACACGCCAGACCTGTTAAAGAGAAAGTCTGGAAGCAGGCCTTGGAGAGGCAACATTTTATTGCAGAAGAGATCAGGAAGCTTGAGGCAGATGGTTTGGTCAGAGGAGTGCTACATCCCACTTGGCTAGCAAAGCCAGTGGTGTCCGGAAGGCTAACGGGCAGTGGAGGCTTTGCATAGATTTCACATATCTCAACAAAGCTTGCCCAAAGGACCCATTTCCCTTGCCATGCATCGATCAGATTGTGGGTTCCACTTCAGGTTGCGATTTGCTTTCCTTCCTGGATGTGTATTCTGGATATCACCAGATGTTCATGTCCAATGAAGATGAAGAGAAGACCTCGTTCATCACCCATGTGGTACGTATTGCTTTATCCGCATGCCATTCGGATTAAAGAGCGTTGGGTCTACTTTTGTAAGGGCAGTCCAGATTGGTTTTGAACCTCAGCTGCATCGAAACATTGAAGCTTATATGGATGACATTGTGGTCAAAACCAAGGACAGAGCAACTCTTATCCAGGATTTGGAGGAGACATTTGCAAATCTGCACAAGATCAACTTGAAGCTCAACCCAGAGAAGTGCGTGTTTGGCGTTCCCTCTGGCAAGCTACTTGGATTCTTTGTGTCCCATAGGGGGATCGAAGCTAATCCCGACAAGATCAAGGCCATTGAGCCGATCCAAGCGCCAAGGACAATTAAAGATGTGAGGCGCCTGACAGGATGCGTTGTCGCGCTAAGCAGATTCATTTCCAAGTCTGCCGAGCACGCCCTGCTGTTCTTCAAAATCTTGAAGAAGGAAAGGCCCATGAAGTGGACCCCAGAAGAAGATACAGCCCTACAAGAGTTGGAGGCATATTTATCTTCTGTGCTTACCCTGGTCGCCCCAAAACCACAGGAGCTATTGTTGCTGTACTTGGCAGCAACCAATCAAGTGGTTAGTGCGGCCTTGGTGGCGCAGCGGGAAGTGGACGTTGTAGAGAAAGGGAAGGGCCTGATAGAATCAAGTGAGGATCAAGACAAAAGTGAGCACGAAAGCATTGACAACCCCAAGGACACGGCAACGATGAAAGTGGTGTAGAGCCCAGTGTACTTCGTCAGCTCCCTGTTATAGGGGGCTCGATCGAGGTACTCTGGCATGCAAAAAATGATCTTTGGCCTCATTGTGTCCTCTAGGAAACTACGCCACTACTTCCAAGCCCATGAGATTACAGTTGTCGCACGCTTCTCGTTGCAAAGGATACTCCGAAACCCTGAGGCTACGGGAAAAATAGTGGAATGGGCTTTGGAAGAGCACATCAACAATCTAGAGCAGGGCGTTGGCAGAGTTTATTGCAGAAGGGACGCCAACCCCTAATGAGGAAGTGACAGAGACAATTACCCCCGTCAAGGTGGCACCCCAAGAATGGATCATGTATTTCAATGGTGCCTTCTCCCTACAAGGTGCAGGGGCGGGCATGCTTCTTGTCGCACCCTTAGGGGAGCACTTGAAGTACGTCGTCCATATTCATTTTGCCCGAGAAGAGGCTACCAACAATACAACATAGTATGAAGGGCTCCTTGCCGAGCTTACAATTGCTGTAGAATTGGGAATCAAGAGGCTGATTATTCGAGGAGATTCACAACTTGTGTTGAGACAATTCAACAAATATTATCTAAGTCCATTTATGGAGGCATATATCGAGGAAGTGAGGAGATTGGAGGAGCACTTTGATGGATTGCAAATCGAGCACGTAACCTGTGTGGAAAACAACATAGCTGATCATTTGTCAAAGTGTGTTGCGCAAAAGCTTCCCGTGGAAATAGGAACTTTTGTTCTTCATCTTACTCAGCCCTTTGTATCCCCAGCAACGATGGCACGGAAGAGGAGAAAGATGGACTCCGGTAAGCCTCTCTCGGTAGAGCCTCGCGCTCCTGGCAAGGACCCTATCGGAGACCCACAACTTGCCGGCCCATACCCTTCTACTGGGACGATGGTCCCCTCAGACGAGGAGTGCACCCCCGCAGTTGAGGAGGTGCCGCTAGTCCTCGTTGCCGAGCCTCAGGCTCCAACTTGGGCAAGGCACATAGTAAACTTTCTACAAAACGGAGAACTCCCCAATGACCAAGATGAGGCTGAAAGAGTAGCCCGGAGGGCCAGTATGTACCAGTTTGTTGATTACCCTTTGTACAGAAGTAGGCCCAACGGTGTGAAACTGAAGTGCATCTACCAGGAAGAAGGAAAGGAACTACTCGCTGAGATATACAGAGGCATGTGCGGCTCCCACATTGGATCAAGGGAATTAGTTGGGAAAGCATTCCATTAAGGATTCTATTGGACCATAGTCCTCCAAGATGCGGTCCAGCTAGTCACGAAATGTGAAGCCTGCCAGTTCCATTCCAAGAACATCCACCTGCCTGCCAAAGCTCTACAGTTAATCCCTTTATCTTGGCCATTTTCAGTCTAGGGGCTCGATATCCTCGACCCCTTCCCCCGAGAAATCGAGGGATTTGAATTCTTGTTCGTTGCCATCGACAAGTTTACAAAGTGGCCAGAAGTGACTCCCGTGAGAATGGTGACTGCTCCATCAACTATCAAATTCTTGAAAGAACTGGTGTGCCGTTTTGGAGTTCCGGAAAGGATCATCACTGACAATGGTACCTAGTTCACGAGCCGCGCCTTCATGCAATATGTTCGTACCCTTGAAAACAAGATCTCATTCACCTCTATGGCTCACCCCAGAAGCAATGGACAAGCTGAAAGGGCGAACACTGAAGTGCTGCAAGGCCTCAAAACAAGAACCTTTGATACGCTGAAGAAGCACGACAGGCGGTGGAACGATGAGTTGTCGGTAGTCTTCTGGTCCCTCAGAACGACATTGAATCAGGCTACCGGGCGGAATCCATTTTCCCTGGTCTATGGGGCAGAAGCAGTTATCCCCACGGAACTCTTTTACGGGTCGCCTCGGGTGCTTGCCTACGATAATGTAGTGCAAGATCAGCAATGGTGTGACGATGCTGTGCTACATGAGGAGAATCGTCTCCGGGCTGCTACATGTGTTGCATGCTATCAGCAAGCCTTGTGTCGCTATCATAGCCGCAGGGTTCATGCCCGGTGTTTTGAGGAAGGCGACCTTGTCCTTAGGCACGTTCAGTTGGCCAAAGGTACAAACAAGTTGAGGCCGAAGTGGGAAGGCCCTTACCAGGTAGTATGAGTCACCAGACCCGGCGCAATCCGTTTGGAGACCGGAGATGGCATTCAATTGCAAAACTCATGTAATACTGAGCATGTCCACAAGTTCTACCTGTAAGGCGCGGCTGTCGGGCCCTGCCCAGTAGCCACCCATTTGTAGAGGCCTTGCCTCAGTTGCATGTAACACCTTGTACAAAGCCAGGGCAATGACACTGTGCAAGAGAAAATAAACGAAGCGTTGGGGGTCCCCGACCAACTTGCATGCATGCATAAGCATTCCATGAGCATTTGCATAAGCATTTCATGAGCATTTGCATATGCATATAGATAGGATTGCATCATGCATCATTCTCATGTACATAAATTACAGGTTCTTAACATGGACTTGGGTTTTACAGGAAGATAAGATGATGAACCAGTGCTGCGACCCCCGGCAAGCCAAATAGATAAGTTCTACCTCCTATCCATAAGTGTTTTGTAAGCTGAAACTTGTGCATAAGAAAGCTTCACCACTCTTCGAAGTTTGGGTGCTCCTACCTTTGGCCAGAACGTTGCTTCAGTCTAGGTGGTCATAGTGACCTTTTGCTGAGAAAGAGTCGGCGGGGGGCTAGCCCCTCTATTTTTTGCCCAATAGCCTCTGGTCCCCAGCAACAAAATAGAAAAAGGGTGCTGGCAGGATAGCCTACCAGGAAAAACTTGTTTATTTAGCTAAAGAGGCACCTCACCTCTACAGGGACGTACACATGCACAAGTTCCAGGCAAGGCTTGTCTTTTTCATTAATATGTAGTTCATACAAGTACAGGCTTTATAGAACATATACATGGACTCGAATTGTTACATTATTCAAATTAAAATTTGGCAGAAGCCTACAAGTTTAAAATTGGAAAAAGATAAGTGCCCTGTAAACTCCTCTCCCTGTTCCTTCTCCCCCAGCAAGCACAAAAGCAAGTGGGATGGCAGTTTCCACCCCGTGATCGTGGGATACGAGCGCCATGCAGGCCACAATCTGAGCTTTTCCTATAAGGTTGCGCATGACACGCAGGAAAACCTGAAATTGTCCGGGACCCAAGATTAATGAAGAAGCAAAGAAGGCACGAAGAGGCCAACCTCTTCAGCACCCATGCATGTGCACATATTAGGGCCTATCCAGATGACGCCCAGTAGCACGATCGGGAAAGGCCCGGGGGCTTCTGTCTGTGCAACAGACCCTGGGAATGTTGCCATCACTTTGCACAGGCACGAGAAAAAGATCATCCAAGAGATCAAGATCTTCAAAGGACCAGCCTGGAGAACGCGGAGACCAAGATCAAGCTAGAGAAGCCATGTACCACCAGGAGTAGAACCTCCCTTGCCAGGCAAAAGGACTAGACAAGGGCAGGGCCACCCCCGGAAGGCAGCAACCGAAGCATCCCGGTAGGGCCTGCCGGGACTCGTAGGGGCAAGTAACACGTCATCAACCACCCCCCATAACCCGCGTCGTGGGTCAGTGTAGTGTCAAGCCGCAAAGTGATTAAGTGGCAGCCATTCGCCACATGGCAGCCCCATTCTACCAGAAAACCAACGGACGATACCCGTCCTATGACACGTCAGACAGCCAGGCATGCAGCTAGCAGAGTAAGCCCGGCAAGGCTTGTCGGGCAGGCAACAATGCGACATTGAGCGGTGCATTTATTGTGCCCTATCAGCCTGCAGAATTAGGTATGATAGCACTATGTGCTATCGTATTAGTATCTAATGACTGATTGGCCAATGTGGTGACCCCTTAACCTATAAAAGGAGGCCCATGGCAACGGTAGATGGGGTTAGAGGGTTGGAAAGTGGATCAGGCCCTCGTGAGGCTAGACACTCGTACATAACGTAGGCCACTGCCGCCCCTGCCGGGCAAGTGTACTATGTTCCACCACCACTCACCTTCCATCAATCCACCAAAGTAGGAGTAGGGTTTTACACCTCACGGTGGCCCAAACCGGGGTAAAATTGCTCGTGTGTTGCTTGCCGCGCTGCCCCCATGCTCCTCTGCTCTTTGTGCAACGCGATGTCCCCCCTGCCAAACCAGCAAGGGGCCGTTTGGTCCCATAGATGGTCGTCGTTCCCCGCGACAGTGGCCAATTTGAAAGGGCACAAGTAGTACATCTTATCGTGACGAAAGGTGGTCTTCTGTAACGCCCACGATGCGGCTATATCTGCCACTTGTCAAGGCACGACTTAGAGGCGTAACCGCATTGTGCTTTTGTCGCAACAAGGGTCATCTTCACACAATCGAATATAACGAACAAGAAAGGGATAAATAGAGTTGGCTTACAATCGCCACTTCACACAATGATCAATTAATTCATACATTATTTAGAGTACACACATAGACCGACTACTGTCAAATCGAAAAGAAAAGAAGATAACCCCAAAAGCTAGATCCCCGATCGTCCCAACTGGGCTCCACTACTGATCATCAGGAAAAGACACGTAGTAACAGCCAACATCCTCGTTGAGCTCCCACTTGATTTCGGTAGCATCACCTGCACCGGTATCATCGGCACCTGCAACTGTTTGGGTAGTATTTTTGAGTCACGAGGACTCATCAATCTCAAAATCCGCGAGATCAAGACTATTTAAGCTTATGGGTAGGATAAGGTGATGAGGTGGAGTTGCAGCAAGAGCTAAGCAAATATGGTGGCTAACATATGCAAATAAGAGTAAGATGAGAAGCTACGCAACGGTCGTGAAGCTAGAAGTGATCAAGAAGTGATCCTGAAACTACTTACGTCCAAACATAACTGTAACATCCCAATTTTCAATTTGGATGTTATACATAGATCATCATATGCATATCATATTTATTCTTGCATTTTGTTGTGATCCTAGAAATCTTAAGCAACTCAAGGACCCAAGGAGAGAGTTGGAGGTTTCACAAAATTCATATTTGAATTTATTTCAAATTTGAAGAAAGGATCAATTATATTTTATTATTTTTCTCTCCAATTATTTCCAATATTAAAAATATATGAGAGAAGATAATATGACTTCTTCAACCCAAGAGAAATGTTGGAGAAAGAATTCTAAAATCAAATTATGATTTTATTGGTATTTTATTTGCTATTTTATTTGAATTAGAAAAATATTGCATTTTTCAAAATTGCATCTTAGTCTAGAAAAATGTTCATCTTGTCCTAAATATTAGGTTTTGAGGGTGAAAATTGTTTCTGGAATTTTTAGTTTTTTTACATTTTATTAGGATTTTTCTTTTGGGCGAAATTTATTTTAAAAAAATCTTTCCGCCCGACTGGGCCGAAGGCCCAGCTGAGCAGGCTGAATCCCAAGCTGCCGCCGCCTTCCCCGAGTCCGGCCGAGACATGGGAGCCGCGCCGCTGTCGCCGCCCGGGACTCAGCCACGAGGCCGAGCTCCCCCCCTTTAAATAGCTGCACCCGGGCCCCCTGGACCCCGTCCGCCGCTGCCTCCAGCCACACCCCGCAGCCGAGCGCGCCGCTGCCGAACCCCGCTGCTGCCACTGCCTTATGCCGCCGTCGTCGCTGCTTCGTGCCGCCGCCGAACCCTGTTGCTGCCGCCGCCTTACGCCGCCGCCGTCGCTGCCTCCTGCCACTGCCACGCTAGCCCCGCGCCGCCCGCCGCCGTCGCCGTCTCGCCGGAACCCACCGCCAACCCCGCTGGTTTTTAGGTAAAAACCTAGATCGATTTTTTAGAGTGTTGATGTTTTTTTGGTTTAGCCGTTTCGTTTACTAGATCGGTTTAGTTTCGGTTTTCTTAGTTAGCGAACGCCCGTTCGTTCGTTCATTCGTTATAAAAAACGGTTTTCGCCAGCTGTCAGTGTACTAAAGTTGGGGCACTCCTTTGTACCCCTTGTGCACGGGTAGTCAGAGCCATGGCCCGAAGCCACACTTAGCAGGGCAAAAGCGAGGAGTCGAAGCCACAAAAAGAATCAGCGCAACGCCAGAGACCGAGACCACAGAGAGTAGATGGACGAAGCAGGTTTCCCTGGCATGATCCTTGCCGGGGCAGCCTCAGCAGCCCCGGCAAGGCCCTTGCCGGGGCGGCTCGCCCACACCAGCGGAGTGAGCCACCCTCGAACCCACGGTCCCCAACACCATCATCCATGTTGGACCAGGGCTCGGGAGGCACCTCCATGGTGCCATGCAGACCTTTGTGAAGGCAAAGAATATTCAAGACCATATGAGGACTCAAAGGCAACGATCCTCGACAAGATTCTTGCCGAGGAAACCCACAAGACCCCCGGCAAGATCCTTGCCGGGGACGACAGCGCGCCACGGCAAGACCCTTGCCGGGCAACCCGGCAAGGCCCTTGCCAGGGGCGTCAGCGGGGCCACTGCCAGGCCCGCGCCAACCAAGTCACCACCGCCGTTCGCATGTAGCTGCCAGCCCAACCAGCTGGGCAGGCACCTGCGTGGAAACATGCACCTTCTAGGCCAACTCAGCACACGCCTGCGTGGCGGCATGCAGATCTTCGTGGAGGCTCCACCACCGCGCCACCTTAGCTGCTTGCCTGCCTACATGGCACCGCATGCATCGCTGGCCAGGGCGTGTGTCGAATCAAGGAGGAGCGGCGACGGACGGGACGGGGCTCGCTCCCGTCCCCAATAAAGCAAGAGGACACCTAAGCTACACATTAAATGCGCCTTGTCTTGTAATACGAGCGATAGGCTCATAGCACTGTAGGCCTTTCCACCTCCTGTGTGCCATCGTGGCAGCCCCTTTAGACTACAAAAGGAGGCCCATGGTGTATTGGAGAGGGATTCAGCTCTTTTGAACCACGCAGCCACCGTAGCTAGTTCGAGAGCTCAAGAACACTCAATACATCCACCAAAGCAGGACTAGGGTTTTACGCATCCTCGCGGCCTGAACCTGGGTAAATGATCCTTGCGCTGGTTACTAATCCTGCTCTTCTCACAACCATGCGCCCCCGCAACCGCAGAAGGGATCCTCGTGATCATAGGTGCCGTATGCATCGACATCTTTGGCGCGCCAGGAAGGGGGCGCTATTGGGAGAATCTGGTCTAGTAGTTGGCCTAGCAGTTCTTCATCGCCATGGCTCCTAAGAACAAGACGACCACGGCGATCGGTTTGTCCGGGACCGGACTGCCAATACTGGTGCAGATCAGTAGCGGGCCAGTCGTGGAGAGAACCTGTGGCGCGGCCCGCGAACATCCACATCACCCTGGTCCAGGCCTGGTGAGCGGTGTCATTCGTACGCCAGGCGATGAGCCACGCGTCGTGAGCTCCAGAGACGGAGTCGGACCCCCGCAGGTGGCGCAGAGACCTCCAGGGGTGTCGTCGTGCTGCCAGACGGCGGCGCGGCGACCTCAAAGACGCCATCACCGCCGCCCACCGCGCGCTCTTCTCAGGTCGTGTGCAATGAGCAGCATCGCCCTGCTGGTGACCCTGGGCGCCGCCTTGTGAAGAGTCCCATGCGCCCTTCACACGATGAGGAGGGCCAGCATGCGCGCCGAGGTGCTGGCGGAGGTGGCGGACGGCTGCGGGGCCAAGATGGGGCTCCTTCTAATGCGGTTAGGAGTCGAAGCGCATCGCGGTCCACACATCTTTCACCGCCGCCCACGCCAGCACAAGCCCTAGCACACACACAGCTGCTCCTCGATTTTCCTCGCGCCGCGAAGAAGCTTCACGAATGGAGGGCCACCATCCGGAGCCTCGTCGGCATCGCTAACAACGACGAGTTGCGGCCGGCGGGACCCGTAGGCCGTCGCTCCGTCGAGCCACCGCATCCCAGCGGAGGTCGGGCCGGAGGCGATGCGGCCATGGTGCACTCCTCTCCTCCATACCGGCCACCACGGGTGTCTGTCCGTCGCGACGATGCTCATGATGATATCTCCATAGCATCGTCTGACCCGCGTCAAGTTCTTCGGGAGCAAGCTCATGAAGACGCTCGAACCACCATCGATCGCCGGCGTGACGCGCACCACCAGTCGGACACGCGGGCAGGGCCCACTACAGACCACCCAGCACCGGTAGGCTACGATGGCCTACCCTATAAGGTGGGTTGTCCGGCTTTCACCCGTGAGCTGCGGTAGTTCCAGTGGCCCTTCCACCGCATGTTGAATCCCGACGTTGGCGAGAAGTACAACGGCAAGACTCACCCGTCGGTGTTCCTCAGCATTTACACCATCGCGATGCAAGCTACTGGGGCCCGCAACAATAAGGTGCTTGCCAATTACTTCCGGTTGGCACTCAAGCCCAATGTTATGTCATTGTTGATGCACTTACCGGTGGACTCCATTTCTTCTTGGGCGGATCTATGTCATGAGTTTGTTGGCGCCTTTACTGGAGGCCACCAAGCTCATGGCCAGGCGAGCGACTTGCACATCATCCCCCAGAAAGAAGGAGAAAACTTGCGTACGTACATCCAAAGGTTCAGCCGAGTGCAGTACAACATTCCCGACGTTCATCCTGCCGCCGTGATCACTGCATTCCATCAGAACAAGGTCAAGGATGTGGCCAAGATTTATGTTCTAGCCGATCGGTGCGCTCGCGCGGAAGAGGGAAGGAAGTACCCCGGCGAAGACGCCAGCGCGGAAACCGACTCCACGGATGATACCGCCACCCCGCTGAAGGAGGACCGACACCATAACAGGAAGCGCAAGGGCAAGACTGTGCTTGCCGTTGAGGGGCCCGACGATACCGGCGCCACCAAGAAAGCCAAGGCTAGCGATCCCGGCAAGGAGGTTGCCGGGTGTGTTGCTTGCCGGGCCTTGGCGGCTGCCGATAAGCCAGGGGGCTCCGACAAGCAGTATTGCAAGATCCACCGCACCAAGGGCCATGACCTCCAAAACTGCCGGCAAGTGGAGCTGCTCGCTGAGAAGCAGAAAGCCGAGTATGAGCGGCGGGACAAGGATAAGGGCCAAGGAGGCTGCCGCGGCAAGAAGCATGGCAGCCAAGGAGGCCGCCGCGGGAAAGATAATCAGTAGGAGAGGCCCGCCCGGGGCCGCGATAAGAAGCAGGAAGACGATGATCACGACGAGGATGATGAGTCCGGCGACCACGAGTTCTAGAAAGCCACACAAGCCATGTGCGTCGATGGTGGCGCCTCGCTGCATACATCCTACCACCAGCTCAAGCAGTGGGCACGTGAGATCACTGTGGTGGAGCCGTCGTTCGACGTACGGAAGCCGCTGAACTGGTCCAGTACACCTATCATCTTCGACACCTAGGACCATCCTGACCGCACTACTGCGCTCAGGTGGTTGCCGTTGTTGGTTTCACCAACAATCTGCAACCTCAAGGTGACGAAGATGCTGGTTGACGGCGGGGCTGGTCTGAATTTGATCTCGCCTGTTGTGATCAAGAGGCTGCAGATCCCTGATGAAGACCTCGAGGAGACGGGCACGTTCCAAGGGGTCAACCCAGGGAGGAGCCAGCCGAAGGGAAAGGTCACGCTTCCCATGACGTTCGGAGGCGAGTTGAACTATAGGACGAAGAGGATTGTCTTTGATGTAGCCGAGATTCCCTTGCCCTACAACGGGATCCTCGGCCTCCCAGCACTAGCCAGGTTCATGGCGGCTTCGCATTACGCCTACAACACACTGAAGATGCCCGGGCCGATGAACATCATCATCGTCCCCTCCGACAAGAAAGACGCGTTGATTTGCACCGACCAACTCTACCGGGAAGCAGTAGCAGCAGCTACCGCCAAGGCACCTGCTCCTGCCGATAGAGTCCCGGGAGGGAAAAAGACCGGCAAGACCCCTCGCATCCACTCCGGCAAGCACACCTCTTCGGGGTATTGAGCTCCCGTTGAGGACGTGCCAGAGAGCTCCATCGGCAAGAGCAAGAAGTCCAGAGATGCACCACCAGAGACCAAGAAGGTGCCCGTCAAGGAGGATGACACGCGGGGAGCTTTTACCATAAGCTCCACCATCGACAGCAAATAGGAAAGCAAGATCGTCACTTTCCTGTGGGCGAATGTCGATGTGTTTGCAGGGCAAGCCTCCGACATCCCCGGCGTTCCCAGGGAAGTGATTGAGCACCATCTTGTTGTCTGTCCTCATGCACGGTCCGTCAAGCAGAAGGTCAGGAAGCAAGCTCTGGAGAGGCAGGAGTTCATCACGGAGGAGATCAGAAAACTAGAGGCGACAGGCTTGGTAAGGGGGGTGCTCCATCCAACGTGGTTGGCCAACCCGGTAGTGGTGCACAAGTCAAACGGGAAGTGGAGACTGTGTATTGATTACACATACATCAACAAGGCTTGCCCAAAGGATCCCTTCCCGTTACCGCGCGTCGACCAATTGTTGACTCCACGGCTGGGTTAGACCTGTTATCATTCCTCGACGCCTACTTAGGGTACCACCAGATCTTCATGACAAAAGAAGATGAGGAGAAGACAGCGTTCATCACCCCATGTGGTACGTATTGCTTTTTACGGATGCCTTTCGGGTTGAAGAGTGCTGGCTCAACCTTTGCAAGAGCAGTCCAAATTGGTTTTGAGCCCCAGCTACATAGAAATATGGAAGCTTATATGGATGACATAGTGGTCAAAACCAAGGACAAAGCAACACTTGTGCAAGATCTGGAGGAAACATTTGCGAACCTACGCAAGATCAACCTCAAGTTGAACCCTGAGAAGTGTTTCTTCGGTGTCCCGTCCGGTAAGCTTCTTGGGCTCTTTGTGTTGCAGCACGGGATTGAGGCAAACCCAGATAAGATCAAGGCCATCGAGCAGATTGAGGCACCTAAACAGATCAAAGACGTGCGTCGGCTCACTGGCTGCGTTGCCGCCATGAGCAGATTCATCTCCATGTCCGCGGAGTGTGCCCTTACCTTTCTCATGATATTGGAGAAGACGGGCCCAATGAAGTGGACCCCAGAGGCCGAGGCAGCGCTGCAGGATTTGAAGAAGTACCTCTCCTATACCCCAGTGCTGGTCGCGCCCAAACCATAAGAACCGTTGCTGCTGTACCTAGCGGCAACGAATCGGTTGGTTAGCGCCGCACTAGTGGCGCAGAGAGAGGTCGACGAAGAGGCAATGACAGCGGCAGAGTCAACAGATGGCAAGCCGGAATCGTCCCCGACAGGGCGGCAAGATTGAGTCCCCGGCAGAGGCTGACACCGTTGCGACACGGCCCGCGCGACTGAGTGAAGTGGCGCAGAAGAAGAAAATGGTGTAGCACCTACTTTACTTCGTCAGCTCCCTCTTGCAGGGGGCTAGGTCGAGGTACTCAGGTGTGCAAAAATTGCTCTTTGGCCTCCTTATGGCCTCGAGGAAGCTGTGTCATTACTTCCAAGCGCACGAGATCACCGTGGTCACCCGCCTCCCGTTGCAACGGATACTGCATAACACAGATGCAACGGGGACGTTCGTGGAATTGGCCCTGGAGCTGTCGAGTTTCCTTTTAAAGTTCGAAAGCACCTCGACGATTCAGAGCAGAGTCTTGGCGGAGTTCGTTGCAGAATGGACCTCGACGCCATACGAAGAGGTACAGGAGACCGTTCTCCCCGGCAAGGAATCGAGCCGCAACTGGATCATGTACTTTGATGGGGCTTTTTTGCTGCAAGGCATCGATGCTGGTGTGTTGCTTGTCTCACCCACCGGGGAGCACCTCAAGTATGTTGTCCAAATGCACTTTCCCCGGGAGATGTCAACTAACAACACCACCGAGTACGAGGGCTTGCTTGCCGGTCTCAGGATCGTGTCGGACCTTGGAGTCAAAAAGCTTATCGTTAGAGGCGATTCACGGCTCGTCGTCAGGCAGATCAACAAAGATTATCAAAGCCCGTTGATGGAAGCTTACGTGGATGAAGTGAGGAAACTAGAGGAGCGCTTTGACGGCACGAGCAGAGCACGTCCCTCGGATGGAAAGCGACCTCGCCGACTACCTATCAAAGCGCGCTGCCCTCAAGCTACCTGTGGAACCAGGTACTTTTGTGCTTCGTTTAACTCAACCATCCGTCGAACCATCAACCGGGCAGAACAAGCGGAGGAAACTAGGCCCCGGCAAGTACTTCCCCACCGAGCTCCCCGAAGCCGCGGGCAAAGATGTTGCCGTGGATGCCGATCCTGCCACGGGGCAACGGACTCCGGCAAGGCCTCAGGCCATGGCCGTAGAGACGGCCACTCCCGTGGCAGAAGAGATGCCTTTGGTCCTTGTCATCCAGCCACGGGCTCCGACATCGGCGTAGCACACCATCCGATTCCTCCAAAGAGGAGAGCTTCCTGAGGAGCAGGAAGAGGCAGAGAGAGTAGCCCGCCGGTCTGCTCTGTACCAATTCATTGACAATGCCTTGTACGGAAAAAGACCGAATGGGGTAAAATTGAAGTGCATCTCCCGGGAGGAAGGACTAGAGGTGTTGGCAGAGATACATGGAGGCATATGTGGCTCCCACATAGGGTCGAGGGCCCTTGCTGGCAAGGCTTTCCGGCAAGGTTTCTTCTGGCCCACTGCCCTCCAGGATGCGATGGCACTAGTAACCAAGTGTGGAGCGTGCCAGTTCCATTCAAATAAGCTTCATCAACCAGCTCAAGCCCTTCAAACCATCCCTCTCTCCTGGCCCTTCTCGGTCTGGGGGCTCGACATATTAGGCCCTTTCCCTCATGCCGTCGGGGGCTTTGAGTACTTGTATGTTGCAATCGACAAGTTCACAAAGTGGCCAGAGGTGGAAGCGATGAGGAAGGTGATAGCGCAGTCAGCCGTCAAGTTCTTCAAGGGCCTAGTCTATTGTTTTGGGGTACCCAACAGGATTATCAGCGATAACGGCACACAGTTCACAAGCCACGCCTTCATGCAGTACATTGAGGATCTCGGCAGCAAGGTCTGTTTTGCTTCCGTGGCACACCCACGAAGCAACGGCTGAAGTTCTGCGAGGCTGAAGAACGAAGAATTTTGACAGGCTGTGCAAGAGTGGAAGGCGCTGGATTGATGAGTTGCTGGCGGTTCTTTGGTCGATCAAAACAACGCCAAATCGAGCCACCGGCCAGACACCCTTTGCCCTGGTCTACGGGGCAGAAGCGGTTCTCCCCACGAAACTCATATACGAGTAACCTCGAGTGCTCTCTTATGATGAGCTTGAGCAAGAGCGATTGCATCAAGATGACGCAACGCTCCTTGAGGAAGATCGTCTCCGGGCGGCTGTGAGAGCAGCATGCTACCTGCAAGCCTTGCGCCGCTACCATAGCCACAAGGTTCATGCCCGGAGCTTTGAGGAAGGCGACCGTGTTCTTCGGCACGTTTAGTCGGCCAAGAATTCCAACAAGTTGACGCTGAAGTGGGAAGGCCCTTATCTGGTAACACGAGTCACCAGGCCCGGCGCAGTCCGCCTGGAGACCGAAGATGCCATTCCAGTGAGCAAGTCCTGGAACATCGAGCATCTTCGCAAGTTCTACCCATAAGGCGCGGCTGCCGGGCCTCCCGGCAAGCCACCTTTTGTACAAGCCTTGCCGGCAAGGCATGTAACCCTTTGTACAAAGCCAGGCGCAGACCCTGAGCATAAATAAACGAAGCACTGGCGCCCTAAGTCATAGCATGCATGCTAGATTGAGTCTCTCCCTGAGTTAGGGTTGATAGTGCTTAGTGGCGACCAACCCAAGCATAGAGGTCGAGTTTGCGTCATTTTGTTCCTATCCATCCTTTTTGGTATGCAGGGTACATGATATGTTCCCGCCAAGCCAAGTGGAAGGAAGAGAACAAGCCAGCACCCCAGGCCCGGCAAGCCGAGCTTGCCGAGGGCAGAAGACATGGAGGTCCACCCACGACAAGTCAAGGTTGCCGGGGGCTGCAGATTCAAATAAGTTTTCCCATCCCCTATCATGCATTTCCGTCTAAAACTTGGGACGTAGGGAACCTCGTTTTATTCCAAAGCTGCCATGCTCCCCTGGTTCCTATCACCCAAGAGCTTCTTGGTCCGGAATATGGTTGTAGCCGCCGGCAAGGAAGCAAGTGTAGGGCCCACCCCCACTTTGTCCCTGCCTCCGCCAGAGGCACGAGTGTGGACGAGTGGAGTGGGGGAACGGCAAGGCCTGTTGCCGGGCAACAATGTTTATATTAAAAATAACAAGGCCTTGTTCCTTAGTATGGGCTTTGCTCACATGCACGCACAAGACCCATCAAGCACCCTTTTTTATTAGTACGTTCCATACAGGTACCGTAAGTACGGAACATAAACATGAACAGGGAGATTGTAGGTTTTAGATCTAAATAAGGCCCGTAGGCTTACAAGTTGAGAAAAGATAAGGTGCCTGTAATCCCTTTCTTGTCCCTCTCCTCAGGAAATGAAACAAGAAAGAAAAAGGGCAAAAGGGGCGCCTAGGCGAGGTATGAGCAGCAGAAGACACCAGGAGAACATCCCGGTGGCTACCCGAGGGGAAGCTGGTGATGATGACGACGGAAGAAGAGCTGGAAGACGAGGCGATAGGGCCGGAAATACGCGACGAAGGGGTTGGTGCCCGCGTACTCCGGCTTGACGGCCCGCCGCCTGCCCTCTTCGTCTTCTCCGGCCTCCCGAGCCAGCCGCCCAAGGAGACGACCCTGAGAAGTTCAGGGAGCCAGCGACATGGATGATGGGGTCGCCAGTGTCGCCCCGGAGCGGCACGCCTGAAACCTAGTCGGACCCGTTGTCCTGCCGCTCGTTACCCTCGTCGTCGCTGCCGCTGTCCTCCTCGTCACTCTCACTCGAGAAGGAGTCTTCGTCATCAGAGGAGCTCTCCACGCAACACCTTACGCGAGTCCCGAAGTGCCCAACGACCATGACAAAGAGGAGGCTGCTCTCCATTAACTTGAAATGGAGAGTGAGCCCCTCTGTCGGGCTGTGGATATGGGAAAAAGTCTTCCACCCTCGGCGAAGATACATGATGTGAGGGGCGGGGAACTCGACGTCGGCCCATGTACTGATGTTCCTACAGCCCCTCATATGCAGCCGCAGTGCCTGCGGCGGGTCCAGCTCCATCTCCCGTGCTAATGAGGTCGGGAGACGAAGACGGCACGGCGGCTGACGCAGCCCCGGGAAGAACTCGTAGGGGTTGTCGCCGACGGGGCCCTCCACCGGGGGAGGGGCCGCTGGCGGAGGCGAGGCTGATGCACCGCCATGTCCTCCTCTTCCCCGAGCACCACGACGGCCTCGACCTCGCCTCCTCCCCCTTCCTCTAATGGCCGGCTCTGCCGCCATGAGCTCTTGGGGAGGAGCGACGCGTTGTCTAGCCGAAACCCTCGCCGCCACCGATGAAGCATCACCACGCCCCCTCGCCATGGCAGAAGGCTAGAGAAGCAGGTGAAGAAGGATTGAGAGGCGTCGTTCCTCCCGCTCTCCTCCTTATAAAGGGGCGGGTGCGGGGCTCAGCCGCCCCTTTCGGCCAATCTGGCTTGTTGAAGTGACAACGGGTGGGGCCGTCGACCGCCATCCCCGCCCAATTGGAGGCGCATTGGAACTGACCCACGTGTGCGCGCGTCTTCCTGTATCTCGCGCACCTGTCATTCGCTCTGCGTCATGCATGCAGCGAACGTGGCGCAAGAGACGGAAGTAATGGGGTGCGTGGAGCGACGGTTCCCATGTAAGGGCAGTAAATGAGCAGTAGCCCTGCAGTCTCAAGGGGACACGCAAGCCGCCTCTCTAATGTCCACCACAAGATCAGGCCCCCGTGCTTCGGTCATGCGCGCGCGATCCCCACATCACCCAGTGGCAGCACTTAGCTCCACGCTGGTGAGAAGACGTCGAAGACTAGATTAGGTGCCGGACGCGGCTTTTCATTTGCTTTCTGCAGTTGGCTTTTTCACCCTTGTTCGAAACTTTATTGGAGTTGCTTTTAGTGTTGCTTGTCGTCCCCGGCCCGTGATTCTCTATCTTTGTTGCTCGCTTGACTCGTCTTCTCTTTTGCAAGCCTCGCGAGGGGGCTGCGCGGGTGCCTTCACGAGTATCTTCTGGCCTAATTTCGTGAGGCTTCCCTACTCAAGTTCACAGCGGGAGCACTCCTCTCGGTCCATGCCCCACGGGCATCGCGACACGAACACGGGACCCAAGCCGGTCACCCTCACGGCTAGGGTTGGAAAGCTATCCCTCCGGCTAATTTTTGCAGGCCTCAAGACGCTCGACGAGGCCTCAGGCAGTAGCCTCGCGAGGCAAGGACTGCAGCGAGTCCCCCCGAGCTAAGTTGTTCCTACGCATGAGCATGCAATACCGTAACACGACATGGGAATAACGGAAATAGCATAATTATTAAAGGCAACAGTCCAGCACGCCCCCGTGGGGCTCCACACTTCTCTCTCTCTCTCTATGCAGGAAAAGGAGAAAAACAAAATAAACGCAGCTTTCCCGGCGATGGCTCGTGGAGGGGGATTCGCACCTCCCTCAGGAGCTCAATCAGAACCCTCCTCACGCTTCACCGGGGCACGACGACGGGATGACCCGCTACCCCCCTCGAAGCGAGCACGGCGGCGCGGTGGTTGATCATGGCCGCCGCTGGAGGAGCTGTCATCAGAGGGGGAGCCGCCGAAGCTTGGCGAGCTACGGACGCCGCCAGGCACGGGCACGCCTTCGTCTTCATCACGGTCGTTGCCGAGGCTAAGCACTCGCTCGCTGTCATCATCTTCAGGCCAGAACCCGACGCGGTGGCCATCCTCTCCGAACACCCTCATGTAGAGGGTGGCGTCACCGTCAAACTTGAAATGCAGGGTGCACCGCCGGCCCAGGGCACGCGCGCGGGCAAACCTCTGCCAGCCGTGGGCCAAAGCCACATTCCCGGCGACGGAGATCTCCAACGAGACCCAGGAAGCCCTGCTGCAGCAACCGTCTGCTTGGAGCCAAAGGCCTCCATGAGCGTCGGCCGGGAGTTTTCCTGCGAAGAAGCGGGGAAGCTGGAGCCAGCTACCGGTCGGGTCTGCCGACCACACGACGAACTCCGGCAGCACTTTAGCTGAGTGGAAGCACGGCCTGGGAGGCCGCACGGCCACAACGCGCCTGCCCTCACCCATCGGACGCCCATCACCACGCGGGAGATCACCGCCACGACCATGAGGAGCCACTCCGGGAGTCGCGGGGTGCTTGCGGGGATGACCTCGGCCGCGCTTGGGCGGAGTAGAGTCAGGCCCTTCCGGACGAGCTTTTCCTTTCTCCACGGCCGAGAACCTCTTCGGCAGCGCCATAGGACGCGGCGGGTGGCTGGAGCAAGGAGAAAGAAGAAGCAAGCGGGAGGAGGAAGATGTGAAGCGGGGGCCTGCGCCCTCCCGCATTTATAACCCAAGGGAGGCCAACTGTCGGCTTCCACGATCGCAGGTAATCATGAATCATTTCTGCATGCAGGGACTTGTCAAGTCGGGCAGTTGCCGAGGCAGCATGGGGAAGCGGAGACGCCCATGTCCAATCAACTGCCACGCGGCGCCCAAGGCCGCAGGCTGTTGGGGCCCGCGGCGCTCCGCACTTGCCACTTCGCTTCTCTGCTAAGCCAAGTCCGCACGCGCCTTGGGCCCGGGGGCTACTGTCGGCATTCTGGGAACATGGGTCCCTAGACTTGCCTGCCTGCGGCCTACGGCGTGGCTCAAGTGGTGGCCCAGTATGATCCATCTTCACCAACTCAAGCTCAAGACCCTCGCGAGGGGCCAAGCCTTGCGGGGCGGACGATGCAAGGCTTCCTCAGGAGCGGCCTCACCAGGTAGGCTCGCGAGGAGGCGGAGAGATCAAGGTAGGGGTACCTCGCGAGGTGCCCATGACGCAAGCCATGACGATCGAGACCAGGCGGGTGCCAGGCAGGCGCTGGCCTGTGCAGTGTCCTTGTTTCCTCTTTGGTGCAAAGGGGGCAAGAACAGGCACGGAGTACCAAGGCATCAGGCAAAGGTTACCATTTCGATGCAACAAGACCAAGACCAGCAGAGCGTCAGGACGGAGGTCACCGTAGAGCCTAAGACGGCGTCATCGCCAGTGCCTTCGGCAGCCGAAGACCAACTTTAGTCAGGATAGCTTGTACTAGATATTCCCCTTGAAAATGGTCGTTGTTGGCGCCCTTCCTGCTCAATATTTGGGAAGAGGACCAGGGCCTATATATATAGGGATAGCCACCACAGT
Source organism: Triticum dicoccoides (assembly GCF_002162155.2). Lineage (NCBI taxonomy): Eukaryota > Viridiplantae > Streptophyta > Magnoliopsida > Poales > Poaceae > Triticum > Triticum dicoccoides. Next base: position 306,124,017 of record NC_041391.1, read on the forward strand.
GAAGAGAGATCATCTGATCTAGAGCCATCGAGAGCCCTTCTCAGGCAAAACCACTATCGCAAGAACATCTCTCGCGAGGCTGTTCTTCCCTTGTATTGTTCATCATCATCCCCTGAGGCAATCACCACACCACACAGTGGAGTAGGGTATTACACCACAATGGTGGCCCGAACCAGTAATAATCTTGTGTCCCTTGTGCTGTTCATCGTTTAGCTTAGATTCTCAACGAGGCGTTCGGACGTGAATCGATAGGGGGAAGATCTTTGTGCGCACCCCAGAGTTATACCCAGTTTATACTATACATTAGTTCTGCCCCTCAAATATTTGCATGAGTAGGATTGGTAACATGTGGTTTGGTTGTAGTGCTTGAGGTAGAAACCTAATACCTTTTGATCACCCCTGGAATATACGTTATGCTTATTTATTGCTTAGCCATGCTCATAGACGGGGATCGTGATTTCACACATGGAAGTTTGAGAGTTATTTAATCATTGATAACATTAAGGTGGCAACTTTAACATACCTTTGGGTGGATTGATTGAGGCACCTAGGGAACCCAGTGTTGCCTGTTCCGGGAAATCCCAGAGTACCCGTGTGATTTTTCCAATGGAATGCCACCCAGGCTCAAAGGGATCATAAGATTATTCATGCTAGAAACTTCCGTGTGTAGCCACAAGCCAGTATGGGCTCTGGCATAGTTGAGTAAGTTGCGTGACCTCTTGAAGAGGTGGACTAGCAGATGTAGGGGAAAGTAGGTGTACCGGTCCGCCCGGAGTAGAGAGTTAATGCTTTAGAAAGACTATGTCTCGATCATCCGATCATGGATGTGGTCGAGTCTTGTGGGGAAAAGTGTGCAAACCTCTACAGAGTGTATACACTAATCATGGTTAGTCGTGGCCCCGGTTATGGACACCTTGAGTATCTAGTACTTGAATCTATTGATGTGATCTCATCACGTTACTTTAATTAATTTGATTTGGGTTAATGATGATACTTTTAATTTGGATTTGAGTTGGGTTTACCTTCTCAAATAATAGGTAACTTGGCAGTAGTTAAATAAATTTATTCCCTTGTTGTAGGGAAAAACTAGCTTTATGCAAAATCATAAACATACAGCCTCCACCAGCCAAATATTGCATGTAGATATAGTTCTTGCATTTCATTTCTTTACAGTGTAACTCTGCCAGCATATTCAATGTGCTGACCTACATGGACGCAACGTCTCATGTTGCAGACTACTCAGACGATGAATAAGGTGCGATAGGTCATTGTTTTGCACTCAGCTATGCCATTGGAGTTGATGGACTCATTTACCTTCGAAGCTTCCACAGTTATCTACTTTAGATGGCCTTCAGCCATGATATTTTTTTGTAATCATACTCTTTATGAGGACTCGATGTAATAAGTGTGTGATTGTCGCAGCCCTAGCCTTGTTTGTCTTTGCATATCATCATGTCATCATCATAGTTATGTTTATGAAATTTGAATTGAGGTTAGTTGAAACCCTCACAAATCATTTCAGAAATAATCAACATTAAAATCTCTTCAAAGAAGTCCAAGAAAATGTTCCTCTTAGTCTCTGGAAATATTGGCAAGAGGCAAAGTTCAAAAGAATATTTTTGGTATCTCAGAAACATTTATTTTTGGATATATTTTTTTTATGTAATTGATATATGTCCAATCATTCTAGAACATTTATGTGGTTTGGTATATTTTAGTTCTAGCCACATAATTATTTTCAGGATTTTATAAAATGGTTTGGTGTTAAAACTAAACCCAAAACAAATTACACCAAAGAAAATAGAGAACAGATAAGAGAGAGAGCTTTACCTGGGCTTACCTGGTCGGCCCAGTGGACAGCCAACCCATGAGGCCGAGGTGCCAGTCACCTCTAACCTCCTACCAGTAGGCAGGAGGGTGTGTGGCCACGACACGCGCGCACGCGCTCGCCAGCTCCTGCTTGCCGCTCCTGCTGGAGACGGCCCCGAGCGCCACGACACCCCCCCTGACCGCCCTCTCTCTTTGGACCCCCTCCTCCTGTGCTCTTTCTCTCCCGCGATCGACCACGAGCACCCGAGAGCACCGACGAGCACCACCGCTGCCATCGTCCACCCCTCGCCTCGCTAATGCTTCCAGAAGAACCGCCGCGCCTTCCTCTTCGTCTCCATCAACCCACGTGACGCCGGAAGCCCTGTAGAACCATCCTCGCTGTCGTCTTCTTCCTCCAGACGCCGGAGATCAGCTTCATCATTCCGCCCGCACCGGACCTCCCCCGAGCTGCTGACCTCTTCAACGTGATCGTTGTGAGCTTCTGCGCCGAACCCCTCTCTTCCCCCTCGCGTTCGCGAGCTCCAGGATGCATCTCCGCCATGGCCGAGAGCTTGGCTCCGTCGCGCATGTCGCCGCCGCCGTTCTAGCCACCGCCGCTCGCGTCCAAACCTATAAACGCACTCAGCATGCTCCCAGGAAACTAACCCACGCACCGGCATGTCCTGCAGTGCACCAGAACACCGACCCCGAGCTTCACCGAACTCCGGCCACCGCTCTTATCACTGTCGGCATCGTTTCTGTGCACCCCAGCCACCGACGCTTGCGGTGTTGAAAGCGTGCGAGCCTGCACTTTGCTTAGAGCCAAACGGCCGCTCATTTGGTCGCCGGAGGAGGAATCCCAACGCGCTCTGCCGTCTCGGCCTTGCCGGCGACTCAACGCCGGCGGGTTTGACCCCACTGACCCGGTGTTTGACCATGTTTAACTTCCCCAGGGTCGCTGACAGGTGGGCCCAGGCCCCTGCTAATTTAGGTTAAGTGTTAACTAACTTAATTAGCCCTTTTAATACTGACATGTGGGACCAGGGCCTTAACTAGTCTGGTTTATTATTAGTTTAGAGCTAATTAACTCAGGTTAATTACTTAGACACTGACATATGGGTCCCAGCCGTCAGGTTTGACCTGGGCTGGCGCCTTTGACCTGCTGACGTCACGCCGACATCATGCTGACACAGTTAACCATTTTATGGATTAAAACAATTCAGGAAATTCCAGGAATGCCAAAAACTTCTAAAAATCATAGAAATTAATATGTAACTCCAAATGCAAATATTTATATATAAAAAATGATCAAAAAATCCAATCTATCCATCTGTACTGGTTTCAGGCATGTTTAAATAACTTAACCTTGCTGTTTAGTTCAAACATGATAAGGCACTATTTAAATTCATAGTTTGAATTTGGGGTTGAACCTTTGGTTCAAAATGACCCAAACCCTTCTGGTTTTAGTTGCATTAGCTCAAAACACAGCATATTGACATGTCATGATCATGCATCATATTGCATTGATTGTGTTTTCCTTCTCTGTTGCCGGTATTTGTCCCCTCTCGATAGACATGCTTCCGAGATGAGTTCGATGACACCGATGAAGAGCTATAATATCTTCAGAAGTGCCAGGCAAGCAAACCCCCCTTGTTCATTCCGATACAATCCCACTCTCTCGCTCCTGCTCTCTTTTACTGCATTAGGACAACAACGATTCAACTATTACATGCTGCGGTAGTTGAACCCCTTTCCTCTGCATGACCTGTCATTGCCACAGTAAATAGATGAAACCCACTAGCATGAGTAGGAATTTTTTGAGCCCTGATGTGCCTACTCATTCATGCTTGTTGTCATGCCTGCTACAGCTTAGAGTTGAGTCAGGTCTAATTCATCGGGAATGAATTGGAATGTGGTGAACATGTCCTACTGTTGAGAGCTAAGTGTGTGAACACGATTTGGTAAAGGTAGAGTGAGAGGCCATATAGGAGTACATGGTGGGTTGTCTCATTGTAGCCGTCCTCAAGAATTGTGTTTTGTGTTTGTGATCCACGAACAGTTATTACCACACATTGGGTTCCGGTAACTCGACCCCTCTCGGCTTATGAATCGCCTCAATCTCTGTCCAGGAGTTGCAACTAGTTTCTAGTGTTTGTAGGATATGTGTTGGGGGTCGTGCGTACCGCTGACCCTAGGGGTGGGCTATGTTGCGGTAGAGACACAAGGCACGGTGTACTGGGACGCCCGTTTGGTGCCTCGGGAACCCTGCTCTCATCGTTTGGGGCCGTGAGCGGCACCCCGGCCGGATCTCCTTGCGGATGGAACCCGAATAGGCGATAAACCTGGACTAGAGACTTGTGTGGTTAGTCAGGTCGTGGCCGACTCCCTCACTAGGCTTCCGCTTGAAGGTTGCCGAGATACACGACGTGTACATGGTGGTAAGTGGCGACAGCGTGTGTGAAGAAGTACACCCCTGCAGGGTTATAAATGATCTATTCGAATAGCCATGTCCGCGGTAAAGGACTTCTGGGTTGCCTGTACAGTTCATAGACAAGTGAAAGTGGATACTCTAAAATACGTAAGATAAGCGTGAGTGCTATGGATGGCGTTCTCGTAGGGAGACGAGAGCGGATCCATAGTGGTGTATTTATATGCTGAATATGTGGACTTGTGTGCGCCACCTCAAAAGAGTTGCTTGCAGGCGTAGTTCAGGATAGCCACCGAGTCAAAGCTGGCTTGCTGCAGTTTAACCCCACGATCCCCCTTTGTTGATACTGATGCATATGTAGTTAGTTCTGATGTAAGTCTTGCTGGGTACATTTGTACTCACGTTTTCCTATTTTATGTTTTGCAGAGAGACTTCAGTCTCGCTAGTAGTTCCGCATGGACTTCAACGTTTAGCTTGTTACCTCAGCTACTATCTTGTGCCCTCGGCAGGATCTGGTAGATAGTCAGGCTTCTCAGCCTTTTTCATTTGTAGATGTCTATACTCAGATATGTTAAGCTTCCGCTTCTGCTTTGACTTCTATGCTCTGAATGTTGGGTCATGAGACCCATGTTTTTAATTTCTCGCTCCTCGGAGCCTATGGAATAAAGTACTTGAGTTGTAGAGTCATGTTGTGATGCCATGTTGTATTTGCACATATCGAGCATATTGTGTGTATGATTGAAATGCTTGGTATGTGTGGGATCTGACTATCTAGTTGTTTATCCTTGGTTGCCTCTCTTACCGGGAAATGTCTCCTAGTGCTTCCACTGAGCCTTGGTAGCTTGCTACTGCTCCGGAGCACTTAGGCTGGCCGGCATGTGTCCTTCTTCGTTCATGTGTTTGTCCCTATGGGGAAATGTCACGCGATGACTATCGGAGTCCTGTTAGCCTACTACATCCCGGTTTATCGGAGTCATTCTAGCCCAATTGCTATAGCCTGGATTCACTCGCTGATGACCGACATGTTTGTTGTTGGGTCATGTATGCCTGTCCCTGTAAGTTAGTGCCACTTTGGGTACGACTAGCCATGTCAGCCCGGACTCCTTGTCATATGGATGCTAGCGACACTATCATATACATGTGCCAAAAGTCGCAAATGGTCTCGGGCAAGGTAAGGCGACGCCCGTGGGAATATCGTGCGTGCGGCCGCAAATTGATATGAGGTGTTACATGCTAGATCGGTGTGGCTTTGAGTCGGGGTCCTGACAGCTTTGGTATCAGAGCCTGACTGCGTGTAGGATTATGTAACGCCCCGAGACCGATGCTCGAGTTGCCTTATATTTTTATTTTAGTTGTTGTCGTGTGTTTATTGTGCTTGTTGCATTATCATAATTGTTTTGCATATTCCATTCCTACATGTTTATGCCATGATCACGTTGAGTGCCTTGTCATATTTTGCTTCTTGCATCATGTTCATTATTGATTATAGTATGCCATCCTTGTTGTTGCCATGATCATCTTGCTTTGCTATGCTATATGATTTCATATGCCTTGTGTCATTTTATTGCATTATGATCACCATGTGGGTTGCTTTCTTCATGGTGATGTGTTGTTGGTGTTCTATCCATCTTCACATTTTCCATCAACGTTTTCCCCCAAGTGCACAACCTATCCACTTCTTCCTTTATATCAATTTTGGCTTTCATGTCAAGCGACATTATTTCCTCCTCCATTATTGATCATTCTTTTCCTGATGTTAGTTCACCATGCCTAAACCATCTCTGCCAATTTTAAGCTTTTTTGGACTTGATTTGGTTGGAATCAAAATTGCTTCAAGTTTGAATTTAGTTCAAACTTGCGATAATTTTATTTCTCTAAAAATGCCCAAACCAATTATTTCAATTAGTGCATAATTCCAGCGTCGTGGGTATATTCTTATATCTCTCATACAGCCCTCTTTCATCCCTGTGCTTTTCTGTTTATTTTCTGCCTGAGGAAAATGAAAAAGAAAAGAGACCGCAGCAAGAGCGGCCTACTTGGGCCTCCTCCTCCCAGGCCGGTCTAGCAGCAACCTCAGCGCAGCCCCCCTCGCTCTCTCCCGTGGTGAATCCACGCTGGATACCCATCCGGACCCACCTGGCAGTCTCTCTACTCCTACTTTTCTTCCTCCTCCCGATCACCTCTCCTCTCACAGTAATATTCAGGGGCACATGGCCACCGTGGCTAACACGGCTCCCACGCCCCTCCTTTTTAACCAGCGCCCCCTCCCTAGGGTTTCCCCTTCCTCCTCCCTTCCTCCTCCGTGCCACCAGCCAGGTAAGGGTAGCTCCACCTCGCCCCATCACCGCCGCCCGACGCCATGGCCGGCTCGTGCTCAAGCTTTCCTCCGGAGTAGCAAGCTCGTCGCCGACCCTTTCTCCATCCACGCGCATCGAGACGCTGCCACAACCCCGTTCCTCTGCGATCCAAGTCCGGAGACGCCAAGTCCATCGACGTCTTCCTCCCCTGCTTCCTATGCTTCACGGAACCGAGGACGCTGCCCCGATCAGCGCGTCTTCTCGCCGTCCCAGGCCACCGTCGACCTCGTGCAATTCCAGCAGCAACCCCTCGGTGAGCAGCCGCTCCTCCCATTCCCTCTCCATATCGTTTCCCTCGCCGTAGTCCTCTTCCCAAGCAAGCCGACGCCATGTCCACCATGGACGAGTTCCTGGATCTCGCCCCACTCGTGTACACACGTGCTCACACACACGCATCACAACCCATCCCCTGTTTCCGCACCCCCGCCGGCTCACCACAGCAGCAGCTGCCACTGCGTTTGCTCGCCGGCATCGCCTCCGATGCACCCATGTATTCGCCGGAGAAGAAGGCTAGGACTTCTGATGATACATAATGAGCTGTGCTTCCTTTCGGAACCAAACATAGCAACAACTCATTAGTCAAGGCCACGCAATCCTACAGGGGAGCCCCGAGATCGAACCCCCAAGGCTGTGCATTCTTTTTCTTGTGCAATTTTGCGCCTTCAGACTTTCAGATCTTCTTGCTGCTTTATCTTCATCCAAACCCACTCGATACCATGGATCCAGTCTAGTTCAACTGGTTAATCACGCTTGTGCACATCCAGCATGTGCTGGGTTCGAGTCCCAGGCGCCCCTATTTTTGTTAATCCTTTTCATTTTGCTATCTGTTCGTGTTTCTTCAGTTCAGATCAGTCCGAGAGAATGTGTCATCTCACGCCGAGACCATCCATTATGACACATGCTTCCTAGCTCAACTGGTTGACCCCGTTGCCAAACCTGTAGGAGGTCCTGGGTTCAATCCCAATGCCCTTCCTTTTTCTTTTTGTGTTGTTTCTGTTATTTCACACATACCCTCTGCACACCACAGTCCTGCCACCTCACACCCGGGCCCCCTCGTCATTCTCCGTGGTTGGCCCAGCCCGTGTCCCCTATTGTTTCTTTTGTTTTTGCATATTCACATAAATGCCATCGTTTTGAATTGTCAATAACTACATGTCCATGCATCGAAGTAAAACATGTCATATATGCATCTTGCACAGACTTTCATGTACTTTCATAATATGCTGCTTCCTTCCATGTTAAAAGTGATTAACCTTGCTGCTTGCATTAATTCGCATAAATGACATGCTAAAATGTTTTATTTCATAACTAAATAACCGTAGCTCAGATTTAAATGTTCTTTATATGTAAATGGGGTGGAAAAATGCATAGATTAACATGATGCACTTTCTTTGCATGTTTAACAATTTTAAAATTGTGTATAGGGCAGAACAGTAGCAAATTCATAAATTGCATATGAGGATTTTCCGGAATTGTTGTTTGTTGTTCCGGCCTCATTTAAACTTGCCTAAATAGTTAGTTTACTTATGCTTCACCTCTTGCCATGTTTCACAACATTTAACATTGTTTGGTATCTTAAACAAGATTAAACTAAATATGTCAATGTGGTGTTTTGTCAATATGCAACTCGTTGCGTATTGAGCTCCACTTAACTTGTAGTATTGTTTGTTGCACTTTGCCATGCCATGCCTCATTAAACCGGACATGCATCATACTTGATTGTGCATCATACCATGATTATGCTTGTGTGTTTACCATGTTGTTTGCTTCTTTCCTGTCTGCTTCTCTCGTTAGCTTCGGTTCCATTTCGGAGTTGTGAGGATTCGTTCGACTATGTTCCTTTGTCTTCTTCATGGACTCGTTCTTCTTCCTAGCGAGATCTCAGGAAAGATGACCGTCACCTTGGATCTCATTACTATCATTGCTATGCTAGTTGCTTCGTTCTATCGCTATGCTGCGCTTCCTATCACTTGTTCTTCAAGCCTTCCCAATTTGCCATGTCAGCCTCTAACCTTTTCACCCTTCCTAGCAAACCGTTGTTTGGCTATGTTACTGCTTTGCTCAGCCCCTCTTATAGCGTTGTTAGTTGCAGGTGAAGTTGAAGATTGCTCCATGGTGGACAGGATTATGTTGGGATATCACAATATATCTTATTTAATTAATCCATCTATATATTGGTAAAGGGTGAAAGGCTCGGCCTTATGCCTGGTGTTTTGTTCCACTCTTGCCGCCCTAGTTTCCGTCATACCGGTGTTATGTTCCTTGATTTTGTGTTCCTTACGTGGTTGGGTGATTTATGGGACCCCCTTGACAGTTGGCTTTGAATAAAACTCCTCCAGCAAGGCCCAACCTTGGTTTTACCATTTGCCTCACCACCACCTATACCTTTCCCTTGGGTCGGCCAACCCGAGGGTCATCTTTATTTTAGCCCCCCGGGCCAGTGCTCCTCTAAGTGCTGGTCCAAACCGAGCGATGTCCAGCGCCCCCTGGACAACCAGGGTCTATGCCAACCCGACGTCTTGCTCATCCGGTGTGCCCTGAGAACGAGATGTGTGCAGCTCCTATCGGGATTTGTTGGCACATCGGGCGGCTTTGCTGGTCTTGTTTTACCATTGTCAAAATGTCTTGTAAACCGGGATTCCGAGACTGATCGGGTCTTCCTGGGAGAAGGAATATCCTTCGTTAACCGTGAGAGCTTGTGATGGGTTAAGTTGGGACACCCCTGCAGGGTTATAAACTTTCGAGAGCCGTGCCCGCGGTTATGTGGCAGATGGGAATTTGTTAATATCCGGTTGTAGATAACTTGACACCAAATACGAACAAAAATGCACCAACCGTGTGTGTAGCCGTGATGGTCTCTTTTCGGCAGAGTCCTGGAAGTGAACATGGTTTTGGGTTATGTTTGACGTAAGTAGGAGTTCAGGATCACTTCTTGATCATTGCTAGCTTCACGACCGTTCCGTTGCTTCTCTTCTCGCTCTTATTTGCGTATGTTAGCCACCATACTTGCTTAGTCGTTGCTGCAACCTCACCACTTTACCCCTTCCTTACCCATTAAGCTTAGCTAGTCTTGATACCCATGGTAATGGGATTGCTGAGTCCTCGTGGCTCACAAATTACTACAACAACAGTTGTAGGTACAGGTTATGCGATGATCATGACGCGAGAGCGATGTTTGCTTGTCTTGGAGTTCTTCTTCTGCTTCTTCTTCGATCAGGGGATAGGTTCCAGGTCGGCAGCCTGGGCTAGCAGGGTGTATGTCGTTTGAGTTTCTGTTTGTGTTTCATCCGTAGCCGGATGTTGATCTTATGTATGATGATGTTGCATCCGTGTGGCATTGTATGCCTTTTGTATGTATCCCCATCTATTATGTAATGTTGATGTAATGATATCCACCTTGGAAAAGTGTATCAATATGCGGTTCTATCCTTGGTGGGACCTTCGAGTCTCTTTAGGATAGTATCGCATATTGGGCGCGACAGATTACCAAGCCAAACTGGTCGAAGTGGAGTCTAGAAATTCTTTAGTTATGTAAGGGAATTGATTGTGGATGGGAACGTAAGGCTCTTTTACTCCTTTACCTTATGCCATTTTGATCTGAGTCAACCTCTTCTCTTCTACGAGGATTAAGAACTAGGCTTCTCATCTTTCTATCAGGATCACGTGTTACTAATCCGTACACTCTTAGGATTGTTGGATTAAGGTCTCAGTTCAGTTTCTACTACTCCCGTATGTTCATAGCTGACCTCAAAACCTTGAAATTGTGATGTTGAGTGGTTATGCCACCATTTTTCAGGATGTCTCAAATCTTTTGAGCATTTACAGCCGTTATGTTGTCCGAGTTATCCAAGGTCTCTAAATAGTTTGATGCATTTGCAAATCCCTTCTTTCTGTTCCCGATGTTCCTTGGGCCAGATTAACCACACTAATAGCCGAGTTGAGGTACTCCGTTGCGTCGACATATATGTTGGAGTTATTATTAAGACCCTAGGTGTCTTAGAGGACCACTTAGTAATATAGGAATGCTTTGCATCCCCGGTGTGATGATTCTGGCCATTATTCTTGAAAGCGTCATGTGATGCCATTTAGTTAGTAGGTATTCTATTCGTGGGTTCTTGAACCTGAGATTCACCCTACTTACTTCATGTTGATAGTGTTTTCTAGTTCCCTTAGGATATTAGTAAACTTTGCGATAGTCCTCGAGGTCCATGGTATTTTCCTCTTCCAAATACCATGAACTACTTATGGCAGAAGTTCCTCATTGAACCGAAAGATCACAACCGGAGTGCTCTTGATGAGTTCTCGACTCTATGTTGTGACTTCGCCAGTTCTACCTTTCTGCATGGGTTATCTAGAAGAAATATGTTGAGCTCGTTTGACATGCTAATCTATGCACCCACAACTTAGAAAATCGTATGTTCCTTTGAGTTGTCCCTCTTTAGTTGTTATCTGACCTCTGTCTGTCAATTGATAGTCAGGACTAGTTGTGCAATCGTGTTATCGATGCCTATTATTCTTGTGGTCCGTCAATCCATTCTATTCTGGAATGACTAGGAGAAACAAACTCCGGCACCTCATCCATATCTAGGATTGGGTCAAAGAAGTTGTATTCTGTGGATCAAAATGGCAATCCAGCTTTTCATCTGTTCTACCTTGGAGTGTTACTATCTTTATGTCAAGAATTTCATGAGCATTGCACCACCTCTTATGAATTCTTGACGCAGTGATACTTCTCGCCATCATTATTCATTCCTCGGTCCCGTGTTGTTGTAACTGGAAAGCCGACAAGTGAACTGGGATTTGTGAAATCTATACTCCTAGAAACTCCGTTGCTTGGTAGTTAAATGGGAAAAAACCACATTCTTAGTGTGTTGATTGTTGAATCATCACCCTAAAAATTGATCGTGCTACCTAGACCTTATTTCCTGGTGCACTCTTCAATCAATGAGTTGGAATTGTTTCAATCCCTCGCTCCCTTGATCATATCGTCTTGCCCTGAAAAGCAAGATTGATCTCGAGCTTAGTAACATATTGGTGGTTCGTGATTTTCCGAATATCTTCTCGGAAGTATTACCTGGTTGTCACCTGATCGCTATGTTGAGTTCGTGATCAAGTTGGTTTTTCTATAAACCACTCCTTCTCCAAGAATCTGTGTTGAATACCCCTAAGCTAGTTGGTCAAGCTAAACAACAACTTGGAGAGTTGGAAGATAAAAGCTTGTCTAACTTAGTTCATTTCCAAAGGGATATCTTTGTGTGCGTGTGTGTGTGTGTGTGCGTGTCTGTGTGTGTGCGTGTGTGTTGAAGAAAGATGATATCTTCATTGATTGATCCATATGATCAATTGTCGGTGCTATTTTCTCACAATCCTTTGATTTGAGTGTGGGTTATTGTCAAATCAAATCAGAACCAACGATGTTCGTAATGTTGTCTTACTCGTGGTTGTTTCCTCGAGCATACATCATTATATCTTTTGGGTCTGACCAATGCTATCACCCTGTTCACATAGTTGTGGAATTCCATCTCCATTGGAATTTTGATAAGTTGTTGTTGAGACCATCAGCAACATTCTTATCTTCTCGATGACTCGTGTTGAACATTAAAGCTAGCATTGGAAACTTTGTAAGCATTGCCTTCATGTTCTGCTCATGAGGTATTCATTTGGATGAAAGGAGTGACTTCCTCTAATTCACGTGCATTTGATGTAAGTTGCCTCCATGAATTCGAGAAAGCTTGTTTTTTGCTTCCTCTGGAATCATCCCAAGTTAGTCACGCATATGTGCAAAGTACTCTATAGTTTGATAGGTTGGCCGCCTCCATTCTATATGTGTTTCCTAGCACACCAAGCCACTGATTGATTTGTTCAAGGAAAAGAAGTTCCTTCTTAAGAGCAAGACTTATACAAGGACTTCGAAATCCTCGATGATGGTTCCCCACCTGAACTCGGTAGTGTTTTGTTGTAAGACTTCTACGTGATCATGCTTGTCTTGGACATCATGTTCACATGTATGTAGCAGAATCAGCTCATGTTTTGGAGCTTGCTATCATTGTTCATTTCTTGAGAATCTAGCAACACCATCTCGTCGGTTTGTGTTGCAAAATTTCTTTTCCAGACATGCTGACTGAAATGTTCCGTTACCAACCAGACCGAATCTCAGGCAAATATGATGGTTGAAGCTATTCCAGGATCTATGATATAAGTCCCGACAAGGTTGATGTTCTTGCCGACACACCTAGCCGGAAGATCTATCATTGTAGTGTCTTGATTGAGCAATTTTTTTCCATCTTCTCTATGAGTACTTCATGCGACTTATGTAGAAGTTGCTCCCTAGGAATTCTTGTGCTCTTAGTTCCCTCGATTATACTATAACCATTCAAACAGTGGAATCACTACCGACTGTTGAGTTTTTCCCTAGTTACTAGAATAATTCCAAACATTTGCATTTTGTTCCAAGCATGCACCGTCGTTGTGCCAGTCTACCATGGGTCCCACCCATTTCCGATGATAAGAAAAAATCATTCCTTGCGTAGTCCGGTTATGCCATCCTTTCGTACCCCACCAAACGATTATTGGTGAATTTCCTCAGGTTGGTATAGAGAATTTCAATGTTCTCTAAATCAAAAGTAATTCTTTTTACCACTTAAGGGATGATTCTACGGGTCACCCTCCTCCAAGATGTCTCGTTTTGGTGTCATGGCAACTCAACTCCTTGCTACATTGGCAACCGTTCACCACCCTCTTAGGTGTGGAATTGTTGCCTACCTATTGAACCTTTGACATGTGTTTCACTCCATCCCTCTGGACGTATGCTTCGTGTCTCAGCTCGAGAGTTGTTTTAGCGTCTCGCTCCATGAGTTGATCCTGAGTTGTTCGATCTTCGATAAGATCGATCCTTCTAGAGTTTTCTCTTTCCTCTCTTTGTCATGTTAGTTGGAGTTCTCGGGGCAAGACATTGAGACAATGATGGTGATCGAATCAATGTTATTATGAAGTGCCACCTGGATCATGAAGATTGTGTTAGTTTGCATTCCGCTTCCATCTTACCCTACGCTTGAATCTCGAGACGAGATTGTTGCTTAGTGGGGGTGAGTTGTCGCAGCCCTAGATTAGCCTTGTTTGTCTTTGCATCTCATCATGTCATCATCATAGTTAAGTTTAAGAAATTTAAATTGAGGTTAGTTGAAACCCTCATAAAACATTTCAGAAATAATCACCATTAAAATCTCTTCAAAGAAGTCCAAGAAAATGTCCCTCTTAGTCTCTGAAAATATTGGCAAGAGTTAAAACTCAAACCAATATTTTTGGTATCTCAGAAACATTTATTTTGGGCCTTTGAATTAATTCAATAACTATTTGCATTGGATATAATTTTTTTATATAATTAATATATCTCCAATAATTCTGGAACATTTTATGTGGTTTTGTATATTTTAGTTCTAGCCACATAATTATTTTCAGGATTTTATAAAATCGTTTGGTGTTAAAAGTAAACCCAAAACAAATTGCACAAAAGAAAATAGAAAACAGAGAGGAGAGAGAGATTTACCTGGGCTTACCTGGCCGGCCCAGTGGACAGCCATCCCACGAGGCCCAGGCGCCAGTCACCCCTAACCTCCTGCCAGTAGGCAGGAGGGCGTGTGGCCGCGGCGCGCGCGCACGTGCTCGCCAGCTCCTACTTGTCGCTGCTGCTGGAGACGGCCCCGAGCGCCACGACACCCCCCTGACCGCCCTCTCTCTCTGGACCCCCTCCTCCTCCTCTGCTCTCTCTCTCTCTCCGGCGATCAACCACGAGCACCTGAGAGCACCGACGAGCACCACCGCTGCCATCGTCCACCCCTCGCCTCGCCGATGCTTCCAGAAGAACCACCGCGCCCTCCTCTTCGTCTCCACCAACCCACGTGACACCGGAAGCCGCATAGCACCGTCCTCGTTGTCGTCTTCTTCCTCTGGATGCCGGAGATCGGCTTCGTCGTTCCGCCCGCACCGTACCTCCCCGAGCCGTTGACCTCTTCAATGTGATTGCTGTGAGCTTCCGCGCCGAACCCCTCTCTTCCCCCTCGCGTTCGCGAGCTCCAGGACGCATCTCCGCCATGGCCGAGAGCTCAGCTCTGCCGCGCATGTCACTGCCGTCGATCTAGCCACCGCCGCTCGCGTCGGAACCTATAAATGCACTCAGCATGCTCCCAGGGAACTAACCCACCCACCGGCATGTCATGCAGTGCACCGCAACGCTGACCCCGAGCTTAATCGAACTCCGCCACCACGCTTCTCACCATCGGCGTCATTTCCGTGCACCCCAGCCACCGCCGCTTGCTACGTTGGAAGCGTGTGAGTGTGCGCTTCGCGTAAAGCCTAACGGCCGCTCATTTCGTCGCTGGAGGAGGAATCCCGACGCCCTCCGCCGTCTCGGCCTCGCCGGCGACTCAACACCGGCGGGTTTGACCCCACTGACCCGGGGTATGACCCTGTTTAACTTCCCCAGGGTCGCTGACAGGCAGGCTCAGGCCCCTGCTAATTTAGGTTAAGTTCTAACTAACTTAATTAGCCCTGTTAATACTGACATGTGGGACCAGGGCTTTAACTAGTCTGGTTTAGTATTAGTTTAGAGCTAATTAACTCAGGTTAATTAGTTAGACACTGACATATGGGTCCCAGCCGTCAGGTTTGACCCGGGCTAGCGCATTTGACCTGCTGACGTCACGCCGATGTCATGTTGACACAGTTAACCATTTTCTGGATTAAAACAATTCAGGAAATTCCAAAAATGCCCAAAACTTCTAAAAACCATAGAAATTAATCTGTAACTCCAAATGCAAAGATTTATATATGAAAAATGATCAGAAAAATCCAATCTATCCATATGTACTAGTTTCACGAATGTTTAAATAACTTAACCTTTCTGTTTAGTTCAAACATGATAAGGCACTATTTAAATTCATAATTTGAATTTGGGTTGAACCTTTGGTTCAAAATGACCCAAACCCTTCTGGTTTTAGTTGCATTAGCTCAAAATATAGCATATTGACATGTAATGATCATGCATCATATTGTGCATTGCATTGATTGTGTTTTCCTTTTCTGTTGCTGGTATTTGTCCCCTCTCGATAGACGTGCTTCCGAGATGAGTTCGATGACACCGATGAAGAGCTATAATATCTTTAGAAGTGCCAGGCAAGCAAAACCCCCTTGTTCATTCCGATACAATCCCACTCTCCAGCTCCTGCTCTCTTTTACTGCATTAGGACAACAACGATTCAACTGTTACATGCTGCGGTAGTTGAACCCCTTTCCTCTGCATGACCTATCATTGCCACAGTAAATAGATGAAACCCACTAGCATGAGTAGGAATTGTTTGAGCCCGGATGTGCCTACTCATTCATGCTTGTTGTCATTTCTGCTACTGCTTAGAGTTGAGTCAGGTCTGATTCATCGGGAATGAATTGGAATGTGGTGAACATGTCCTACTGTTGAGAGCTAAGTGTGTGAACACGATTTGGTAAAGGTAGTGGTGAGAGGCCATGTAGGAGTACATGGTGGGTTGTCTCATTGTAGCCGTCCTCAGGAACTGAGTTCTGTGTTTGTGATCCATGAACAGTTACTACCACACATTGGGTTCCGGTAAGTCGACCCCTCTCGGCTTATTAATCACCTCGATCTCTGTCCAGGAGTTGCAACTAGTTTCTAGTGTTTGTAGGATATGTGCTGGGGGCCGTGCATAGTGCTAACCCTAGGGGTGGGCTATGTTGCGGTAGAGAAATGAGGCACGGTGTACCGGGACGCCCGTTTGGTGCCTCGGGAACCCTGCTCTCATCATTTGGGGTCGTGAGCGACACCCCGGTCGGATCTCCTCGCAGATGGAACCCGAATAGGCAATAAACCTGGACTAGAGACTTGTGTGGTTAGTCAGGTCGTGGCCGACTCCCTCGCCAGGCTTCCGCTTGAAGGTTGCCGAGATACACGACGTGTACATGGTGGCAAGTGGCGAGAGCGTGTGTGAAGAAGTACACCCCTGCAGGGTTATAAATGATCTATTCGAATAGCCGTGTCTGCGGTAAAGGACTTCTGGGTTGCCTGTACAGTTCATAGACAAGTGAAAGTGGATACTCTAAAATACGCAAGATAAGCGTGAGTTCTATG
This sequence comes from Triticum dicoccoides, assembly GCF_002162155.2. Classification (NCBI taxonomy): domain Eukaryota; kingdom Viridiplantae; phylum Streptophyta; class Magnoliopsida; order Poales; family Poaceae; genus Triticum; species Triticum dicoccoides. The sequence goes on from NC_041391.1 coordinate 306,140,749, forward strand.
GATGGTTTTCTCGTAGGGAGACGGGAGCGGATCCATGGTGGTGGATATGGTGAATATGTGGACTCGTGTGCGCCACCTCAAAAGAGTTGCTTGCAGGCGTAGTTCAAGATAGCCACCGAGTCAAAGCTGGCTTGCTGCAGTTTAACCCCACCATCCCCCTTTGTTGATACTGATGCATATGTAGTTAGTTTTGATGTAAGTCTTGTTGGGTACATTTGTACTGACGTTTGCCTATTTTATGTTTTGCAGAGAGACTTCAGTCTCGCTAGTAGTTCCACGTGGACTTCAATGTTTAGCTTGTTACCTCAGCTACGATCTTGTGCCCTCGGAAGGATCTGTTAGATAGTCAGGCTTCTCAGCCTTTTTAATTTGTAGATATCTGTATTCAGACATGTTAAGCTTCCGCTTGTGCTTTGACTTCTATGCTCTGAATGTTGGGTAATGAGACCCATGTTTGTAATATTTCGCTCCTCGGAGCCTAGTGAATAAAGTACTTGAGTTGTAGAGTCATGTTGTGATGCCATGTTGTATTTGCACATATCGAGCATATTGTGTGTATGATTGAAATGCTTGGTATGTGTGGGATCTGACTATCTAGTTGTTTATCCTTGGTTGCCTCTCTTACCGGGAAATGTCTCCTAGTGCTTCCACTGAGCCTTGGTAGCTTCCTACTGCTCCGGAGCACTTAGGCTGGCCGGCATGTGTCCTTCTTCATTCCTGTGTGTGTCCCTACGGGGAAATGTCACGCGATGACTATCTGAGTCCTGTTAGCCTGCTACAGCCCGGTTTATCGGAGTCCTGCTAGCCCAATTGCTACAGCCCGGATTCACTCGCTGATGACTGACACATTCGTTGTTGGGTCATGTATGCTTGTCCCTGTAAGTTAGTGCCACTTTGGATTCACGACTAGCCATGTCAGCCCGGGCTCCTTGTCATATGGATGCTAGGAACACTATCATATACGTGTGCCAAAAGTCGCAAATGGTCCCGGGCAAGGTAAGGCGACACCCGTGGGAATACCATGCGTGAGGCTGCAAAGTGACATGAGGTGTTACATGCTAGATCGGTGTGGCTTTGAGTCGGGGTCCTGACATTGATTGGAACTCCGTTATAATTCCTCGAGTATTGTGTGTGTCAGCATTACCGATCCAAGGATGACACTGGTGCACAGAGACCTGACTGTTTGAGGTCTGGTCGTTACAAGATGGTATCAGAGCACATGCTGACTGTAGGACGCGACCACTAGAATGATCCACATGATTTCTCTTCTCTACTCATTTCTAATTCTCCTCTCTTTCTACTCTATAGATGGCGAATCCCAGGAACAAGTTCACTTAGCCGGATGATGACAACCCTTTCGGAAAACACTTGAAGGAAGTCACTAAGTATCTGAACATTGGACTACCAAGCTTCACAGGGACTTTCTCTACATCTATACCGGAAGAGGAGCGCTGGAAGATCAAAGTCTGGGTACCTGGGAGGACATTTGCGCCAACAACGGAGCATGTTGATTTCTACGTGAATGCACCAAGCTGGAGTATATGAAAGAGCATGGCAGCACATATCACCTTTCGATGCATATACGAGGTGTATCACAAGGAGCTGGAGAATACCATTTACCAGATATGTGGCCGCCGAGATGACAAATGGGAGATGATTCGTACCAGGAGGGATGGATCAATTGCAGCCTACATTCAAGAGATGGGAGATCATATTCGTCGACAGGAGAATCAACAAATTATCCACATGAAGAAGATCAAGAAAATGGTGAAGAGAAACAACGAGAGAGAAGAGGAACTCAAGTCTACACGTGATGGATACGAGGAAGAGATTGTCGTACTATTGGAGAAGCATGAAGACCTGAAGAGGAAGATGGGAATATCAGTGGAGAATATCAAGCGAATAACAGAGATTCGTTCGGAGGACTACATTATCATGGACGACACCGACACGGATAGTGATGCAAATGATGACAGGGATGACGACTACATTGAGGAAGCTGGAGCAGATATCATGGAGTCTTCCTCTGATGAAAATTTCTAGATGACCACCATTGTAACTAATAGTATTCCCTCCAAGTAGTTAGCAACGAGCGAGTTTGTAATCATAGGTTAGACTGATTGTGTGATCTTGTGTGCTATTGAATGAAATGAAATTGATTGTGTTTGTCTCATGAACAATATGGGTAGTGAATCTCTCTTAGACCTCATTCTATTCTGTTTTCTCACCCCTTCTAACCCATCAGATGCCTCTGAGACGTTACAATGGATTTTTCTTCCCATCGGAGCTCACTCAGCTGATCCAGCAGCAGAATGCCTTGATGCAGATACTAGTTCAGAAGCAGAACCAAGGCAACAACAACAACAACAACCCACAACCACCACCCCTGTTGATCACCTAGCATGCTTTCTAAGGTTGATTCCGCCGGTGTTCTCTAGTAGCACCGAGCCGATTGTTGTAGATGATTGGCTCCGCAAGATTTGAAGAAAGCTGTCCACTGCAGGATGCACAGATGCGGAGAGAGTGCCTTTTGTCGCACATCAGCTTGATGGACCCGCAGCATCATGGTGGGAGAATTCCACAGCCACTTACCCCATTGACACTGTTACATGGGATCAGTTTCAGCAGGCTTTCCAGACTGCCCATGTTTCAGCAGGAGCTATGAGCATGAAGAAGCACGAGTTTCGCAACTTGCGCCAAGGAGGGCATAAAGTGGGCCAGTATGTGGATGAGTTTAGCAAGTTAGCACGCTATGCCCCAGATGACATAGCCACAGATGCCGCTAAGCAGGAGAAGTTTCTTGAGGGACTGAATGATGAGATGAGCATGCAATTGATGGTGGCAACATTCAACAACTACCAGGAGTTGGTAGACAAGGCTCTCACGATTGAAGGCAAGCAACAATAGATTGATAATCGCAAGAGGAAGTATGGACAGGGGAGGTACACTTCAGGAGCTCAGTAGAAGCCCTGCTATTCCCCGTACTTAGGAGGACATAACCACAACCATGGAGGCCATAACCATGGAGGACATACGCACAATGGACCAAGTTTTCAAAAACACAGTGGCCCCAAGAATGGCAAGGGGAATGGAGGAAGCAGCAGCCAGAACCGTTCCAACCCTTCAACACGAACCAAGATGGATCTTAGCCACATTACCTATTTCAAGTTCCAGAAGACCGGACATTATGCCACAGAATGTCCTGAAGCTAAGAATGGAAATGGCAATGGAGGTTCTGCTAAGAAGCCCAACCCCTTCACCAAAGGTCAGGTGAACCACGTCAGCATGGAGGAGATTGAGGATGAACCCGATGGAGTTGTCGGTAAGTTTTTGATTAATGCATTTACCGCACTTGTTGTTTTCGATACTGGTGCATCGCATTCATACATATCAAGGGGATTTGTGGATAAGTATAACCTGCCAACCGTAGCCCTTAAGTCACTTATGTTAGTAAGTTCCCCAAGAACGGAGTATATGGCTAGTAGGGGATGCTATCAGTTGCCACTAACCATAGGTAGACATGTTTTCCCCACCGACCTAATTGTTCTGGAGTCACAAGGATTGGATGTGATACTAGGAAAGGATTGGCTATCCAAGTTTGAAGGAAACATCGATTGCTCTAGTAAATCAATACTTCTCACCACCCCAGAAGGAAAGAGGATCAAGTATGTATCCCGGCATGCGCCCAAGAGGACTCAAGTGAATTTCTTATCTAGAGTTGTACAAGAGGAAGTACCAGTGGTGAAGGATTAACCCGACGTATTTCTGGAGGACTTACCAGGCATGCCACCGGATCGAGACATTGAGTTTTTGATTGAGCTATTGCCAGGCACCGGACCAATATCAACGAGGCCGTATCGGATGCCCGCAAAGGATCTGGAGGAAATTAAGACGCGGATAAAGGAGTTACTGGAGAAAGGTTACATTCGACCGAGTTCATCACCTTGGGAAGCCCTAGTGCTTCTAGTGGACAAGAAGGATGGATCTTTAAGGATGGTTGTTGATTATCATGCGCTGAATGAGGTGACGATTAAGAACAAAAACCCTTTGCTGATGATCAATGATTTGTTTGACCAGTTGCAAGGAGCTAAAGTTTTCTCCAAGATCGATCTTCGATCAGGTTATCACCAGTTGAAGATCGGAGAGCAAGATATACCTAAGACAACTTTGACCACAAGGTACGGGCTATATGAGTATACTGTTATGTCATTTGGTCTGACTAACGCGCCTGCCTATTTCATGAACATGATGAACAAAGTGTTTATATAGTTTTTGGATAAGTTCATCATGGTGTTCATTTATGATATATTCGTCTGCTCGAAGAATAAAGAAGAGCATAAGGAGCATTTGTCTTTGGTTCTTGAGAAGCTCAGAGAACATCAGTTGTATGCCAAGTTCAGCAAATGTGAGTTTTGATTAAAGGAAGTTGGATTTATTGGACATGTTATATCCGGAGAAGGAATAGCAGTAGACCCTACCAAGGTTACTTCTGTTACTAAATGGGTGGCACCCAGATCAGTTGGAGAGATCAGGAGCTTTCTTGGACTCGCAGGTTATTATCGGAGGTTCATTGAAAATTTCTCCAGGATTGCAAAGCCCATGACGGAGTTATTGAAGAAGTACACCAAGTTTAAATGGACTGAGGAGTGTGAAGCTAGTTTTCAAGAGTTGAAGAAACATTTGGTTACAGCCCCACTGCTGATTCTCCCAGACCAATGTAAGGATTACCAAGTATATTGTGACGCTTCACGATGAGGACTTGGAGGTGTAGTTATGCAGGAAGGAAGAGTTGTTTCATATGCCTCACGATAGCTTAAACCTCATGGGCCGAATTATGCTACGCATGATTTGGAGTTAGCATCCGTAGTACCTGCACTGAAGACATGGAGACAGTTTCTCATCGGAAACCATTGTGATGTATATATGGATCATAAGAGTTTGAAATACATCTTCACGCAGAAGGAGTTGAACCTCAGGCAAAGGAGATGGGTGGAGCTCATCAAGGATTATGATATCAAATTGCACTATCATCCCTAAAAGGCCAATGTCGTAGCAGATGCGTTGAGCCGCAAGAGTTATTTTAGCACGCTCATAACTGGAGGATTACCTAAGGAGTTAGTAGATGATGTTCGAGAGTTATGCTTGGAGATAGTTCCGGGAGGTTATGTTCTATCATTGGAAATTCAGTCCACTCTTTTGGGTAAGATCAGAGAAGCCCAGAAGACTGACAAGGAGATTGTAGAGATAAAGGAAAGGCTAAAGGATTTCATTAGGATGAGCTTAAAGACCCCGAGATCAGGAAGTTGATTCTGCAGGAGGCCCATCATTCGCCGTATTCAATTCACCCAGGCAGCACTAAGATGTATTTGTATCTGAAGGAAAGTTTCTGGTGGATAGGAATGAAGAAGGATATTGCTGAGTATGTGATGTCTACTATGTCGGCGTTCTGGGAACGGGGGTCCCCAGACTTGCCTGCCTGCAGCTTGCGGCATGGCTCAATCAGAGGCCCAGTACGGCCCATGTTCATCGACCCAATCTCAAGACCCTCACGAGGGGCCCAGCCTCGCGGAGCGGACGACGCAAGGTTTCCTCGGGGGCGTCCTCACCAGGCTGGCTCGCAAGGAGGCGGAGAGATCAAGGCAGGGGTACCTCACGTGGTGCTCATGACACAAGCCATGACAATAGAGACCAGGCGGGCGCCATCCCGCGCACTGTCCTCGTTTACTCTTTGGTACAAAGGGGGCAAACGCAAGCGTGGAGTACCGAGGCATCAAGCGAAGGTTACCATTTCAGTGCAACGAGACCAAGACCAGCAGAGCGGCTGGACGGAGGTCACCATGGAGCCCAAGACAGCATCATCGCCAGTGCCTTTGGCAGTCGAAGACCAACTTTAGTCAGGATAACTTGTACTAGATGTTCCCCTTCAAAAATGGCCGTTGTTGGCTCCCTTCCTGCTCAATATTTGGTAAGAGGACCAGGGCCTCTATAAATAAGCTAGACACCATAGTAGGTAGGAGGGGCGAGATCAGATCGACACCTCACCTAGAGGCAGGTACGATCAGCAGCAAGGGCCTCAAACCACACCGCGGCCATGGTGCCGCACACCCGACGGGAGCAGTCGAACATGAAGGCCGCGCTCACGGTGGCTCGAGAGTTGCTAAGGTGCAGGCTGCAAGAAAGCGGCCGTGACGTGCTGCTGGAGCGCGTCGCCGAGTTCCTGGATGCTGCTGCTTCATGGGCGCCTCCTTTCAGTGTCCAGATTCCGCCCCAGGCCCCAGGCAGATCACATGGCGGGCCCATCTGCGCCCATGCGCCCTCAGGCATACCCCAAGGCTTCATCAACGCCGGCTCGACCATCAGCACCGGACGTCAAGCGGCACCAGCACCGCCGCTAGTGAGCGAGGGCATGCGCATCGCTGCCTACGGCATGGGCGGGCCGCCGCCCTATCACCCCCAAGATGGTGCTTTGAGCCAAGCCGCATGGAGCGTGGGGCACTACGTCGAAGCTTTTGGGGTGGCGACCCCGGATGCTTACGTGCCCAACATGGTGGATCGGGAATACGCACTGGAAGAAGACCACGGCTCATTCCTCGGGCTAGGCTGGGAGGAAGAGACGCTAGAAGCCTAGCCCTTTCACGAGCCTCAAGGAAGCCTCGGCGACTATGCCGGCAGCAGCAGCTATCGGGTACCGCTAATTCCTCAGGAGCAAGCTTATGCTAACCATGGGTCGCGGGAAGTCCAGGTCACTGCAGCGGAAGGCTGCCCCAGTGCGGCAGCCTCCCTCCCCTCAGGAGGAGGGCACTGGGGGCCGCAGGAGAGGGGCTGGGAGCCAGGCCCCTCCCCACAGCGCACGGAGCAAGGTGTTCGTCGGAGGTAGGACCTCTGCTGGGGAGGTGCCGCAAGGCCTGCCCCTGGCAGAGGACCCGTGGTCGTCGGCGGCACTACTGGCGTCCCCTTTTCCCCATTGGCATCGTCCTTGGTTTCCGGTCGCTGTCAATGGTGGTCAAGGGTGGCGCAAGGCGGGGCCCTCATCTGGCGATATGAAGCAAGGCCGGTACCTGTGAAGAAGGCCCAGTGCCTGTGAAGCTCGCCACCCATGACACTCTCACGTAATAATGAGTTGGGGCTGTACACGCCTCGGAGTCTCCGAAGAGCCGCCCTTGGGCCTCGGGGGTTCCGTCCCACGCCCAGTGGCAGCACTTAGCTCCACACTGGTGAGAAGACGTCGAAGACTAGACTAGGTGCCGGACGCGGCCTTTTGCTTTTGCTTCCTTTTTTGTGGTGGAGCTTTCTCGTTTCAGATTTAAATTGAAGTTGAATTTGTGTTTGCGTAAGCGGGGAGGGGTGTCTTGTCTTGTTCGCGTGATTTCTCGTTTTCCATTTCCAGCCCAAGTTGGAATACGCACTACCTGCCTCCCCCTCACGAGCTCCTCGCGGGCGGGGCTGGGCTCAGCACACGCACGCATGCCATCCCGCAGCCGGCACTCGCTCTCGCAAGGCTCTTGCCACATGGTTAAATAGGTCTCCCGAGGGACCCCAGGAGAGTCACCACAAACCTACTCGAGGCTCGCCCAGGATAAAGGTAAAATCACAGCAACCAACTCATTGCAGGGCCCATAACACCATACGGGCACCCATTCAGCGCCGTCCTTAACGACGCGTGGACAACATTCCTTTTTACATGAGGGGCTTCCCCTCCCAAAATTCTCTTACAACCTTCAGGGCCATGCTTGAGCTTTGTCCGCGCAGGATAAGCAGTAGGGGGGCGCCGGATCAATTAGACATGTCGCTCACCGCACCCTCTTGGTCGTCTCCGAGAGCGTCGCTGGCACCAATGTCGCTGTCGCTGGCTTCACCATCACCATCATCGGCGCCGTCTTCGCCGCCGTTCACCATGTCACCTTCATCTGCAGCAACTACCACCCCATCATCGTCAGAGGTGAAGGCTCAGACAAGTGCATCCGCATTGTCCTCCACCCAACGTGCCAGGTCACTTCGGATGGCCTCGAGCACCGGGGCGATGGCAGCGTCAATGTCAAAGTGGGGGTCGATGTTCTGAAGATGGCTAGAGACGCGGGAGAATGCACGCGCGAGCAGGCCGCGGCTCCTCTCCTCGACAAGCTGACGAGCCCGCTCAGAGCGATTCTCCAGATGCGTCACCATGTCAGTGAAGAACTGGAGATTACCGACGTAGTTGGTCATGTGGGGTTGCTCAGCGGTCGCGTCACAGATAGTGCCCAGGGCCGTGTTGGCCTTTTCCCCGAGCATTCGGAGCATGGGGCCATGCATGTGCTCTAGCGTCTGCCGCTGACGAATCTTATCTTTGTTCCGCTGCACGACGGACTCGGCGTCATCGATCCTCCATTGGAGGAGAAGCAGCTCGGCGCGGGAGGAGGCCAACTCAGCCTGCGCAGCGATGAGGGCGGCTGTGGTGGCCTCAGCATGCTGCGTTGCTTCAGTCAGCTTGGTCCTAAGAGCAATAGTCCTGACCGCAGCCTCGGCCTTGATCAGCTCCGACCTCTCGTCATACTCGCGCTCAAGACCCGCACGAACTTCCGCCACGCGGCGATCGATCTCTTCTTGGATACGGACCTCCCGCGCGCCAACGTCGTCCTTCTCCTGGGTAACCTGGCGCTCCCTCGTCTCCAACCGTTCAAGATCGAGGTTGCGCTTGGCAGCTTCCAGCGTTAGCGCTTCCTCGCGCCTTCGGAGCTCCTCCTCTTTGACGGGCGTCCCCTTTAGCGATGCAAGGGCAGCTTGGCGCAGCTCCACTTGCTGCTCCAGGGAATTGCACCAGGCTTGGAGCTCCCACGCTCTCTCCTCCACGATCTCGCATCGTCGGTCTACCTCCTGAGCCTCCTCAATGGCTCGGGAGCAGGCCTTACGCGAGTCCACGAGAGACGCTTCGGCCTTTGCATTGTCAAGATCACGCTGATGAAGCGCAAGGCTGACGGCCACCTTCAGCTTGCGTTGTACCTCAGCCAGCCACAGGCCTTCGGCTTCAATACGCGTGACCTCGCTTGCGATCTCTACACCGAGCTGGCTCACCGTGTCCGTCGCCTTCCGGAGAAACTCTTGGTGGATGGCGCTGCGCTCCCACGCTCGCTCGAGCACGTCGTCGATGTCGTCCTCCGTCGCTGGCGCTGGCGGAGGGCCCTAAAATGGTTTGCCGCCTCTCCGCACGCGGCTGGGGGCTGGCGCCCCTACAATCACCCATCGGGCCTCGCGAGGGACCCAGCCAGGTGCCGATCCATCCCCAGAAGAATAGCCGAAGATCAACTTCAACCATTCTCCGTCCATGATCAGAGAAGGAGCCTGGGGCAAGCTGATCGCGTCCAGGGCAAGGTCGCGGGGGAAAGGCGGTGAAGACACGGGCTCGAGGCACCATGCGAGCCGGCTTGCCTCTCCGAATGAATCCACGTCAGGGGCGGCACGCAAGCTCGGGGCGCTCAAGGCCAGTGGTGGAGGAGAGGCCTGAGGAGGTGGCTTCTTAGCTGTCTCCGCACGCTTGGCAGGAGGGATCTTGAAGGGCCATAGTCAGGAAAGGGAACAACGAATGAGGAGTTACAAGAAGGAGGGACTTACTCATTCATGGCGAAGTACTTACTATGCTTCAGCGGCCGACAGGGGCACTCGCTGCCGCTTGAAGACTCCTTCCTCTTGCGGAGGGCGTCGAAGTCTATGCGGAACCGGCCCAAGCTCTCGACGTGAGGGCCAACGCGTGGCATGGACGGCGAAGCACCAAGGCGGCCTGCCTCAGGGGCACCAGGCTGGGAGGAGCGATTAGGTGCCACCTCTCGGTGGCCTGCTGAGGCCTTTGGGGTTTCGGCCTCGGGAGCCGTAGGTGGCGTACCCTCGTCAACGACCGCCTCAGGATGGGCTTCACAAGCTCCGGAGGATGACGCCTCGGGAGCCCCGCGTGACATCGACATCTCGACACCAGATCCCCCAGCCTCAAACGATTCTTGCCTCCCTACACCACCTCCTGAGGCAAGAACGATGTGGGTGATGGGGGGAGGAGCCACGACAACAGGATTTTCATGCGGCCCCACAAGGTCAGCTAGGCGCAACCCCCATTCGTCGAAGCGGGGCATCTGCCTCGCGAACTTGGCCCTACCCGAGCAAGGATACAAGAGGCCGGCCCCATGCTGGATGTCGCCCGGAGAGGGGTCGCCAATCAAGACCTTCAGCACCTTCCTCAGCGTTTCAGGCGCAAGATCCTCCTCCTGAAGCCTCATACGGTCTTGATGCCCAGTCAAGGTCCACATTGGTCGAGAGTGGCACTGGAGAGGGGCGATGCGGCACCGGAGGAACTCCTTCACCACCTGGGGCGCCGTCACGCCAAGCATCCTCAAGCTCTCGAATCGGCGCTATATGAAAGCGAGGAGGGGGCTTGTGAGCTTCTCGTGACCCCAACCTGGATTGGGGATAGCCGGCAATGTCGGATGCGCGAGCAAGGCATTCGGCACCCCAACATCCACGTACAGCCATCGCTCCCGGAACCCGCTCATGGAAGGTGGAAGGCCAAAATCAATCCCCGAGGTGGCCGTCTCTGGAACGTCCTGGAAGCTCACGCACCCCAAGCACTGCGATGGGTCGGACAGGCGCAAGGAAGAAGTGGCGCAGGAGGGCAACGGAAGGGGCAATGCCCACCATGGCTTCACAGACGAAGGCGAAGACAGCAAGAAGAGTAATGGATTGGGGACCGAGATGCATCGTATGGATCTGGTAGTGGGAAAGCACCGCATTGAAGAAGGCAGAGAAGGGAGGAACCAGCCCAGCCCATAGGGCATCGACGAAGAAACGAACCTCCGTGACGATCCTGTCGAAGGAGGCATGGGACGCAGGCCAAGCTGTCATCCTTCCGCACTCGTTTAAGCTGGAGGCGAGGGCGGAGCGGACCTTGTCCAAGGCTTCCGGATTGAGTATCAGCGACCGGCCGACGGCGGGCGCGGTTGCCGGAGGCGAGCTGGGCGAAGGCGCGGGATTCTTCCCTTTCTCCATTTTTGTTGGCGCCATGGCAATGGAAGGGGGCAGAGCTCAAGTCGGATTGGAGGCAGAAACAGAGGCTCAAGGAAGAAAGGGGAATAGGAAGCACGCGGGCAGCAAGGAGAGAATAACTGTGTACAGTTTTGTGGCCGCCAAGCCAGGCCGATATTGAGGGAGCGTGGGCAAGCGGAGACGCCCACGTCCAATCAACCGCCACGCGGCGACCAAGGCCGCCGGCTGATGCGGCCCGCGGTGCTCCGCACTTGCCCTTTCGCTTCGCTGCTAAGCCAAGTCCAACTGCGCCTTGGGCCCAGGGACTACTGTCGGCGTTTTGGGAACGGGGGTCCCCAGACTTGCCTACCTGCGGCTTGCGGTGTGGCTCAAGTAGAGGCCCAATACGGCCCGTCTTCATCAACCCAAGCTCAAGACCCTCGTGAGGGGCCAAGCCTCCCAGAGCGTACGATGCAAGGCTTCCTCAGGGGCGGCCTCACCAGGCTGGCTCGTGAGGAGGCGGAGAGATCAAGGCAGGGGTACCTCGCTAGGTTCTCATGACGCAAGCCATGACGATCGAGACCAGGCGGGCGCCAGGCAGGCGCCAGCCTGCGCAATGTCCTCGTTTCCTCTTTGGTACAAAGGGAGCAAGCGCAGGCACGGAGTACCGAGGCATCAACCGAAGGTTACCATTTCGGTGCAACAAGACCAAGACCAGCAGAGCAGCAGGATGGAGGTCACCATGGAGCCCAAGACGGCGTCATCGCCAGTCCCTTTGGCAGTCGAAGACCAACTCTAGTCAGGATAACTTGTACTACATGTTCCCCTTCAAAATGGCCGTTGTTGGCTCCCTTCCCGCTCAATATTTGGGAAGAGGACCAAGGCCTCTATAAATAGAGCTAGCCACCACAGTAGGTAAGAGGGGAGAGATCACATCGACACCTCACCTAGAGGCGGGAAGATCCATCCCAAGTAGAACACCGCACCAGCTCAAGAACACCTGTCGCGAGGCTATTCTTCCTTTATACTGTTCATCATCAGCCCTTGAGGCAATCCACCACACCACAAACTAGAGTAGGGTTTTACACCACAAAGGTGGCCCGAACCAGTATAAACCTCGTGTCCCTTGTGTTGTTCATCGTGTAGCTTAGATTCGCGGCGAGGCGGTGGGACATGGATCGGTAGGGGGAAGATCTTCATGCGAACCCCAGAGTTCAAACCTTAAGGGTTTTGTCGGAACCCGATATCCGTCATACTACACAACCTTCTTCTTGTAGACGTTGTTGGGCCTCCAAGTGCAGAGGTTTGTAGGACTGTAGCAAATTTCACTCAAGTGGATAACCTAAGGTTTATCAATCCGTGGGAGGCGTAGGATGAAGATGGTCTCTCTCAAACAACCCTGCAACCAAATAACAAAGAGTCTCTTATGTCCCTAACACACCCAATACAATGGTAAATTGTATAGGTGCACTATATCGGCGAAGAGATGGTGATACAAGTGCAATATGGATGATAGATATAGGTTTTTGTAATCTGAAAATATAAAAACAACAAGGTAACAAGTGGTAAAAGTGAGCGTAAATGGTTTTGCAATGCTAGGAAACAAGGCCTAAGGTTCATACTTTCACTAGTGCAAGTTCTCTCAACAATAATAACATAACTGGATCATATAACTATCCCTCAACATGCAACAAAGAGTCACTCCAAAGTCACTAATAGCGGAGAACAAACGAAGAGATTATGGTAGGGTATGAAACCACCTCAAAGTTATCCTTTCTGATCGATCTATTCAAGAGTCCGTAGTAAAATAACACGAAGCTATTATTTCCGTTCAATCTATCATAGAGTTCGTACTAGAATAACACCTTAAGACACAAATCAACCGAAACCCTAATGTCACCTCAAGTATTTGTGGGCATGATTATACGATATGCATCACACAATCTAAGATTCATCTACTCAACAAACACAAGGTACTTCAAAGAGTGCCCCAAAGTTTCTAGCGGAGAGTCAAGACGAAAACGTGTGCCAACCCCTATGCATAGGTTCACAAGGAGAACCCGCAAGTTAATCACCAAAACATACATCAAGTGGATCATGTGAATATCCCATTGTCACCACAGATAAGCACGGCAAGACATACATCAAGTGTTCTCAAATCCTTAAAGACTCAATCCGATAAGATAACTTCAAATGGAAAAATCGATCCATTACAAGAGAGTAGCACTACAAAAAAACACACATCCGTGACATTTTGGGTCGAACGAAAAAAAAATTATCATACATATGACACTTCTATGACGATAATTGTGAAAAAACCCGGTATTATCATAGATGTGGTGGGCTCCTACTTCTATGACAAAAAATCATGACAGAAAATGGGCTTTTCCTCCTGGGCATGCCGGAGACGCAGCTGCATGACATTCTTTGGGCCGTCCATGACAAAAAAACCGTGGTACAGGCGAGGGCGAGGAAAATTTCAGGGAGTTCCCATTTACGATGGGAGGTCGGGGGCCGAGCGATGCGCGTTTCTCTCGTACACATACGCGCGTGTGTGTGAGGTGTTGGCTCTAACTGAACCTAAGCAAGGCGTTGGGCTCTAACTGAACCCGAGCGATCGATCGATGGTTGTTAACTGAACCCGATTGAGCGATTCCTTCGCTACTGCTGCTAACTGAAACCGATCGATTGGATGAACAGTGAGCATTGCGGGGGGTTTGGATGAACAGTGAGTGGTGGCGTTGCCTCTGGATGAACAGGACCCCGTGGTGTGGAGGCCTGGATGAACAGTACACGGTGGAGGGGTGCCCGTGGAGGGGTGGTTGAACAGTAGCCGGTGGAGTAGCACACGGTGGAGGCTGGATGAACAGGAGCCCGTGGAGGCTGGAGGAGTTCGACGGTAGCCCGTGGAGGCTGGAGGAGGTCGATGGTGGAGATGAACAGTATCCCATGGAGTCCCGTTTTGCGGTACGCCACACCCCTCCCGATGAACAGGAGCCCTGTTTCGACCGTAGGGCTCCAACACAAGTCCGTTTCGTCCGTTTTGCGGTACGCCACACCCCTTCCGATCAACAGGAGCCCCGCTTCAACCGTAGGAGGTCCGTTTCGTCCGTTTTGCTATAAGCCACACCCCTCCCGATTAACAGGACCCCCGTTTTGACCGTAGGAGGTCCGTTTCCTCCGTTTTGCGGTACGTCACACCCCTCCCGATCAACAGGACCCCCGTTTCGACCGTAGGAGGTTCGTTTCCTCCATTCTGTGGTACGCCAGGCCTCGTTTCCATCGCCTGTTCCATACAAGCCCTCTCGATGAACACGACGACGCATTCTGTTCCGACCCAGCCGGTAGGCTCCCACGTGTTCTGTTTCCTCCCGATGAACACGGCGCATTCTGTTGCCTCCCCATGAACACGACGCATTCCGTTGCCTCCCCATGAACACGACGACGATCCTGTTTCTCCGTTACGACCCAGCCATGTACACGAGCCCTGGCCACACGTATGCGCAAGTAGGCATTCGAGACCCTGCCCGTATGTACACATACGTGGACGTATTTTCTTTCTTGCACACTGGCCGTTGTACGTACATGTACATGCTACGTGCGCGCCTCTACTACGACACGTGTGCGCCTCTACATCCACCAGTATGTACTTACACATTCGCGACCTGAATGACAACGCTACGTACGCTTCGACCAGGTGGGTCCCGACTGTCAGGCACTTCCTTGCATGCGAAGATGTAGCTGGTGGGTCCCAGCAGTCAGGGGGCGAATCAATTTTGTTTGCCCGGACGCACTTCCTTGCGTGCGAAGATGTAGCTGGTGGGTCCCAGCAGTCAGGGGGGAAATGTTTTTTTCGCAAAATACGGTGGCCCGTCCAGTGGGTCCCTGCTATCAGGTAGAGGAATCATTATTCTCCACGTAATAAGGAGGCACTTCCTTGTTGCGGCCATGGACCCAGTTGTCAGCCTCTCCATGTACAGTCCACGTCCGATGGAAGCTGTTCCTTGACCACGTTGACCACGCCACTCCGAGAGCACCAGGGCAGTGGACGACGGCAAGGCCTAGGAAGGGGACGACGTGGAGCCGGGGAAGACGCGGCAGTGGATGCCCACGCGTAGAGGAGTACGAGGGTTCACTGGTTCGCTGCGGTGTGAGGTTGCCGTCGCCGCAGAATAACAGGGGGTGTGGGTGAGTAGAGGGATGGCCTGGCCAATAGTGGGAGTAGTAGGGGGTGGTGAGGCCTCCGCCGCATCACAGCCGGCATGAGAGGCAGGAGCACGAGGCACGACCGGCGCTGGTTTGGGCACCTGGAGCAAGAAGACTAGAGGTTGAAGAAGCACTACGGCCGTTGGATGGACATCGTACGGTCACTAGAGCTAGAATCGTGCATATTGACTAAGTTGACCAAGCCCTCCGTCCCCGTCAACTTAGTAGGCCCACAAGTTAGCCTGCCACTATACTACGTCCCAGCCAACAGGGGGAGTATTCATTTTTTGTGCGTAATAAGGAAGGCACTTCCTTGCGTGCGAAGATATAGCTGGTGGGTCCGAGCTGTCAGCGGCGGTAACGCTTTTTCGCGAAATACAGAGGCCCTTTCGGTGGGTCCCTGATGTTAGGTGGAGGAATCATTATTTTGCGCATAATAAGGAGGCATTTCCTTGCGTGCGGCCATGGACCCAGCTGTCGGCCTCTCCACATACAGTCCACTTCAGATGCATGTCGGTCGTTGACCATGTTGACCAGGCCGCAACGAGAGCACCAGGGCGGTGGACGACGGCAAGGCCTAGGAAGGGAACGACACGGAGGCATGGAAGACTCGGCAGTTCTTTCCCACGCGGAGGGGAGTACGACTGTATGAGGGTTTACTGGTTCGTCTGCCGTTGCCGGAGAATAACAGCAGGTCTGGGTGAGTAGAGGGATGGCTAGGCCAGCGATGGGAGTACGATGGGGAGGTGAGGCCTGCGTGGCAGCACAGCCGGCCGCGGGGAGGAGGGAGCAGGCAGTCCCGCCGGCGCTTGTTTGAGCAGCTGGAGCAGGAAGAGCAGAGATTGAAGAAGCACGACGGCCGTTGGATGGACATCCAATAGTCACTGCTTGTGCATCAACCTTTTTTTAAGAAAGCCTCAAATCTGTGGAAAACAGCATACAACACATCTGCCATTATTTCTAATAATTTACAGCCCATTTGCTAATTCTTAAGGTTTTTTTTGGAGCCCATATTCTTTTTGTTAGCATTACAACCCATATTGTGGCCACGCTTAAAAAATTATACGAAATTTTGCATATTTTGGTGCGGTCCGAACTGTTTTTAATCCTGAAATTTCAACTGACATTCAAACTGATTTATAAATAAATGTATATCAATATAAAATCCAATAAATTCTCCACGCATAAAAATTAATGTAATTTAAAATCTCGAAATGAAAAAAGATATTTGAAACTAATTGCCGGTTTGATGTGTTTTAAAAATGTACAGCCCATTTCCCATTACTGATAGGCCATTTTCTCGGCCAGCCGAATGAAGCTCTCCTTGTCTTGAAAGATTTGCAGCCCAACAGGCCTGACAAAGCGACTTACTTGGCAAATCACAAAAAAACTGGGTTGTGTCCGTGGACCCAGCTGTCAGCCTCTCCACGTACAGTACTCTTCTGATGGAAGTCGGTCGATGACCACATTGACCACGCCGCACCGAGAGCACCAAGGCAGTGGATGACGGCGAGGCCTAGGAAGGGGACGACGCAGAGCCGGGGAAGACACGGCAGTGGATACCCACGCGGAGTGGAGTACGAGGGTTCACTGGTTGGGCTGCGGTGTGAGGCTGCCATCGCCGCAGAATAACAGGCTGTGTGGGTGAGTAGACGGATACCCTGGGCCAGCGGTGGGCGTAGTAGGGGCATTTAGGCCTCCACGGCATCACAGCCAGCCACGAGAGGCAGGAGCACGCGGCACAACCGGCGCTGCTTTGGGCGGATGGAGCAAGAAGACCAGAGGTTGAAGAAGCACTATGGCCGTTCGATGGACATCGTATGGTCACTGGAGCTAGAATCGTTCATATTGACTAAGTTGACAAAGCCCTCCGTCCTCGTCACCTTAGTAGGCCCACAAGTCAGCCACCCACTATGGTGGGTCCCAGCTAGCAAGAGGGTATTAATTTTTTTGTGCGTAATAAGGAGGCACTTCCTTGCGTGCGAAGATATAGCTGGTGGGTCCGACCTGTCAGCGGGGGGAACGTTTTTTTCGTGAAATACAGAAGCCCTTCCCACGTACAGTGTGTAATAAGGAGGAAATTTCCTTGCGTGCGACCATGGACCTCGTGGGTCCCAGTCGTTAGCCTCTCCACATACAATCCTCTTCCGATGACTCGTATGTTGACCACGCCGTGCCGAGCGCACCGAGGCGGTGGACGACGGCGAGGCCCCAGACTGGAATGACCCGGAGATGGGGAAGACGCGGTAGTGGAGTCGTAGACGGAGAGGAGTGGGAAACTTGACTAGTTCGGGTGCAGGGTGGGCCTACACTCAGCAGAGAATAACAGGAGGTGCGGAGTGGAGGGACGGACTGGCCGTCGGAGCGGTAGCATTTCGCTGAGGAGCGCAAAACAACACCGCTGGACGCCGAAGCCTGGAGCAGGCGGTTCTGGCAGCGCTGAGGGAAGAAGATGAGATATTGAAGAAGAATGTCGGCCGTTGGATGTAAATCCAACGCCTTCTTAGGCTTCGACCTACTGACCCACATGTCAGCCAGTCCACTTATTATTTTAGTCCATTTGGTGGGCTGGGTGAAACAATGATGTAGCATCTATGCAGCCCGTTTAAATCCCATTTGCATTTTTCTCGAAATCCGCGGACTTGCTGGGCTGGGTGAAAATATCATGTTGGGCTAGACGGAGAAATGTTATAAAAACATAAACACATGATTCCACATCTATTACTTCATTGGTCAGTAAAATATTTGCAAGCTTATGTACGCAATCACTAGGAGTTAACTTGCCAAGTTATATATAAACAATTATTATTATTATTTTGTAAGAACTTTCAACTTACAAAATAAAATATCATTTTAATTTGATGAGTTAATAGTATGTGGGGTATTATTATTTTTTAGGCTAGACGTGGGACAGTTGAGTTGGTTCTAGGGGAAAGTACTGGGAGAAAACTCATTTTACGTCGAAAAAGAAAGTGGGAGAAAATTCATAGACCTGCTGGGTCCACCTGAGGAGGGGAATATGTTGGGAGGAAGGAGATTCAAAGCACGGTAGCCGAGTGAACTAGTTTTTTAATGGACAAGTGAACTAGTTACATACATAAGCAAATAGCCACTAAAAAAAGCAATCGGGTTAATTGGTTCATAAAAGAAATATTTCAGACAAAACAGATAATTACGACACATAGGCTAATGCATGAAACACTCAGATGATAAAGGTGCTTATAAACAGATAAAGTACAACATCTAGACCTTCCTGGCATGCTTGATCATGACGCTGCGGCTGTCCGTGTACTCGTCGGTTACGGGAAGCAGACACGCCCTCATGTCCAAGATCTGCCTGTACATGTCGTAGCATGCGTATGCGTCCTTGGCCGCGTATATTATGTAGGCTAGATTCAGAGGTACCTCCCACGTGTTCAGGTCGTCTTCTTTCATGTTGGCGTATCAGGGCTCGATGATGGTCTCAACGAGGTCAACCACGGAGTCCTTCTCCTGCCCGTTGCTGATGATCTTGTATTGCTTCTGGATGTCGACAAGCTTGTTGCACCAGATGGCCGAATCGTCGCGTTCTTCCTTCTCTCCACCATAGTGAAGGTGCAGTCGGTGCTGCCAATAAAGTGGGCAAATGCTCCAGAACCTGGTGCAGAGCTTCACCGAGTCCGTATTGTTGGTGTACATCACATTCAACTTGGTGCAGCCATAGGACTGAACATCAATCTCAAAGGGGAAATCCTTGCCGAAGTCCATATCCAGCAGGCTCACCGCTCGGATCGCCATTGGAGTCTCTTCGAGTGAACGAGTGTGTAGGCGGCGGCAGCTGTTCGTTTTTCAGCTCTTGGGGAACTAGATTCAACCGTAAGTTGTGTGAGTACAGGCGACAATAGTTACTAGCCCTCCCTCGTCCGCTGCATGCCCGGTAGAATATGCACCCTCGGCGCATTCAAACGCCTCCATTAAGAAACCTACGGCCACACGTCGATTCACGAGCGGGTATGTATTGGTACTGTAATAGCAGGAGTTAGTGGTCACTTTACTTAAATTTAATTAGCTTTAATAGAAATTTATACTTAAAACAAGCAATGCATTGGCTCGTTCTATCAGTGCCACAGGATCAACATGCACAACAATTAGAATTATTATTCTCAGGACGCACACGATCAGCACATTTGTCGCACTTTCACAAAGATAATACTACCAAGTTTGAACTGTTTGTTATGGTTGTTGTCCTCTGCATCATCACGTCGTGTTTTCTAGCTTGCAAGATTCAGAACCAACAAATAAGATCCAAATAATAAGTACAACAAAGATGCCTACACATCTCATTGGTCCCCAGCTTGCAAGATTCAGAACCAACAAATAAGACCCAAATAATAAGTACAACAAAGATGCCTACACATCCAATTGATTCCCAGCTTGCAAGATTCAGAACCAACAAAAAAAGATTCAAATAATAAGTACAACAAGGATGCCAACACAACTCATTGATTCCCAGCTTGCAAGATTCAGGACCAACCCATTAGAGCCTTTTGATAAAGTGAATATCGGGATTAAATCCATCTTGGCTAGACATGTCATACAATCGAAGAACTTGGTGAATGCTCTTGACCGTCACAACATCTGTAGTTGAGTATTCCTGTTTGCACAGCACAAACAAGGAGACAGGAGAGCATGATTTCTCTTTAATAGCGGCCTCCTTGAACTCAACCTACAGCTCCACTAGGATGAGGTCTGCCTGGAGTTCCATGATTCAATTCATGCGCCTTTTTCTGCAGTTCACCTGAAATGAAGCAAAGATTGCATCATTCAGCTAGCAAGAAGTACTTGCTCTTGTGAGCTGGCAGGTTCTTCTTTAGTATTTGCACTAAAATTGAGGAACATTAAGGTTGGCTGTCCGGCTCATGTAAGGTGCAACTATAATTTTCTTATCCTTTTGCGCAGAAGTGCCATTGTGGTGATAGTGACGGCTCCATCTTGCAAAGGCTAATAAAATGTTACACGAGATTACCAGCAGAACTTGATGGAGATTTTGGAAACTCCAATCACCATTTTGTGCAGTTTCACCAAAATTGAGAGATGTTGCGCACGTGACATTTTAGTTGAACTGCACAAGACACTCATTCCAAAAAAAGTGTTTTGTGCAGTTCACCAAAAGGTCACAATAGGAACAAGGTGAAATGGATATCCCTATCTGCACAAAAAGATAGAAAGTAAACAGTTGCTGGTCAATAAGAATATACGAAACATATAGAAAATGAAAAGAAGCATCTTAATTATGTTCATGGCAATCCCACAAGGACAGTAGAAATTTTAAAACGTCAGCAGTGCTTCATGTTACCAGAAGCATTACGATCAACAATGAGATTCCTCAAATATGGGATTACTTTAATGGTGGCATTGCTTGTTTACCAGACACAGTAAATCAACAACAGCTAAAGAGTTGGTTTAAGGGCATGGGACCATGGGGACACCAGGACACTCGGCAGCGTAAAGGAGCAACTTACTTATCATACTGGGGAAAACAGCAGGAGTGCCATTTGTAACACAGTTTAATTGCATCATATAGTTGGAGGCATTAGATTAACAATAACACTCGTTAGACATGTCCCTAAGGTAACAGTGTGATTGCTTCATTTTACATGTGCCCTTACATTCACAACAGCAAAAGGTTGGTATAAGGACATGCGACAGTGGACGCATCAGCACAATGTACCTACAAGGAGGCATAAAGTGGTGATGCCGAGTTTGTTCATGCTATGTGAGGGCAGCAAACCTAATCCTGGAGACCTTGTACTATGTGAGGGCAGCAAATCTAATCTTGGAGACCTTTTACTATGTGAGGGCAGCAAATCTAATCCTGGAGACCTTTTACTATGTGAGGGCATCAAATCTAATCCTGAGACCTTTTACTATGTGAGGGCAACAAATCTAATCCTGAGACCTTTTACTATGTGAGGGCAGCAAATCTAATCCTGAGACCTTTTACTATGTGAGGGCAGCAAATCTAATCCTGGAGACCTTTTACTATGCGATGGCAGCAAATCTAATCCTGTACATACTCTGTTAACTTGTCCACCAGCCGCCACTTTCTATCCTTTTTTCAACCAATAATAGATCTGTTCCTTATCCAGTTTGTACTGCGTTTTCCCATTATTTCCCATTTCAACCAAGAGACCGGTTGGGTATCCGGTCTCTACTACTTTCATGATATTATTTCCTCTTTGAATCAAGTCCTAGATTCATGCTACAACTTTCCCCCCTTTCTTCATTGTTTGAAAAAATCCCTAGATTCGAATGCATGAAGTAGCTTTACCTCTAGTAATACTAAAATTTAGGTGGCTTTGGAAGAGCTGATGGGAGTAGAAAAAGATGCACATGCAGAAATGTGGGAGATGGGGCAGTAGAGCAAGGCCGCTTTCGAAGAACTTATACCTGAGGGTCACCGGGATGTCGTTGGCGGCAGGTCGGATCTGCGGACAATACGACAGGGAGGAAGAAGGGTCGGAGGACCTCTTGAGCCGGCGCTGTGTCGGAGAGAACGACACGGGCAGAGGATCGGGCCCCTCCGGTAACTATGGGTTTCCTCCCTCGGCGGCGATGACCTCGTGAACGATGCACCTTTTAGTCCTCTACACACACCGGCCGAAGGGATCCGGCCGGATCTGTGACCAGCGGTGAGCAGAGAGAAAATGTCGCTACCGCTATCTTGTTTATATCTGGAGAGGATGAGAGAATGAAGAGAGCAGCCCTAGTAAACCGAGCGCTCAGGCCCTGCGTCCTTATATAGTGGAGTGATTATCTTTTTTCTCTCCACAACAAGCGTTTCAATTTGGGTACGTGGCATTAAAGAAAAGAAACTCTCTATTTAAGGTGACTACTATACGACTCCTACTTACTACTATTAGTACTATAGTATTGTTCACTTGTGCTCCTCGCCCCTCCATTCATTGAACAACCCCACGGGTGAATAAACATACATTAACTACTGTTTTTATAACGAACAAGCTCAAACTATTTTCGCGTAGTTAAAAGTTGAGGGCGGGGCTTTTCCCGGGCAATACGCGTGGCAGTTTTCGGGTAGGCAGTTTGACAGAGAGGCGAGGAGGGTGAGCGAGTGGGGCTATGCAAATTGATGGCGCGTTACTACTGGAAAGACTTGTGATATGACCACTCACTATAGTCATGAAATACTGGCGCTCTGACCAGGGTGATGTCCCCCTTCCGTTCCGCGCTCTAATCTGGTGCATGACACGTCGACCCGGATGCTGGCTCTCCCACATGTCGGAGTAGTAAGAAGGAGCAAAGAATGATGCGGTGTATACTAGTACTATACTACTCCCTCCGTTCCTAAACATAAGTCTTTGGAGAGATTTCACTATGGACCACATACGGAGAAAAATGAGTGAATCTACACATAAAATGCATCTATATACATCCGTATGTGGTCCACAGTGAAATATTTAAGAAGACTTATATTTAGGAACGGAGGGAGTACTACTCAGGTCGGAGGAGTGCGAACCACGGCAGCCCAGTGAACCAGCAGTGCGAACCACGACAGCCAAGTGAACCAACAGTGCGAACCACGGTAGCCCAGTGAACCAGCAGTAGAAAACAATGTGGTGATATGGCCATAGAAAACAATGTGCTATGGTCCACACTGTAGCATGTAGAGTAACACTCCTCTTTGTTTGGATCCCTGAGTTAGAGCTAGTTTGGGTTGAAATAGCCTCAAATTATCGAAACAAGAGGGGTTAGTTTGAGCTAGTTTGCTCTAACCCAGCTAAAAAAACTAGCCCGGTGGATAGGTTCTAATTGGGTTAGTTATCCTCGGGCGCACTAAAAGAGAACTAAAAAAATCTCCCCTGCCAGCACCAGATTGCTCCCCCCTCTCGCACGACTCCTCTCTGTTCCCCATAGGGCCGCCCGCCCAAGCGCCGCTCGCCGTCTCTCTCCTCCGGCCGCCTTATCCTTCGGGCCTCCGCCGCCCTACTCCAGCCGCCCTCTCCCTCCGGCCTTCAAAGGTCGCCCCGCTCCCCCTTCACCAGTCGTTTTTCTCCCTCTGTCGTGCGCGGCGGCGGCGCATCTACCAGGGATGTCGCGAGAGGGGTAAGTTTGTTCATTCCTTCTCTGTCTCACGGCCATATCATTGATCTTGCTTGCTCTAGAGCTAATTCTGATTTGGAAAAGTAGATCCTGATCAAACTTGGTATAGATTTGTGGTGCACGCATTGAATTGTTTGATTCTGCTTGAGGAGCTAATAAATCTTTCTAGAGGCCCAAAGATTCAGTTCACCTTTCTAGGTATTTCAATTTTAGGCTTGCATTATTTCTAGAGGCCCAAAGATTCAGTTCACCTTTCTAGGTATTTCAGTTTCAGGCTTGCATTATTTCTAGAGGCCCAAAGATTTAGTTCACCTTTCTAGGTATTTCAATTTCAGGCTTGCATTATTTCTAGAGGCCCAAAGATTCAGTTCACCTTTCTAGGTATTTCAGTTTCAGGCTTGCATTATTTCTAGAGGCCCAAAGATTCAGTTCACCTTTCTAGGTATTTTAGTTACAGGCTTGCATTATTTCTAGAGGCCCAAATATTAAGTTCCTAGTCGGCGGCAAGCGGCCGTGCTATCCATGCCGGTGTCGACCTCAACTTGCATGGGCCAGCATCGGAGGGGTTCCCGGGGCTTGGGCTCTATAGAGCCTTCCTCCAGAGCGACGATGGCGAGCTCCTCCGTCGGTGCGTGAGGGGCTCCGGGCTCCCTCCCTATCGTGAATAACTTCCGTGATGAGTTAGCTCATTCTTTGTTTCATGAAGTGTTTTTTTATTTTGTGAAGCTTGATTGAAGACTTGTATGTTTAAGTGGGATATCTCATTTGTATGGACAAAGTAAAAATTATCATGTTTTGCATGCTTGATTTGTATAGATGGTTCGTTTATGTCAATTGTGAGCGGGAGGAGGCCACAGAAGAGCCGGCCACACCAAATCCGGCAGGAAATAGGGTCCAAAGTAGTCAAATGATTGAGAAAGCGCATTTATTGTCAATCTAACCCTGCCATCCATACACCTCTTTGGTTTAGAGTTAGTTCAGGGTTAGAATCTAACTCTAACCTCTAACTGAGTTAGAGTTCTCCTTGTCTCAGTTCATCGCCATCATACTTTCCCCATTCCTGTGTTTTCAGTATCGTGCGAATCAAAGAGGCCCTTTTTTTGCGGGAAAAATCAAAGAGGCCCTTAGACTGATTTAGGTCCGGTCATTTTTTGATAAACGTGTTATGTCCAAAATTTAATGAACGTGCTCCGGTTTCCACAAAAATAATCCGGTTTCATGTAGTAATTCATTCATTTATTTATTCTTCTGCGGTGGGTTTGCATGTAATTCACGAGGTCTAAAATGTAAAGTACCCCTCCATATGCTCCGAGTCGTGCATGCACTATGACCCAGATGCTCTATGTCCCACATGTCGGCGAATGGGGGCACATGGAAATAGCCTAGGAGTACATATAGGAGGATAAATGCGTGAAAAAATATGTACTGTGAAGCGTAGCCACGGTTCGAAAAGGAGTCCTAAAGTGATGACAGCTATAGGTCGCACGGACCCAACTAGTGGTACTAGACATACGGCTAATTTTTCCCTCAAAAAAAAGAGGCACGAGTGCTTAGTACTCCTATTCTATAAACACGAGTCCCATCTGACAACAGCGCCCGTGCTGCAGCTAGCTCTCCTCCCTCGTTTCTCTCTTCTAATTCTAAACTCGGACGACGCCCGGTGGGTTTGCTCAACTGCGGCCCCACCTCACAGTGAAAATGTTACGACTGGAATAAAAATGCCATATACTCCCTCCGTTCATAAATATAAGCCTTTTTAGATACTATTTCAAATGGAATACATCATACAGATGTATTTAGACATAGTTTAGAGTGTAGATTGACTCATTTTGCTCCGTATGTAGTAGTCACTTGCTGGAATCTTTAGAAAGACTTATATTTGGGAACGGAGGGAGTACTATACTAATAAAACATTAATGCCACGAGGCGATGCAGTGCTGGTTACAGGAGGCAAGAATAAGAGATGCATCCATCGACGACGTCCACCTCCTTGACTCAGGGCGCCGGCCACCGAACGGCGCCTAAGTAGCAGCGGCTTTCGTGGCCAGGTCGACGTGCTTCTGAACAATGGCGTCCAAAGATTCCAGAAGAAGGCCAACGTCTTTCTGTCCTCGCTTGCCTTGTAGTGACCTATGTACACGATTTCCTCGTAGACGTGGATGTGCAGGTCGACGGTTTCTTGCACGGCGAGGCACTGCACGGCGAGCGCGGCCTCGAGGTGCACATTCTTCATCGCGACCTCCGGCACCTGCAGGGCCACCAGGGCTTGAAAGAGTTCGTCACCATGGAGGTCGATGAGGGTGGTAGGCAATGAGGAGCCTGGGCACGCGGGTTGGAGCAGTACGACAAGGTCGTCCGCGCGCTTCTTGACGGTGGTGAACTTGCGGATGGAGTTGACCATCATGTCGTCCATGCAAGAGGCGAAGCCGGCATCGGCGAGCGCTACGATGCCTGCGGTCGCCAGCACCGTCTGGAAACGCTGCGCGGTGCAGGGCCGCAGGTCGGTGCCTTGGATGATTTGGCACAGCCGTCTGCCGCTCGCGTCCATCACCTCCATAGCTGCTTGTGGCTTCTGGTCACTTGGTCTTGGATTGGAGTGAGCAGTGTTGCGCAGAGACTTGGGAGTAGATGGAGTGGAGTGGTGGGGCGCCTTTATTATATGAGAGTGCAAACTCTGTTGCATTCACATCATGCTTGCTCTATTCTACTTCCCCAATTAATTCCCTCTGGATGTAATTGAGGATGCATCATTGACCGTTCAATGTCTCGGGAACCACTACCCTCTCCCTACTTGGCATTCAAAGCACCTATGGACCCATCAATGACGAGGTGCCTATGGTGACTTCATAAATTTCAAGATGATAGTGTCGTGCGTGTGTGCATTCATAGGGGTGAGTGTATGCGCATGTATATGAGCGCCCAGTGGATGTAATATGTGTAATAGCCGTGATAGCCTAGCATAAATTTCTTGCTTATTTATTTCCTTATTGTCTTGTTTATTTGTTTGCTTGTAGTCAGTGCAGTTCCTTTTCTGCGGTTTGCTAGTGGCTGCAATAACCTATTTTTTAAAACTAGGCCACAATAACCATGGGCTAATATTTACTGTAGTGACACTGGGCCTCCTAAGGGCCGTAGAAACAGTGGGCCTTCTACGGGCCGTAGAAACAGTAGGCCTTCTACGGGCCGTAGAAGCAATGGGCCTTCTACGGGCCGTATCATCAATGGGACTTCTACGGGCCATATCATCAATGGGCCTTATACGGGCCGTATGATCGATTGGCCAAACATGGGCCAATAACAGGCCGCATTATGGCCGTAAACAGGCTAGAGTTGGAATCATCCGTTCATGGGCCGACCATAACGGGCCATCGTTAATAGGCCGTATTTGATGACGCTATGAAAACGACCCAACGTATTAACGGACCACAAACGGGCCGACTGTAACCACAGGCTGAATTTGGCCCACAAGTAGAAAATGACAGTAACGGGCCGTAAGTAAACGAATGTTGGAAATGAGCCCAAGAATAAATGGGCTCTGAGAAGGCCGAAAGATAACATGGGCTGGAAACGGCCCAACGGAATAACGAGCCGTTAATGGGTATAAAGTGATACACTGTTCATTACAGGCCAGTTTCACCACGGGCCATTAATGGGTGTAAAGTGATACATTTTTCATTACGGGCCAGTTTCACCACGGGCCGTTAATAGGCCAAGAGTTACATAGGGCCTCATATGGGACGAAAGACGTCATGGGCCATACATGGGCCAGAAGTGAAAACGGGCTGGAATCATATTGGATGGCCCAGATGCTGCTACTGGGCCTAATTCGGATAGGGCGTAACGGGCCTTGGGTTAGCGGGCTATAAATAGGCTATATGCGAACAAGCCGTTAACAGGCTTTCCATGGGCCGGCCCGCCACCTTTTGACCAAGTCAAACGGGTCGGCCTTTTCACAGGAATGGGCCTCTATTGGGCCGTGCCATGTGTCGACGTATCATAGGCGCCCTCTGCCAATGAGTGGATGACATCTGTCCCAACGATGAGCCGACACGTGTTTCCTCGAGCCAATGATGATTTTACACGTGGAAAATCCCCATTGGTCGGGGCTGTTAACGGGTTATCGGATCCAAAACCCGACCCGATAGCTTAATGGTGTTCCATTACGGTGGATGCCACGTGTCGGTCACCCTCGACAAAAGCACTTCTGTGACGTGTGATTTATCGTCATGGAAGTGGACACTTCCGTGATGATAAGGGAACACTTCTACGACAGCACAACTATGATTATCTTGATTCTGTCATAAAATCGTCATGGATGTACATGCATGACAAAAAATGCGACCTATTGTGGCAAACACGTATCATCACGGAAGTGTATTTTTTTTGTAGTGTAGAGGGGGAGAAACATCAGAAGATCCAACTATAATAGCAAAGCTTGCGATACATCAAGATCATATCACCTCAAGAACACGCGCGAGAGAGATCAAACACATAGCTACTAGTACATACCCTCAGCCCCGAGGGCGAACTGCTCCCTCCTTGTCATGGAGAGCACCGGGATGATGAAGATGGCCACCGGTGAGGGATCCCTCCCTCTGGCAGGGTGCCGGAACAGGATCCCGATTGGTTTTTGGTGGCTACAGAGGCTTGTGGCGGCGGAACTCCAGATCTATTGTTCTCTCTAATGTTTTTACGGTATATGGACATATATAGGCGAAAGAAGTCGGTCAGGGGAGCCACAAGGGGCCCACGAGGATGGGGGCACGCTCAGGGGGTAGGGCGCGCCTCCCTGCCTCTTGGCTTCCTCATTGCTTCCCTTACGTGCACTCCAAGTCTCCTAGATTGCTTCCGTTCCAAAAATAACTTTCCCAAAGGTTTCATTCCATTTGGACTCCGTTTGATATTCCTTTTCTTCGAAACACCGAAATAGGCAAGAAAACAACAATTTGGGCTGGGCCTCCGGTTAATATGTTAGTCCCAAAAATAATATAAAAGTGTATAATAAAGCCCATAAACATCCAAAACAGATAATATAATAGCATGAATGCTTCATAAATTGTAGATACGTTGGAGACATATCAGCATCCCCAAGCTTAATTCCTACTCGTCCTCAAGTAGGTAAATGATAAAAGAAATAATTTATGAAGTGTGAATGCTACCAGGTGCATAAGTTTGATCAATGATAATTTCAATCACCTTTTCTAGCATCATTATATGTCATAACAGAAACTCATCTCATAGAACTTCTCATGATCAAGTAACAAGCTATTCAAATGTTAAAGCATAGACCGTAAACTCCTAGCAAAATAGAAAACTTCATTTTCAGTCATCAAACAATTGCAATTCATCTTATTTTCAGGAAGGTCTATGTTAGAGCTTTGATTTAGCAAATCCCACATATTCAACTATCATATAGTCTTCCATGATTGCTACCACTCAAAGCATATTTTTAGAACAAATAGCATTGATCGAACACGGAGAACGATAGGGGCTCAATGTTTCGCCTCCCAACTTACTTATCATATAGATAATTGTCAACAATAATAATTCATGATCAAATATATTTGAATGGCCATATATGCTTAGATCTTTCCCCATGACACGATGCTTGCCAACTAAAGAGTAGGTAGGAATGAGAAGGAATACTACTGACTCTTGCATAAAAGTAAAAGATAGGCCCTTCGCGGAGGGAAGCAGGGATTTGCAGAGGTGCCAGAGCTCGATTTTGAAATAGAGATGAAAATAATTTTGGGAGGTATGCTTTCATTGTGAACATAACAACCAAGGGTTCCCACTTTCTTACATACTAGATACATTATAGGCGGTTCCCAAACAGAATGGTAAAGGTTTACTCCCCCTCCACCAACAAGCATCAATCCATGGCTTGCCCAAAACAACGGGTGCCTCCAACTAACAACAATCCCGGGGGAGTTTTGTTTGCAATTATTTTGATTTAATTTTGATCTTTTGATCATGGGACTGGGCATCACAGTTACTAGCCATTTTTCTCATGAATGATGAGCGGAGTCCACTCATCGTGAGAATAACCCACCTAGCATGGAAGATACTGACAGCCCCTAGTCGCTACATGAGCGAGTCGGGCATACAAAACAGATTATTATTTGAAGGTTTAGAGTTTGTCACATGCAAATTTACTTGGAACGACAGGTATGGTGGACACTCATGGAAGAAACTTGGTTCAAGGAATTTGGATGCACAAGCAGTATTCCCGCTTAGTACAGATATTTTGGCTAGCAAAGGATTTTAAATAGCAAGCACCACATGTTGGAGGATCTATAACAATATAACTTCTATACAAATATACCCAAGCATAACTCATTACGTTGTCTTGTCCAATTTCAACTAATTTGCTCAGGTTTGGAAATAATTAATGGGGCTTACAATCATAGAAGATGTCTAAGATAGTATATTTATATGTGAAATCTCCCTTCCTTCAATATTCTTTCATGCAACCATTTACCATAATATAATTTCAGATTTATGAAATTCAAATCATCCAACCATTTACTCATAGGATATAAGTGAAGCACACGAGTAAATGACAAACTACTCCAACAAGATATAAGTGAAGATCAATGAGTAGTTAAATAATTATGTAGCTATGCGAAGACTCTCTCTCATTTAAGAATTTCAGATCTTGGTATTTTATTCAAACAGAAAGAAAAACAAAAGAAAACAAAATGACGCTCCAAGCAAAACACATATCATGTCGTGAATAAAAATATAGCTCCAAGTAAAGTTACCGATGAATGAAGATGAAAGAGGGGATGCCATCTGGGGCATCCCCAAGCTTAGGCTCTTGGTTCTCCTTGAATATTACCTTGGTGTGCCTTGGGCATCTCCAAGCTTAGGCTCTTTCCACTCCTTATTCCTTAGTCCATCGAATCTCTACCCAAAACTTGAAAAGTTCACAACACAAAACTCAACAGAAAACTCGTAAGCTCCGTTAGTATAAGAAAATAAATCACCACTTACGTACTGTTATGAACTCATATTGGTGTTAAACCTACTATATTCCAACTACTCTATGGTTCGTACCCTCCGAAACTACTCATAGATTCATCAAAATAAGCAAACAACACATGGAAAACAGAATCTGTCAAAAACAGAACAGTCTGTAGTAATCTGTATCATTCGAATACTTTTGTAACTCCAAAACTCCTACCAAATTAGGAAGTCCTAATAAATTTTTGTACCAATCTAGAGCAAAATTAATCAGATTAAAATCATGTTTCTGTGAATTATCAAAACTAATTTACTGGGTGCAAAAGTTTCTGATTTTCAACAGGATCAACACAACTATCACCGTAAGCTATCCTGAAGGTCTTACTTGGCACTTTATTGAAACAAAAGCTATAAAACATTATTACTACAGTAGCATAATAATGTGGACACACAAAAACAGTAAAGGTAAATATAGGGTTGTCTCCCAACAAGCGCTTTTCTTTAATGCCTTTCTAGCTAGGCATGATGATGACAATGATGCTCACATAAAAGATAAGAAATGAAACATAATGGGAGCATCATGAAGCATATAACTATCATATTTAAGTCTAACCCACTTCCTATGCATAGGGATTTTGTGAGCAAACAACTTATGGGAACAATAATCAACTAGCATAGGAAGGCAAAACAAGCATAACTTCAAGATTTTAAGCACATATAGAGGAAACTTGATATTATTGCAATTCCTATGAGCATATGTTCCTCCCTCATAATATTTTTTAGTAGAATCATGAATGAATTCAACAATATAACCAGCACCGAAAACATTATTTTCATGATCTACTTGCATAGAAATTTTACTACTCTCCACATAAGCAAGTTTATTCTTTATGGCATACGTATCATCACAATAATCATCATAAATAGGAGGCATGCTTTCATCACAATAAATTTGCTCATCAAAACTTGGGGGATAAAAAATATCATCTTCATCAAACATAGCTTCCCCAACCTTGTGGCTTTGCATATCATTAGCATCATGGATATTCAAGGGATTCATACTAACAACATTTCAATCATGTTCATCATACAAAGATTTAGTACCAAACATTTTATAGACTTCTTCTTCTAGCACTTGAGCACAATTTTCCTTTTCATCATACTTACGAAAGATATTAAAAAGATGAAGCGTATGAGAAAAACTCAATTCCATTTTTTTGAAATTTTCTTTTATATACTAAACTAGTGATAAAACAAGAAACAAAAAGATTCGATTGCAAGATCTAAAGATATACCTTCAAGCACTCACCTCCCCGGTAATGGCACTAGAAAAGATATTGATGTCTACTACACAACCTTCTTCTTGTAGACATTGTTGGGCCTCCAAGTGGAGAGGTTTGTAGGACAGTAGCAAATTTCCCTGAAGTGGATGACCTAAGGTTTATCAATCCGTGGGAGGCGTAGGATGAAGATGGTCTCTCTCAAACAACCCTGCAACCAAATAACAAAGAGTCTCTTGTGTCCACAACACACCCAATACAATGGTAAATTTTATAGGTGCACTAGTTCAGCGAAGAGATGGTGATACAAGTGAAATATGGATGATAGAAATAGGTTTTTGTAATCTGAAAATATAAAAACAGCAAGGTAACAAGTGGTAAAAGTGAGCATAAATGGTATTGCAATGCTAGGAAACAAGGCCTAAGGTTCATACTTTCATTAGTGCAAGTTCTCTCAACAATAAAAACATAACTGGATCATATAACTATCCCTCAACATGCGACAAATTGTCACTCCAAAATCACTAATAGCGGAGAACAAACGGAGAGATTATGACAGGGTACGAAACCACCTCAAAGTTATCCTTTCTGATCGATCTATTCAAGAG
This sequence comes from Triticum dicoccoides, assembly GCF_002162155.2. Classification (NCBI taxonomy): domain Eukaryota; kingdom Viridiplantae; phylum Streptophyta; class Magnoliopsida; order Poales; family Poaceae; genus Triticum; species Triticum dicoccoides. The sequence goes on from NC_041391.1 coordinate 306,172,889, forward strand.
TCTGTAGTAAAATAACAAGAAGCTATTCCTTTCGTTCAATCTATCATAGAGTTCGTACTAGAATAACACCTTCAGACACAAATCAACCAAAACCCTAATGTCACCTAGATACTCCAATGTCACCTCAAGTATCCATGGGCATGATTATACGATATGCATCACACAATCTCAGATTCATCTATTCAACCAACACAAAGTACTTCAAAGAGTGCCCCAAAGTTTCTACCAGATAGTCAATACAAAAACGTGTGCCAACCCCTATGCATATGTTCACAAGGAGAACCCGCAAGTTGATCACATACATCAAGTGGATCATGTGAATATCCCATTGTCACCACAGATAAGCACGGCAAGACATACATCAAGTGTTCTCAAATCCTTAAAGACTCAATCCGATAAGATAACTTCAAAGGGAAAACTCGATCCATTACTCGATCCATTACAAGATCCAACTATAATAGCAAAGCTCGCGATACATCAAGATCATATCACCTCAAGACCACGAGAGAGAGAGATCAAACACATAGCTACTCATACATACCCTCAGCCCCGAGGGTGAACTACTCCCTCCTTGTCATGGCAGCGCCGGGATGACGAAGATGGCCACCGGTGAGGGATCCCTCCCTCTGGTAGGGTGCCGGAACAGGATCCCTATTGGTTTTTGGTGGCTACAGAGGCTTGCGGCGGCGGAACTCCAGATCTATTGTTCTCTCCGATGTTTTTAGGGTATATGGACATATATAGGCGAAAGAAGTCACTCAGGGGAGCCATGAGGGGCCTACGAGGGTGGGGGGCGCGCCCAAGGGGGTAGGGCACGCCTCCCTGCCTCGTGGCTTCCTCGTTGCTTCCCTTACATGCACTCCAAGTCTCCTAGATTGCTTCCATTCCAAAAAATAACTTTCCCGAAGGGTTCATTCCGTTTGGACTCCGTTTGATATTCCTTTTCCTCGAAACACTGAAATAGGCAAGAAAACAACAATTTGGGTTGGGCCTCTAGTTAATAGGTTAGTCCCAAAAATAATATAAAAGTGTATAATAAAGCCCATAAACATCCAAAACAGATAATATAATAGCATGAATGCTTCATAAATTATAGATAAGTTGGAGACGTATCAGTATGTAGCAGTATGTGATGTATGTTAGAGAGACAAGGCAGAGCATCAGAAGCTAGCTAGATTGTTACAGTCATTGACGATACCCGAATGGAAGTGGGATAAGCTTGGCATGGATTTTATCACTGGATTACCGAGGACTCTATTCGGGTTGTAATCGATTGTTTGACGAAAGTAGCTCATTTCATCCCGGGGAAGACCACCTATATGAGTGCTAAGTTGGCAAAGATATACATGACCAGGATCGTATGTCTGTATGGAGTTCCAAGGACCATTGAATCAGATAGAGGAACCCAATTTACTTCAAAGTTTTGAAATCAGTTGCATGAAACTTTGGGTACCAGGCTAGATTTCAGTACAGCCTTTCATCCACAGACAGATGGACAGACCGATACAGTGAATCAGATTCTGGAGGACATGTTGAGAGCTTGTACGCTAGATTATGGACCTAGTTGCGATGATAATTTGCCGTATGCAGAGTTCTCTTATAATAACAGCTATCAAGCTAGTTTGAAGATGGCCTCTTTCGAAGCCTTCTACGGAAGGAGGTGCAGGACACCATTTTTTTGAGGGAATTGACAGTGGGAGAGAACTCCCACTATATTTTTTTCAAATATCTATATAAATGGGGTGTTTACATAGACATACAACTCACACACTTCATCTCAACTCCTCGTGTTACCACCAGGCGTGGGCAACTACTCCATATCCACTGGTATGCACTAGGCTATATGTATATAACAAGAGTAGAAAACAGAAGAAGGACTCAACTAAGTGTGTCACAGTAGGAGAGCAGGGCTGCTCTACGTGCCACCTTAACTCTATGTTGCAGAAGTCCCAGATCCTCCTTGAAGCGAGCAAACCAAGATGCAATTCTTGGGGCAATACCTCTGAAGTATTTGTTATTTCTTTCTTTCCACAAGCTCAAGGCAGCAGCCAAGAATACTTCGATGAAGAAAGGATTGGGCCAATTCGTGAAGTTGGATATCGTGGGATACCTCTGAGGTGCAGGACACCGTTATCGTGGGATGAAGTTGGATATCAACAGTTGTTCGGACCAAATTTAATCAAAGACTCTGAAGAGAAGGTTGAGTTGATCCGCGATAGACTCAAGATAGCCCTGTCCAGGCATAAGAGTTATGCGGATACTAAACGCAAGGAGATAGTTTACGAAGTCAAAGACAGATCATATCTTCGTGTATCGCCACTTCGAGGAGTTATGCATTTTGGAGTCAAAGGAAAGCTAGCACCCCATTTTATGGGACCATACAGTGTTTTGGAACGCATGGGAGAAGTTGCATAGAAGCTGGAATTGCCAGAAGGATTGTCAGGAGTTCATGATGTGTTTCACGTTTCCTAGTTGAAGAAGTGCCACGCAGAGATGGTCGATATTCCTCTGAGAGATACAGTGCCACTGGAAGCAATTCAGTTAGACAGTGATTTGACCTATGAAGAGAAGCTAGTCAGGATTCTCGAGTTTTCGAGTCGAGTTACTCGCAGCAAGGTTATCAAGTTTTGCAAAGTTCGGTGGAGCCACCATACCGAGGAGGAAGCCACCTAGGAGTGAGAAGAAGATCTCTGTAGAGACCACCCAAACCTTTTTGCTAACCAACCTGAATCTCGAGGGCGAGATTCATCTTAAGGGGGGTAGGTTTGTAACATCCCAATTTTCAATTTGGATGTTATACATAGATCATCATATGCATAGCATATTTCTTCTTGCATTTTGTTGTGATCCTAGAATTCTTAAGCAAACTCAAGGACCCAAGGAGAGAGTTGGAGGTTTCACAAAATTCATATTTGAATTTATTTCAAATTTGAAGAAAGGATCAATTTGATTTTATTATTTTTCTCTCCAATTATTTCTAGTATAAAAAAATATATGAGAGAGGATAATATGACTTCTTCAACCCAAGAGAAATATTGAAGAAAGAATTTTAAAATCAAATTATGATTTTATTGGTATTTTATTTGCTATTTTATTTGAATTTGAAAAATATTACAGTTTTGAAAATTGCATCTTAGTCCAGAAAATTGTTCATCTTGTCCTATATATTAGGTTTGGACGGTGAAAATTGTTTCTGGAATTTTTTGAATTTTTTTTATATTTTATTAGGATTTTTCCTTCGGGCGAAATTTATTATAAAAAAAATCTTTCCGCCCAAGCCACCGCCGCCTTCCCCGAGTCCGGCCGGGACAAGGGAGCCGCGCCGCCGTAGCCGCCCGGGACTCCGCCCCGAGGCCGAGCTTCCCTCCCCCCTTTAAATAGCTGCACCCGGGGACCCCTGGACCACGTCCGCCACCGCCTCTCACTGCACCCCGCCGCAGACCGCGCCGCCGCCGAACCCCGCGGCCGCCACCGCCGAACCCCGCCGCCGCCGCCGTCTTACGTCGCCGCTGTCGCTGCCCCGTGCCACCGCCATAGCCGTGCTGCCATCCCGCGAGCCCCGCGCCATCGTCGCCGTCTCGCCGGAACCCGCCGCCGACCCGCCAGTTTTTAGGTAAAAACCTAGATCGGTTTTTTAGGGTTTTGTCGAACTTTTTTTGGTTTAGCCGGTTCGTTTATTAGATCGGTTTAGTTTTGGTTTTTCTTATTTAGCGAATGTCCGTTTGTTCGTTTGTTATAACGAACAGTTTTCGCCGGTCAAGTTCTGTTAGCGAACGTTCGCACCGTAGGACTTTTCTTTTTAGTTTATTTTTGCTAGGGACCTTTTCGCAAATAGTTTTTTCGCGATTTAGCCCCTCATCTTTAGACTAGCATAACTTTTTACTCGTTTATCCAAATTAGATGAAACCAGCGCCTAAATCTTCGTATCGTTCTGTTCTTTCTAGTTAACCAACTTGAACATGATTTTGGTACTGTAAAATTTGAGTTTAGTGCAGATTAGTAAACAATCTTGTTTCATTCGTATTTTGAGTTTCGTTGCTCCGTTTGAGTTGAATCTTTTGGCAAATCGTACCTACTGCTAAGATATAACTCACATGATAGTATAGCTGCTAGGGTTGACCTTTGTTAGTTTAAGTCGTTTTCTTGTTTCGTGTTTGATTTGGATCTTTTCTCGGTTCTTCTCGTGTTTTGTTTGAATGATTTCTTATGTATGCTACTGTTTGTCTATGCTAGATTACCCGGAGTGCAAAGCTTGTTACTACGAATCTCTAGAGTTCGCAGATCGTCAGTAAGGCAAGTTACACTTTGATCATATTCTTTTATACCCAATTTTTACTATGCATTAGTTCTGCCCCTCAAATATTTGCATGAATAAGATTGGGAACATGTGGTTTGGTTGTAGTGCTTGAGCTAGGAACCTAATACCTTTTGATCACCCTGGGAATATAAGTTATGCTTATTTATTGCTTAGCCATGCTCATAGATGGGGATTGGATTGTGATTTCACACATGGAAGTTTGAGAGTTATTTAATGATGGACAACATTAAGGTGGCAACTTGAACATACCTCTGGGTGGATTGGTTGAGGCACCTAGGGAACCCAATGTTGCCTGTTTTGGGAAATCCCGGAGTACCCGTGTGATTTTTCCTATGGAATGCCACCCAGGCTCAAAGGGATCATAAGATTATTCATGCTAGAAACTGTTGTGTGCAGCCACAAGCCATTATGGGCTCTGGCATAGTTGAGTAAGTTGTGTGAGATCTTGAAGAGGTGGACTAGCAGATGTAACGGAAAGTAGGTGTACCGGTCTGCCCAGAGTAGAGAGTTAATGCTTCAGAAAGACTATGTCTCGATCATCCGATCATGGATGCGGTCGAGTCTTGTGGGGAAAAGTGCGCAAAGCTCTGTAGAGTGTATAAACTAATCATGGTTAGTCGTGTCCCCGGTTATGGACATCTTGAGTATCTAGTACTTGAATCTATTGATGTGATCTCATCACATTACTTTAATTAATTTGATTTGGGTTAATGATGATACTTTTAATTGGTATTTGAGTTGGGGTTACCTTCTCAAATAATGGGCAACTTGGGAGTAGTTAAATAAATTTATCCCTTTGTTGTAGGGAAAAACTAGCTTTATGCAAAATCATAAACTTACAGCCTCCACCAACCAAATACTGCATGTAGATATAGTTCTCGCATTTCATTGCTTTACAGTGTAACTCTGCTACAATATTCAATGGGCTGACCTACATGGATGCAATGTCTCATGTTGCTGACTACTCAGACGATGAATAATGTGCGATAGGTCATTGTTTTGCACTCAGCTATGCCGTTGGAGTTGATGGACTCATTTACCTTCGAAGCTTCCGCAGTTATCTAGTTTAGATAGCCTTTCTCCATGATATTTTTGTGTAATCATACTCTTTATGAGGACTCGATGTAATAAGTGTGTGATTGGAACTCTGTTATAATTCCTTGAGTACTGTGTGTGTCAGCATTACCGATCCAGGGATGACACTGATGCACAAAGACCTGACCATTTGAGTTCTGGTCGCCACAATAACCGAAACCGTGTTCACTTCCCGGACTCTGCCGAAAAGAAACCATCATGGCTACACACGCGGTTGATGCATTTTAATTAAGTCAAGTGTCAAGTTCTCTACAATCGGATATTAACAAATTCCCATCTTCCACATAATCGCGGGCAAGGCTCTCGAAAGTTTATACTCTGCAGGGGTGTCCCAACTTAGCCCATCACAAGCTCTCACGATCAACAAAGGATATTCCTTCTCCCGGAAAGACCCGATCAGTCTCAGAATCCCGGTTACAAGACATGTCGACAATGGTAAAACTAGACCAGCAAGACCACCCGACTGTGCCGACAAATCCCGATAGCAGCTGCACATATCTTGTTCTCAGGGCACACCAGATGGGACAAGCTACGAGTAAAACCAGCCCACAAGTTTCCTTGAGGTAGCACCGTAGGCTGCCTAGTTCGG
>NC_041391.1:306179234-306225448 GCF_002162155.2 Triticum dicoccoides
AGATAACCCTCGGGCTCGCGAAAACCCAAGGGAAAGGTAAAATGTTCTTAGGAAAATGTAAAACCAAGGTTTGGCCTTCCTGGAGGATTTCTATTCAAAGCGAACTGACAAGGGGTTCCCATAAACCCAACCGTGTAAGGAACGCAAAATCAAGGTACATAACACCGGTATGACGGAAACTAGGGCGGGAAGTGTGGCACAAAACACCAGGCAAAAGGCCAAGTCTTCCACCCTTTACCAAATATATAGATGCATTAATTAAAATAAGAGATATTGTGATATCCCAACATAAACATGTTCCAACATGTAGCAATCTTCAACTTCACCTACAACTAACAACGCTATAAGAGGGGCTGAGCAAAAGCGGTAATTTAGCCAAAACAACAGTTTGCTAGGAAGGTGGGTTAAAGGCTTGACATGTCAATATGGGAGGCATGGTAAACAAGTGGTAGGTAGCACAACATATCAATAGAATGAAGCAACTAGCAAGAAAAGATAGAAGTGATATCAAGGGTAATGGTCATCTTGCCTGAAATCCCGATAGGAAGAAGAACGAGTCCATGAGGAAGACGAACGGGCGTAGTCGAACGAATCCTCACAATCGCAATGTTACCGGAACTAAGAAGCAACACTGGAAAGAAGCAAACAACATGGTAAACAAGCATCACATAAACATGGCATGATGCGCAACCAAGTATGATGCATGTCCACTTTAATGATTCATGGCATGGCAAAGTGCAACAAACAACACTACAAATTAAGTGGAGCTCAACATGCAAAACGAGTTGCATATTGACGAAACACCACATCGAATTATTTAATTTACTCTTGGTTAAGATACTCAACAATTATTAAATGTTAATTAACATGGCAAGAGATGAAGCATAATAAAAACTACCTAGGTAGGCAATTTAAATGAGGCCGGAAATAAAAAACAACAATTCTGGAAAATCCCCATGTCATTTAGCAATTTTAAAGCAAACAACCATTTTAAACATTTTAAATGTTGTTATCATGATGCGGATGACATATGCAAGTTTTATGCAATTTTATGAAGATGTTGACATGAGCAAGATATGAAACATTTGTCATCGTGGTGGAAACAAAGGGTGCCACGGAAAAAATTCGAAAATGATGCCACGAAAACATATCGATTTTGGTAGCTCATAGAGATACCGATGCAAAAGGAAGTGTGACGTGAGCGAGTCATGCAAGATGGTGGGGTGCCCCCGGTTACCGTGTTCCCACGGGTTGACGGCATGGAAAATGAGGGGAACATGCACGAAACAAACGGGCACGATGCAAACATACGGTACATCTCATACAACATGCATTCGTCCACGGGTCGTCTTGGCGGATATACCTTGGAAGCGTGCGTTTTCGGGGCGGATTGAGTCTGTGCGATGTAGAGGAAGTAGACATTCTCAGGACGGTCGTCGTGGAAGTAGTGGCACACGACGACGGTAGTGGAAGTAGTGGTTCACGTTTCATAGTCGTACACACTCCATAGAGGATCGGGGTCACGTCGAGGAACTTGGCATCCACGGGGTTGACGATAGAGTTACTAAAAGTGCAACTATCCCTAGGTGGTTTTGGTAATTCATAACAACATATAGCGCATTGAGCTAATGCTATTCCAAGACAAATATTTCAGGAAAGGTCAATGAATGGCATGGCATGGATGATGAAAGTGGATCCCTCAAAATACTAAGGACAAAGGATTGGCTCAAGCTCACAAGCTCAAGACTCTTCATTTTACATTTTAGTGATCCAAGATCACATTGAGTCTATAGGAAAATCCACTACTATCAAGGAGGGATGAGGTGTTGCTTAATGAGCCTCTTGCTTCAAGTGCTTAGTGATATGCTCCAAAAACCCTCAACTACTTCCTCACATCCACATATGACCTAAACTCAAAGTCAAACTCGGCCATACCGATTCTTTCTATCCGGCGCCACCGAGTTCAAATGTCATAGCCACTGCCACAAACCCTAGGCAAATCGGTCTCACCGATAGGGATCTCGATCTCACCGAGATGGGATTGTAATCTCTCTGTTTCCCTTCGTAATGTTTCGGTCTAACCGAAGTGAGCGATCGGTCCCACCGAGATTGCAATGTAAACTCCCTGTTTCCCTTTCGTAACATTTCGTTCTCACCGAAAAGAGTGAATCCGTCCCATCGAGTTTACCTGACCAACTCTTTGGTTAGCTTATTACCAAAATCGGTCTCACCGATTTTGTGTAATCAGTCTCACCGAGATTATGTTATGCCCTAACCCTAACAATATCGGTCCTACCGAGTTGCATGTCGGTCCCATCGAAAATCCTAACGGTCACTAGATTTGTTGAATCAGTCCGACCGAGTTTACCAATTCGGTCCCACCGAGTTTGGCAAGTTGTGTGTAACGGTTAGATTTTGTGTGGAGGCTATATATACCCCTCCACCTCCTCTTCATTCGTGGAGAGAGCCATCAGAACAAACCTACACTTACAACTTACCATTTCTGAGAGAGAACTACCTACTCATGTGTTGAAGCCAAGATATTCCATTCCTACCATATGAATCTTGATCTCTAGCCTTCCCCAAGCTGCTTTCCACTCAAATCTTCTTTCCACCAGATCCAAATCCCATGAGAGAGAGTTGAGTGTTGGGGAGATTATCATTTGAAGCACAAGAGCAAGGAGTTCATTATCAACGCACCATTTGTTACTTCTTGGAGAGTGGTGTCTCCTAGATTGGCTAGGTGTCACTTGGGAGCCTCCGACAAGATTGTGGAGTTGAACCAAGGAGTTTGTAAGGGCAAGGAGATCGCCTACTTCATGAAGATCTACTGCTAGTGAGGCAAGTCCTTCGTGGGTGACGTCCATGGTGGGATAGACAAGGTTGCTTGTTCGTGGACCCTTCGTGGGTGGAGCCCTCTGTGGACTCGCGCAACCGTTACCCTTCGTGGGTTGAAGTCTCCATCAACGTGGATGTACGATAGCACCACCTATCGGAACCACGACAAAAACATCTGTGTCTCCAATTGCGTTTGAATCCTCCAAACCCTTCCCTTTACATTCTTGCAAGTTGCATGCTTTAATTTCCGCTGCTCATATAATCTTTGCATGCTTGCTTGAATTGTGTGAAGATTGCTTGACTTGTCCAAAGATAGCTAAAATCTGCCAAAGTCTAAAATTGGGAAAAGGTTAAGTTTTTAATTGGTCAAGTAGTCTAATCACCCCCCCCCTCTAGACATACTTCAAGGTCCTACAAGTGGTATCAGAGTTTTGGTCTCCATTTGCTCTGATTTCCATAGCTTTTGGTGGTCATAGCCTTGGTTTCACAACCTAGGAGACTATGGCGTCTAGCGAGGGAAATTATCACCGTAGAGGTCCTTACTCTGATGGTACTAATTTTGCTAGTTGGAAGCATAAGATGAAAATGCATATTCTCGGACATAACCCCGCCATTTGGTCTATTGTGTGTATTGGCTTGCAAGGTGAATTCTTTGATGGGAGAGAGCCGAATCGTGACGCTAGTGCAGAAGAATTGAAGATGCTGCAATACAACACTCAAGCTTGAGATATCCTCTTCAATGGCTTGTGCCCCGAGGAATTCAACAAAATCAGCCGTCTTGAGAATGCAAAGGAAATTTGGGACACTTTGATTGATATGCATGAAGGTACCGTCTCTGTCAAGGAATCCAAGTTGGATGTGCTCCAAATTCAGCTTGACAAGTTCAAAATGAAGGATGGTGAAGGTGTCGCTGAAATGTACTCTAGGCTTGCTCTTATCACAAATGAGATGGCCGGCTTAGGGAGTGAAGAGATGACTAACAGAGTCATCGTCAAGAAGATCCTAAGAGCATTGGATGGAAATTATGATACCGTGTGCACATTGATCCAAATTATGCCAAATTACAAAGATCTCAAGCCAACTGAAGTCATTGGAAGAATTGTTGCTCATGAGATGTCACTCAAGGATAAGGAGGAACTTCACAACAAGTCAAGTGGTGCTTACAAAGCCTCATGTGAAGCCCCCACATCATCAAGTGAGAAACAAACCTTCAATGAAGAATTGAGATTAATGGTGAAGAACTTCAACAAATTCTACAAGAGTAGAAGCAAAGAAAGAAGCTCTAAGTCAAGGTCCTACAATGACAAAAGATCTTGTAGTCGAGAGCGCAATTGCTACAATTGTGGGAGACCCGAACACTATTCAAATGAGTGTACGACACCCTACAAAAGAAGAGAAGATTCTCCAAAAAGAAGAAGTAAAAGAGAAGAATCACCACCAAGAGAGAGGAGGAGTAGAGATGATCGTTATGAACGAAGACCCTCACGGAGAAGCAAGGATTCGGAAAGGAAGGAGAAGTCATCAAGAAGCTACACAAAACGAAGACATCAAGCCCATGTTGGTGAATGGGTATCCGGATCCGACTCCGACAATCACTCCGAGAGAAGCTATCGCTCCGACTCCGAATATACTCAAGATGAAGGTGTTGCCGGTCTAGCACTTGTGTCAACCAACTCCTACGACATATTTGATTCACCAAATGAAGGAATTGGAAGATGCTTCATGGCCAAAGGTCCAAAGGTAACACACCCCGAGTATGTTGATTTCAATAGTGATGAACATGACTTGCTAGGTGATGATGATTTACTTGTTGACAACTCTAGTGATGAATACTATGATGAACCATCAATTAATCATGCTAATCAAGATAAAACGAATGACAATGGTAAGGAGAAGATTGAGCTTCTAACTAAAGAACTAAACACGCTTAAGTTAGCTCATGAAACTATCTTCGAAGATCATCGAGAACTTTTAAGGGCTCACGAGAAGTTATCTTTGAAAAGCTCAATCTTGAGCAAGAGCATGAGTTCTTAAAGGCAATCAATGATGATCTCCATAAGAAAAGTTCTTCTTACATTGCCAAGCGTTTACTCTTATCTACTTACATGCCTCAAGTCAAGTCTAGTAACAAGTACAAGAAAGATCCTTCCTCTAGTAGTAACAATAATAATGCTAAATCCAATATTGTTGCTTCTAGTAGTTCTCTTGATTCCACTAATGATTCTCTTAACCAAGTTACACTTGAGCAAGAAAATAGCTTATTGAAGGGAATCATAGAGAAAGGTGTATACAAGAGCCTTGCTGGGAGTAAGCAATTCGAGGAAATTGTACGCAGGCAAGGAAGGCACCGGAAGAATCAAGGTGTTGGTTTTGAACGAAAGTTCAATGCCAATGGAGTTGAGTGGGAAGAAGATCAATACCCCAAGACGAAGTTTGTTCCTCAACAAGAGAAGTATGATCCTACTTCCTTCAAGGGAACACAAGCACAAGATGATCTTCCACCACAAGACCACAAGAACAAAGGCAAGGACAAGCTTCAAGAGGAGATTGATGCATTTGAAGAAGCACCTAAGGCCTTGGTAAAATGGGTTCCCAAGACTACGTCAAGTTCTACTTCATCAAGTACAACTACAACTCCAAGGATTCCCATCAAGATGATGTGGATCCCGAAGAAGAAGAACTAGAGAGTTCTTGAGGGTGACTCCGCCAACATTCCTCACTCATATCATTATGGCAAGGACAAGTGCAATCAACATCTATATCTTGCACTAGTTCAAGGAGTCACAAACCCTCATGTTGGTAAGGCAAGGGACAAGGTAACCTAATGATTTCATGGACATCATCTTGTGTGTGCATCACTCTATGTCTATGGATATTCATGTTTCTTCCTTGTGGGACTAACCCATGTAGGTATTGAAAGTGCAACTCACTCCAAAGGATTGCTCCAAATGATCTACATCAACATTGAGCATCCACATCTTCAACACCTACATGAAGTCATCATCGACAAAACCCAAGGTTAGTTCATCACTCTAAGCGGGGATCTCACATCTAAGGGGAGCTTAACTCTAAGAATTGAGTCAAAGCAACTCTAATGATGTGAACACATCAATGAATTATGTAAAAGTGGTAACCCCACTTGAGCTTAAACGATGAGTATGACCTATGATCAAATGCTCTCATTCGACTCCTAAGTCAATATACTCATATATAGATGACCTAGTCATCGCCAATTGTTTGATAGATGCTAGAATTGGTTGTGCATGCTTTGCCACATATTTCATTTGCCATTTTATTGTGCGAGCATGTTGGATGCATATTTTACTCATTCGAGGACATCCACTTGTTGCTTTGATTGATTGGTTTCCTTTTTCTTTGGCCAAGTGGATGGACAAGAATGCCTAAGAACATTCTCTAGCTATCTATGCCTTTCTTGTCTCAAACTCTATTCATGCTACATCACAAAATTTGATCAAGTCAGATTCGAACCACTCGGTGTGAGGAGCACTCGGAGTCCCCGATTCGTCATAGACTTAAACTTCCAAAACTTCTTTGTGATTCTCGGTCTGACCGATTCCTCCATTTCGGTCCTACCGAGATCACTAAGTCGATCTAGATTTTCAATCTCGGTGCAACCGATTTGAACCTTTCGGTCACACCGAGTTGCTGTAACTGTCAACAGTTATGCATCTCGGTGCCACCGAGTCGTTCCACTCGGTCACACCAACAGTGTCGGGCTATATATACACACGGGCAAAATTTGGAAAACTTTCTCCAAAACTCTTCGCCTGCGCATAGCTCGCTCTCCCTACTAGGTCTCCGGATCGTCGACTTCGTCGCCAGCCGCCTTCTGTCGCCGGTCTCTGCCGCCGTCAACGGATTTCTTCTCCGCCGTTGCCGCCGTAGCAAGTTCATCGCCAAACTAGGGTATGAACTCGATCACAGTGCTATCCTCGTCTGATTCTCAGCACATTGTGTTCATTATGATTCTTGCCACGATTGAAACACTCCTATCCAGTCAAAACAATCCTTAGAATAGATGTGATTCGAAAATTTAGGGTTAGGTTTCCGCCGAAACCATCTCGGACCCACCGAGTTGAAAAACTCGGTCCCACCGATTCGGCTAACGCCATTGCACTAGTAACTCTCGGTCTGGCCGAGAATTGCTAATCAATGTGACCGATTTTAGAACTTTGTGAAACCCTAGGAGTCTCGGTGCCACTGAACTGTGACTCGGTCTGATCGAATTCACTAGTTTAGGTTCCAAAACTGCTTCAGTATCACCGAGTTTGAAAAACGGTTGATCCGAAATGCTTTCTGTGGAAAACTAAAACTAAGTTTTTGAATCATTCTTTTGCAAAAATCTCTGCATTTTGTGATGCTCATCCATTCTATCTCATCTATAACTATTCACAGGGTCAGCAGTCAGTGTTTTCAGCATGTCAGACCAAAGTGATAGTCAGAATAGGGAAGAAGAGCAGATTCACATGAGTGAGGGCACTAGTCCCTCAAGTTCTTCAGATGATGGTAGCAGAAGCACTCTTAGCAATTTGCTTAAAGCAGCCACAAGAGCCAGAAGGAAGAGAACCTCAGACTCTGAGGATGAGGACTATGTGGCAGCTGAAGATGAGGCTACTTCCAAGAAGGTAGTGCTCAAAAAGGAGTATGGCTCAGCAGAGAACACAAAGCCTAGACTCAATAGGAAGGTCCCTGCCAACAGAACCCTATGATGAAGGTCAGAGGATCAACACAAGTACCTGAAAAGCCTGATCCCAAAGAGGCACCTGCAAGAAGAATTACCACTTCCAAACCCAAGAAGGTTCCCACTAGAGAAACCATGAAGTTTACTATTGAGTCAGAAGATGAAGCTGCTGGTCAAGATAAGAAGAAGAAGAGAGCCAGAACCACTACTGCCAAGGTTCTTAGCAACCCCTCTATGAGGAGAGACTCTGAGGAGGAGGAAGAAGAGGTTGCTGCACCAGCACCCAAGGCACAAAAGCTGATGGATGATGCTATAAAGTCAGGGGCTGCAACATGAAAGCCCAAAAAAGCATCCAAAGCTGCCTCCAAGCCCAAGAGTGCACCAAAGAGGAATACCAGGAGTATACCAGCTGCTGAAAAGAACAAGGCCCCAGTGTCTGAAGCTGCTGCTGAGGAAGATGATGAAGGACAAGTCCTGAGGAAGCTGAAGCCAAAGATTCCAGACCACAATGATACTAATCCTGTGGCTGAGAACGTGAAGTTAAGAAAGGATGCAGGACTCAGACTGTGGAGGTTGTCAGATCCATATTCTATCAGGAGAAGGACTGTTATTGATTACAGGTTCCACACTAAGGAAGAGCAGGATTTCTACGAGACAATGCTGTTGGACAAGAAACCTATAGTGTGTGATATGAGGTGGGTCGACTGGACCTACATGAAGGAGAATGAAGAACACTATCCTGGAGTGCAAGACAGTTTCATTGCTTATGGAGTTGCAGACTTTGTTGGGAAGAAGCTCACAAAGTGGAATGATGAGCTCATTATGCAATTCTACTCCAAAGCACATTTCTATCTAGATGGCAGGATAGTTTGGATGTCTGAAGGTACAAGGTACCAATCAACCATTGAGGAATGGGCAGATCTGATCAATGCACCCAAGGAGCAGGAAGATGACTTGGATGTCTATGCCAAGAAGAAGATGGATCACAATACCATGGCTCATATGTACAAGGAAATCCCTGATGCTGCAGTTGAGACACATAAGTTTGGGTCAGTTCATTTTCTTCTGTCAGGGCTGCCAACGATCAACTGGATCCTAAGGCAGACTCTATTGCCCAAGTCAGGTGACCACAACATGATCAGAGGGCATGCTATAAACTTGCTACACTTGTTTGATGTGCCCCAGAAATTCAAGGTCATGAGCCTCATGATTGAGACTATCAAGAAGACAGCAACAGACCAAAAGAGAAGTTGTGGATATGCCCCACAGATTCAGGAGCTGATTAACTCAAAGATGGGCGCAGACACATACTTGCTGGACAAGGAACATTTTGCTATCTATCCAGAATTTGAGGACATTAAAGTTGTGATGAATGAGAATGAACCATCATCAGTACAAGCTCAAGAGAAGAAGGAGAAAGCAAAGAAAGAGAAGGCTGCCAAGATGCCAACTCAAGAGGAGGCATCTGAGTACTTTTTGAAGAACAAGCAGGAGCAGCTTGGTTACTTGATAGCATTAACTCTGAGGATTGAGAAGGGGTTGGCCACCCTAACACAAAACCAGGAGAGCCTGGAAAGAATCATGGAACAAAAATTCTATGATCTAGATGTCAAAGTAACTGAGATTCAGTCAGTTGTGGAGCAGCTACAGGATGACATGCTGGAGAGGAAGGGCAAGACAACCACTGATGCATTTGCCAGCGTGCCTAGAGCTTAGAGATTAGCTGCAGTGCCTGTGACAGACACCAGAGCCACTTCATCTGCACCAGCTATAGCTCCTATAGCTCTAGTGCAACCAGCTCCAGCACCAACTCCTCCAGCTCCATCCACATCAACTGAAGCCTTCGTCCAAGGAGCCATCTCTACACCACCACCTGAAGATCAAGCCAGAGAGTCGATCTAGTACTACGCATTTTCTATGAACTTTTTGGTAACTTGTTGCCAAAGGGGGAGAAAAATGTATAGATCATAGGCTTCGAGAGAGAGAGTGTTGTTTTTTTTCTCTCTTGCCTTGGTGGTTAAACTTTGTTTGCTTTTGATTGCTTGAGATACTATGCTATTATCTGTGAGACATTGATGATCATGTGTTTGATCATAAGCTACACTTATGCTTGTTAGATGATATTATCTTACCTATCCCTATATGATCATTCACTTTGCTTGGTGATGAGTGCATGTATTCAATCTTTATTATTTTGGGCGCTCCACCAAGATGTATGTGCCATGGAAGAGTAACCCATGAGTCTAATTCCTTGTGCATTTGCAGTCCAAAGCAAATCTTAAACTATGCACAAATTTAGGGGGGAGCTCTTGCTTATCACATACTTCTCAAAGCGACAATGTTTTTCAATCTTATTATCATTTGTCAAAGCTTTGATCTATATGTTGTCATCAATTACCAAAAAGGGGGAGATTGAAAGTGCAACTATCCCTAGGTGGTTTTGCTAATTCATAACAACATATAGCTCATTGATCTAATGCTATTCCAAGACAAATATTTCAGGAAATCTCAATGAATGGCATGGCATGGATGATGAAAGTGGATCCCTCAAAATACTAAGGACAAAGGATTGGCTCAAGCTCACAAGCTCAAGACTCTTCATTTTACATTTTAGTGATCCAAGATCACATTGAGTCTATAGGAAAAGCCAATACTATCAAGGAGAGATGAGGTGTTGCTTAATGAGCCTCTTGCTTCAAGTGCTAGTGATATGCTCCAAAAACCCTCAACTACTTTCTCACATCCACATATGACCTAAACTCAAAGTCAAACTCGGCCATACCGATTCTTTCTATACAGCGCCACCGAGTTCAAATGTCATAGCCACTGCCACAAACCCTAGGCAAATCGGTCTCACCGATAGGGATCTCGGTCTCACCGAGATGGGATTGTAATCTCTCTGTTTCCCTTCATAGCGTTTCGGTCTAACCGAAGTGAGCGATCGGTCCCACCGAGATTGCAATGTAAACTCCTTGTTTCCCTTCCGTAACATTTCGGTCTCACCGAAAAGAGCGAATCGGTCCCACCGAGTTTACCTGACCAACTCTCTGGTTAGCTTATTACCAAAATCGGTCTCACCGATTTTGTGTAATTGCTCTCACCGAGATTACGTTATGCCCTAACCCTAACCATATCGGTCCTACCGAGTTGCATGTCGGTCCCACCGAAAATCCTAACGGTCACTAGATTTGCTGAATCGGTCCGACCGAGTTTACCAATTCGGTCCCACCGAGTTTGGCAAGTTGTGTGTAATGGTTAGATTTTGTGTGGAGGCTATATATACCCCTCCACCTCCTCTTCATTCGTGGAGAGAGCCATCAGAACAAACCTACACTTCCAACTTACCATTTCTAAGAGAGAACTACCTACTCATGTGTTGAGGCCAAGATATTCCATACCTACCATATGAATATTGATCTCTAGCCTTCCCCAAGCTGCTTTCCACTCAAATCTTCTTTCCACCAGATCCAACTCCCATGAGAGAGAGTTGAGTGTTGGGGAGACTATCATTTGAAGCACAAGAGCAAGGAGTTCATCATCAACGCACCATTTGTTACTTCTTGGAGAGTGGTGTCTCCTAGATTGGCTAGGTGTCACTTGGGAGCCTCCGACAAGATTGTGGAGTTGAACCAAGGAGTTTGTAAGGGCAAGGAGATCGCCTACTTCGTGAAGATCTACCGCTAGTGAGGCAAGTCCTTCGTGGGTGACAGCCATGGTGGGATAGACAAGGTTGCTTCTTCGTGGACCCTTCGTGGGTGGAGCCCTCCGTGGACTCGCGCAACCGCTACCCTTCATGGGTTGAAGTCTCCATCAACATGGATGTACGATAGCACCACCTATCGGAACCACGACAAAAACATCTATGTCTCCAATTGCGTTTGAATCCTCCAAACCCTTCCCTTTACATTCTTGCAAGTTGCATGCTTTAATTCCCGCTGCTCATATACTCTTTGCATGCTTGCTTGAATTGTGTGAAGATTGCTTGACTTGTCCAAAGATAGCTAAAATCTGCCAAAGTCTAAAGGGAAAAATCGAAATGAAATAAATAAAGAATAAAGCCAAAAAATAAGTTTGATCCCAGATTTCAAATGAAGAAATGGAAACTTGGGAAAAAGTTAAGTTTTTAATTGGTCAAGTAGTCTAATCACCCCCCTCTAGACATACTTCAAGGTCCTACAGTTACACACGTTGTCGGTGTATTTGTTGGTCCGGTCTTGGCATCCGTAGATGTACACGGCAATTGTAGTGGTACTTGGCGGTTCTGTGTAGTCGAACTTGACGATCCAAGGGGGTACTTGGTGCATCACCGTGTAGTTGTACATGGGTCAAATAGAGACATTGACAAATCTGGAGGGGTACTTGTGCACAGGAGGATGTTTTGGCATGCAACGAGTGATGACCAGGTGTGCGGTGGTCTCGGTCAAGGCCACGAGAAAACTTTCCATCAATGGCCAAAGTGGAGGCTTGGCTCAGAGGCGTACGGGGCTGCTGGGACTTGGTCAAGAGTGGCAGCGGCAAGGCTTGCTCCCGGCGTGGGGAGGTAGACCGGCGGGGCAAGAGGACGACGCTGACGGAGACACATGGCGGCGCGGCAAACTTGGAGTAGAGGACGAAGGTCCGGCAGGGGGGCGAGGGCGTAGTGCGGCGGGACCGATGGAGAGGGGCTTGGCACAACGGGGATGGCTTGAGGAAGCTCCGGCGAGGGCACCGGTGGCTGGGGACGGCCGAAGCGATGACGAGGAGGCTGGGGATGCGGAAGATGGCGATGAGAGGCGAGCGACGCGGGGATCCTATTTGGCACGGAAGACGATGGCTGCGGGTGCAGGTGCTCGAGGAGCTCCTCTCCTCGGATGCTCGGGTGATGGGGATTTGGCGAGGAGGCGCGACACGAGGAAGTAGGCGATGCAGCGGGGCGATGGTGATGGATGGCGCCGGCGCAGACGACAAAGGAGGGCGGTGTCACTGGCAGGGGAGGCGCGCCACGGGGATCGAGCGCGGGCGCTCCTCCTGGCGCTAGCTGTGTGCGTGCGTGTGTGAGTGGCGGCAGAGGGGGAACAAGGTGAGGGATCCACGGGAGATGAGGATCAGGGTCCCTGGCGGCTAGGGTTAGGAGGGGGCCGACGGGGCCTTGGGCCATTTCGGTGGGAAGGAAAAAGGCCAGGACGCCTGCTTGGCCGGCCCAAAGAAAGAGAAGGATTTCTTTTCCATATTTCGGTAAAATAAAGGAGAAGCCAAGGAATTTATTTGGAGGGCCAAATAAACCCAAAGTTAACTAAAATGGCATGTGACTACTTTAGCATAATAGCGAAGCTCCACGACTAGATTTGGAGCAAGAGGAGAAAGATGGAGGATTTAAATAGTTTAGAGACGAAAGGAGTTTTAAATGCAAGTGTGTCATGGTCAATTACAAATAATGGAATATTTTATAATAGCTCCCTAATATTGGGAGGATATGTTATAAAGAAAAGTCACCCTTCCCTCGATTTAAATGGATCAAAGATCCAGACAATTTATTAAAAGAGTTATAAAATTAATGATATGATGGCATGATGACATGATGCAATGAAAGAGATGATATGATGGATGCAACAAAGCAATAGTAACACACGGCAAAACTCGGAATAAATGGAAGGTATCTGAAGCATCGGTCTCGGGGTGTCACAACCCTCCTCCACTAACAGAGGATCTCCACCCAAGATCCTAGGGATGGCGCTGGAGAGAAGTGGAAAAGGAAGAGGTAAAACTGAGTTGCTTCTTGGACAAACGAGTGAAACCAAAGAACCTTGAGTGGTTGAACAACTTGACAGAAAGAATACAACGGAGATGGTGAGATAGAAACACTCCGATAGACAAGAGGGACATGCAATACAACGAGAACGAAGAGCTCAAGGGACAAGATAGGCTTTGAAACCACTCAGTTAAAACAATATGAGAAAGGAAGAATTCGGGCAACACTTCGGTTGAAAAGAGAGGCAAAACTTGATAAGATGAAAATAACATGATCTTGACAAAACAATATGATGGGTCAACGAGAGCAACATCCCAATGCCTCCGGAAGAAATGAAAGAATGGAATGAAAAGAACGGAGAGAAAACAACATGTTCTACCTCAAATCAATTTAAGAGAGCATCCTTAAAAGAAAGATTTAACAGAGTTGTTAAAGAATCAACAATCAAAAGATTTACTCCTCATGGGCTTATGAAAACATCTCCAAACTAGAGGTGAGATTCTGCCACTAACGGGAGCAATTGCTTGCTTGAGATCAACGAAGAGATGAAAAACATCTTCCACCAAGATGATAAAGAGATAACTTGGATCATTGATAAGCACCACAAATAGCATCATTCCTTAGGGAAGGCTTTAGGTGAAATCTATACCAAGATAACTCCAACAAATAAATTATCATGGTTTGAGACAACTCATGAAAGAAGAGAAAATGATGGTTGTACAATATCACATTCGTGACAAGTTGTGGATCATGAAACACGAAGGGAAATTGTCAGGAATGACATAACACCATCTCAAAAGATAAGGTAGAAAGAATTGCACTTTGAAATGCAAGAAGAAGAATACTTGATCTCCTCCAACAAGAATCTTGATAAATGCTTGAAGAATGAATTAAATCCTTGATGAACCATCAAGTAGAGCCTTCATGAAGAACTCCGGTAAAAAAAGGATGATAGAAAGAAAGAGAAGTTGAGAACGCAAGGTGAAGCCTTGCGATGATTTGAAAGGAGCTTCACGACGAGATAATGCGGAAAACTTGGAACTCTGGAAAAGAAAATATGAAGCATCTCGAACCGAGAAATGTGACATGATGAACAACTCTGAAAAGAAGAAACTAGATCACTTGGATGAAACAATAATAAGAATTATGTTATGCGTATCCTTCACCAATTTAAATTGATGACAAGCAACGGATTCGGCATACTACTTATTCTTCTTGAGGGATTAAGGATAGGCATAGCCAAAACTTGGGAAAACTTGAACAAACCACCGGTAGGATTCAGAAAGAACGAATTAATTGATACGATAACAGCGGAAGAGGAATGTTGATAGAACCACCATAAGAATTGAAAATGAAAGTAGCAAAGGCACAAATCACTGGAAGAATTGGAAAACGAAAGAAGATACTTGAGGAGATTTAGATACATGAGAACGAAGAGATCATGAACTGATCAGAGAATATTTGAACGATGCACCGGTAAGATTTGGAGAACAAGAGCTACAAGCTGAGAATGAATAATTCTGAGATGATGGGCTCCGGAGAATCAAACTGAACAGACTCCTGAATTGCAATGGATGGGTGAAAAGAATTCTCACAATCGAAAGCAATTATGAGAGGATGGTATAAAGCTAGAACCATGAATATCTGGAAGAACGGGTAAGGATTTAAGAGGAACTCTTCTTGGGTCTTCAGAATTCGAGAATGACAAGAAGAAACACCACCATGAATTGTTGAGATACTCCGGGAGAATGAAAAAACCAAAGAGGTTGAGCCAACAATGAAAAATAATTTGAAATAGATCTTGGAAAACATCTGACTGATGAAATTCATTCTTACGTCAAACTTCGAAAAGAATTTGGGAATGGCTCCGGGAAAATTAGAAGAGTCAGGTAAGATCCTGGAAAAAGACCTGTGGGTTATGGGCCCACTAAAAGGATACATCATTGAATGATTGATTGGAAGGGGGGATTGCACCGATTGAATTAAATGGCTTGAATGAGATAACAACCTCAAAATAACTTGAACGGATTGAGAATGGAAACATGAATCTTCCGAGATATCTTCAACACTCCGGATATGAAAAGAGAGAGGTGAACAATTAAGAGGTACACCGCATGGAAAAACATTTGAAACAAGGAAAGAATATGATTGACAAAGCTTGAATTGAATCCACCGGAGAAGAAAAATAACAAAAAATAATAAACTTGAAGCTCCGTTAGTATCTTCCTGAGAATCACCGGATAAGAACATTGACGGAAAAGAATGGAGAGACTTCCCATTAATAGAAGGATAATTGATTAATAATTCTGAGTCCTTGAAGAAAAAGGGTGGGAGGGCGGGAAAAAAACAAAGGCAACATGGGACGGATGGAAGAAACACCGTTGAGAAAACTTAGAAATGATCTTGCGAATGGGGAGAATGATGGGATCATCTCAAAGAGAAGCGCACCTATTGGAAATAGAATTGGGATGACAATCTCGATAAATAAGAAGGATTAGTATTCACATAGGAATATGAGAACACCGCTTAGGAAAGGTATGGAATCAACACTTGACATTGAAGGAACTCGAATACCACAAATAAAACAAAACAAAGGATTGGCTTGTAGAATAAGCCAGAATAAACATATGATAGACCCCATATCATATCATGTGTCTATTGGAAAGATATCCTACGAGATACTTGAATTCCCACCTATAAACTCCCGAAACTTTCTGGTTATGCAATCTGGTGTTGGGGATACAGGGGAAGCAATATATCTCACCCAACTGAACAATCCCTACATCCAGCTGGATCTATCCATCAACAGATAACAAAGAAAACGCCGGAAATCGTGTACCTCAACCTTCGAAAAGAATCTATTATACGAGCTATGACAATACTCCCAAACTCCCACCCCAGTACTGAGTGGGCGTCGAGGTTATCTCACGACTAGCTGCATAAAAGAGATTTTTGATGTCGGCAAAACTTAGGTATTCCAGAACTGCAACGATAAAATTGTGACGACAACGCCTCGGAGCTCAACTCCCAGGGACACTTCCACAACCCCTAAATGTCAGGAGGCACCAAGAACAATGTTCTCGTCACAAGAATATCGAAACGATTCCAAGATACCCGCATGATCCTAAAAGAGATTTTTAATGAAATTTGAGGAGAGGAAAGACAAAACATCTATGTCAGGAGGCCTCACCAGAGCGACGAAGACCCTGAGGAGTAAAAAGAATCCTACTCTCCAATATATATAATCCTAAGACTCAAAACATTTTGTTCTAGACTGAACAATGTCTGCGATTCGATCAAGCAGGGGGCTCCTAAGTCGGAGATGTCTCTGTTTACCCACTTGTAACAACCACGATGCGGCTATATCTCCCATGTGCCAAGGCACGAATTAGAGGCATAACCGCATTTTGGTTTTGTCGCTAGAAGGGTCATCTTCACACAGTCCCATGTAATGAACAAGAAAGGGATAAATAGAGTTGGCTTACAATCGCCACTTCACACAATGATCAATTAATTCAAACATCATTCAGAGTACACACATAGACCGACTACGGTCATATCCAAAAGAAAAGAAGATAACCCCACAAGCTAGATCCCCGATCGTCCCAACTGGGCTCCACTACTGATCATCAGGAAAAGACACATAGTAACGGCCAAGGTCCTCGTCGAACTCCCACTTCAGTTCGGTAGCATCACCTGCACTGGTATCATCGGCACCTGCAACTGTTTTGGTAGTATCTATGAGTCACGAGGACTCAACAATCTTAAAACCCGCGAGATGAAGACTATTTAAGCTTATGGGTAGGATAAGGTGATGAGGTGGAGTTGCAGCAAGCGCTAAGAAAATATGGTGGCTAACATACGCAAATGAGAGTAAGATGAGAAGCTACGCAACGGCCGTGAAGCTAGAAGTGATCAAGAAGTGATCTTGAAACTACTTACGTCCAAACATAACCCAAACCATTTTCACTTTCTGAACTCCGTTGAAAAGAGACCATCACGGCTACACACGCGGTTGATGCACTTTAATTAAGTCAATTGTCAGGTTCTCTACAACCGGATATTAACAAATTCCCATCTACCACATAACCGTGGGCACGGCTCTCGAAAGTTTATAGCCTACAGGGGTGTCCCAACTTAGCCCATCACAAGCTCTCACGATCAACGAAGGATATTCCTTCTCCCGGAAAGACCCGATCAGTCTCGGAATCCTGGTTACGAGACATTTCGACTATGGTAAAACAGGACCATCAAGACCACCCGACTGTGCCGACAAATCCTGATAGGAGCTGCACATATCTCGTTCTCAGGCCACACCAGATGGGACAAGCTACGAGTAAAACCAGCCCTCAAGTTTCCCCGAGGTGGCCACGCGTGGTGCCCAGTTCGGACCGACACTTAGAGAAGCACTGGCCCAGGGGGGGGTTAAAATAAAGATGACCCTCGGGCTCGTGAAAACCCAAGGTTGTTAGGCAAATGTAAACCAAGATTGGACCTTGCTGGAGGAGGTTTATTCAACGCGAACTGTCAAAGGGTTCCCATAAACCCAACCATGTAAGGAACGCAAAATCACGGAACATAACACCGGTATGACGAAAACTAGGGCGGGAAGAGTGGAACAAAACACCAGGCAAAAGGCCGAGTCTTGCACCCTTTACCAAATATATAGATGCATTAATTAAAATAAGAGATATTGTGATATCCCAACATAAACATGTTCAAACATGGAGCAATCTTCAACTTCACCTACAAATAACAACGCTATAATAGGGGCTGAGCAAAAGCAGTAACTTAGCCAAAACAACAGTTTGCTAGGAAGGTGGGTTAGAGGCTTGACATAGCAATATGGGAGGCATGGTAAACAAGTGATAGGTAGTACAACATATCGATAAAATGAAGCAACTAGCAATCAAAGATAGAAGTGATATCGAGGGTAATGGTCATCTTTCCTGAAATCCTGATAGGAAGAAGAACGAGTCCATGAAGAAGACGAATGGGCGTAGTCGAACGAATCCTCACAATCGCAATGTTACCGGAATAAGAAGCAACACCGGAAATAAGCAAATGACATGGTAAACAAGCATCACATAAACATGGCATGATGCGCAACCAAGTATGATACATGTCCAGTTTAATGTTTCATGGCATCGCAAAGTGCAACAAACAACGCTACAAATTAAGTGGAGCTCAATATGCAAAACGAGTTGCATATTGACGAAACACAACATCGAATTATTTAGTTTACTCTTGGTGAAGATACTCAATAATTATTAAATGTTAATTAACATGGCAAGAGATGAAGCATAATAAAAACTACCTAGCTGGGCAATTTAAATGAGGCCGGAAAAAACAAACAACAATTCCGGAAAATCCCCATGTCATTTAGCAATTTTAAAGCAAACAACCATTTTAAACATTTTAAATGTTGTTATCATGGTGCGGATGACATATGCAAGTTTTATGCAATTTTATGAAGATGTTGACATGAGCAAGATATGAAACATTTGTCACTGTGGTGGAAGAAAGGGTGCCACGGCAACGGATTCGAAAATGATGCCACGACAGCATATCAATTCCGGTAGCTCATAAAGATACCGATGCAAAAGGAAGTGTGACGTGAGCAAGTCATGCAAGATGGTGGGGTGCTCCCGGTTAACGTGTTCCCATGGGTCGACGGCATGGCAAACAAGGGGAACTGCAGGAAACAAACGGTCACAGTGCAAACATACGGTTCATCTCATACAACATGCATTCGTCCACGGGTCGTCTTGGCGGATATACCTTCGAAGCGTGCGTTTTCGGGGGAGATTGAGTCGGTGCGATGTAGAGGAAGTAGACGTTCTCAGGACGATCGTCGTGGAAGTAGTGGCACATGGCGACGGTAGTGGAAGTAGTGGTTCACGTTTCGTAGTCATACACACTCCATCGAGGATCGGGGTCACAATGAGGAACTTGACGTGCACGGGGTCGATGATAGAGTTATACACGTTGTCGGGGTACTTGTTGGTCTGGTCTTGGCGTCCATAGATGTACACCGCAATTGTAGTGGTACTTGGCGGTTCCGTGTAGTCGAACTTGATGATCCGAGGGGGTACTTGGCGCATCACCATGTAGTTATACATGGGTGAGATAGAGACATTGACAAATCTGGAGGGGCACTTGTGCACAGGAGGAGGTTTTGGCATGCAACAAGCAAAGAAACAGGTGCGTGGTGGTCTCGGTCACGGCCATGACAAAACTTTTCAGCTGAAGTGGAGGCTTGGCTCGGGGGCGTACGAGGCCCCTGGGACTTTGGTGAAGAGGGGCAGCGGCAGGGCTTGCTGCCGGCTTGGGGAGGTAGACCGGCGGGGCAGGAGGCCGGCGCTAACGGAGACCCAGGGCGGCGTGGCGAACTTGGAGCAGAGGAAGGAGGTCCGGCTAGGGGGGTGAGGGCGCAGTGCGGCGGGGCAGATAAAGAGGGGCTTGGCGCATCGGGGACGGCTTGTGGAAGCTCCGGTGAGGGCACCGGTGGCCGGGGATGGGTGAAGCGATGACAAGGAGGCTGAGGATGCGGAAGACGGCGATGAGAGGCGAGTGACGCGGGGCTCCTGCTGGGCGCAGAGGACAACGACTGTGGGGGCAGGTGCTCAAGGAGCTCCTCTCCTCGGGTGCTCGGGTGACGGGGATTTAGTGAGGAGGCGCGTGACGAGGAAGCAGGCGATGCAGCGGGGCGACGGGGATGGATGGCGCCGGCATAGACGAGGAAGGAGGGCGCTCCTCCTGGCACTAGCTGTGTGTGTGCGTGTGTGAGTGGCGGCAGAAGGGGAACAAGCTGAGGGATCGAGGGAAGATGAGGATCGGGCTCCCTGGCGGCTAGGGCTAGGAGGGGGCCGACGGGGCCTTAGGCCATTTCGGTGGGAAGGAAAAAGGCTAGGAGGCCTGCTTGGCTAGCCCAAAGAAAGAAAAGGATTTCTTTTCCATATCTCGGGGAAAGAAAGGAGGAGCCAAGGAATTTATTTGGAGGGCCAAATAAACCCAAAGTTAACTGAAATGGCATGTGACTACTTTGACATAATATCAATGCTCCATGACTAGATTTGGAGCAAGAGGAGAAAGATGGAGGATTTAAATAATTTATTGATTAAAGGAGTTTCAAATGCAAGTGTGTCATGGTCAATTCCATATAATGGAATGTTTTATAATAGCTCCCTAATATTGGGAGGATATGTTATAAAGAAAAGTCACCCTACCCTCAATTTAAATGGATCAAAGATCCATACAGTTTATTAAAAGAGTTATACAATTAATGATATGATGGCATAATGACATGATGCAATGAAAGGGATGACATGATGAATGCAACAAAGCAATAGAAACACACGACGAAACTCGGAATAAATGGAAGGCATCTGGAGCGTCAGTCTCGGGTGATGGCCCCATAGGTGGCCGTGGTTTCCCACGACAATGATTCACAAAAGGAAGCTACTATCTCAGAGTCAAGTCCATATTTGTGCTAAACTTATTAAAAGCATCGGTATCCATAAAATATTTAACACAATCAAACTTAAGTATTATACCTAACTCTTTACCTTTATAGAGTTCCAAATCTACAGAGTTGCGTTTAATTCTCTCCAGAAGATCGCATATAAAGTCAATAGTGTTCTTCATAAAGGAACCAGTAGAAGAAGAATCAAGCATGGTTTGATCATTATGAGAAAGCCGAGTATAAAAATTTTGTAAGATAATTTCTTTTGAGAGCTCATGATTGGGACATGTGTACATCATGTACTTAAGCCGCCTCCAAGCTTGAGCGATGCTTTCTCTTTCATGAGGCCAAAAATTATATATATATATATATATATATATATATATATATATATAATTATTATCATGATGAACCAGATGCATAGGATAAAACTTTTGATGAAATTCCAATCTCAATCGGTTCCAATCCCACGTTCCAATATCATCACATAACAAATACCATGACAATGCGTTTTGCCCCAAAGATAAAGTGAAAACCTTCTTCTTAACTCCATATACGGATAAACCTGCAAGCTTAAATAATTCACAAACTTCATCCACATTGATTAGGTGCATATGAGGATGTATTGTTCCATCTCCTGCGTAAGGATTAGCTAGTAGTTTCTCTTTCGTACCCGAAGGAATCTCATAATAAATATTTTCAGTAGGTGCAGTAGGTTGAGGAGCAACTCTTTGTGCTTCTGGTCGGGGTGAAGATGCCCCAAACAAACCCCTCAAAGGATTGTTTTCCATAGTAGCAAGTGACAGTTAATTTTAGCACACAATGTAAATATTTCCTTACCAAATTCCACTTGCCAGAGGCGCTTCACTCCCCAGCAATGACGCCAGAAAAGAGTCTTGATGTCCCACAAGTATAGGGGATCATTCTTAGTTCTTTCAATAACTAAGAGTGTCGAACCCCAGAAGGGGCGGAAGGAAATGACAAGCGGTTTTCAGCAAGGTATTTTCTGGAAGCACTAAAATTATCAGTAACAAGTAGTTTGATAGCAAGGTAATTTGTAATGAGAAACAAGTAGAAATAGTAACTAAAGTGCCGCAAGGTAGCCCAATCCATTTCATGGCAAAGAACGGGCCAGAATGCTCTCTTATAATAAGTGAAGCATTCTTGAGGACACATGGGAATTTCATCTAGTCACTTTCATCATGTTTGTTTGATTCGCGTTCGTTACTTTGATAATTTGATATGTGGGTGGACTGGTGCTTGGGTGTTGTTCTTACTTGAACAAGACTCCCACTTATGATTAAGCCCTCTCGCAAGCATCCACAACTATGAAATAAGAATTAAGATGAATCTAACCATTGCATGAAACATATGGATCCAAATCACCCCCTTGCAAAAGAGCGCATAAACTAGGGTTCAAGATTCTGTCACTCTAGCAACCTATCATATAATTAATACCCCGCAATGCCTTCCCTTAGGCCAAAGATGGTGAAGTGTCATGTAGTGGACGTTCACATGACACAACTAAAGGAAGCAACAACATACATATCATAAAAATATCGAATGAATACCAAATTCACATGATTACTTCTGAAAAGACTTCTCTCATGTCCTCAAGAACAAAAGTAACTACTCACAAATCGTATTCATGTTCGAGATCAGAGGGGTGTGGAATAGCATTAAGTATCTGAACAATCTAAACATTTAATATTCCACCAAATAAACCAACTAGCATCAACTACAAGATGTAATCAACACTACTAGCAACCCACAGGTACCAATCTGAGGTTTTGATACAAAGATTGAATACACGAGATGAACTAGAGTTTAAGATGAGATGGTGCTGCTGAAGACGTTGATGAATATTTGTCCTCCCATGATGAGAGGGTTGTTGGTGATGACGATGGCTTCGATTTCCCCCAGTGGAATCGCTCCACCGGAGAGCAAAGGTGCTCCTACCCAAGTTCCGCCTTGAGTCGGTGGTGCTCCATCCCGAAAGTCCTCTCCTTATTTTTTCTAGCGAAAATGGGCTTATATACTAGAAGATGGGCACCGTAGGCTGGCCAGGGGGCCCACAAGCCACCAGAGCGCCCTGGTGCCTCGTGGGCACCTAGGTGGCCCCTTCTTGTATCTCTTTTCAGCAATATTTTTTATTTATTCCAAAAAAGTTCTCTGTAGAAATTTCATCTCATTTGGAGATATGCAGAATAGGTATCTCTAACATGCCTTTTTTAGGTCCACAATTCCAGCTGCCAGCAATCTCCCTCTTCATATCAATCTTGCAAATTAAGAGAGAAAGGCATTAGAATGGCACCACAAAGTATTATATTGATCAAAAACATTGTAAATAATAGTAGGAAAACATGATGCAAAATGGATGTATCAAGATCGTGCCTTGGAAGTTGGAGTCGTTAACCGACGAACCCATCGATCCTTCATAGATCACATACCGGAACTCTCAATGAAAGCACCCGTGTCGGAGTGAAATTCGACAGACCTCAAGGTAGGGGGTCCGGAGCTGTGGATCTCGGATCGGTGGTCATAGGAACAAGGGATCCAATATTTACCCAGGTTTGGCCCCCTTGATGGAGGTAAAACTCTACGTCCTGCTCTTGTCTATATTGATGGAGATGTATCAAGTACAGAGTTGATCTACCTCGGGATTGTGAGGTATGTTCTACCTCTAGGGCTAGGTGAATGTAATTGTGATTCGGTCCCCTCTATGGGCTAAACCCATTGGTTTATATACACACCAGGTAGGGTATATAGGCTTACATGATCGGCATCCTGAGGATTGCATGGAGGCAGAAGGGGATATCTTGGAGTATACGTCAAGTCTTCGGCAGGGGCAGTCTTGATCACGCCTAGGCTCACATCTTCTGGATTCCATCAATGAAGAGAACGAGGGACTATCAATCCATCCAAGGACTATGGGCCGGATAGGTTATTACCCCCATATCCAGGACACCGTCACCGGGTCTATCTTTATCATATATTAAATTCCAAAAATACTTTGCTGCAGTTTATATACTTTTATTTAGTTTTGTGTTTTTTATCTATCTATCACTATGATATTTGATCCTTGCAATTAACCGCCAAGGGATTGATAACCCCTTGTTTGCATTGGGTGCAAGTATTTGTTATTTTGTGTGTAGGTACTGTTCACAAGGTATTGCATGGTTCTCCTACTGGATTGATAACCTTGGTTCTTAACTGAGGGAAATACTTATGTCTATTGTACTGCATCATCCTCTCCTTTTCGAGGAAATCCCAACGCAGCTCACAAGTAACAAGAAGAATTTCTGGCGCTGTTGCCGGGGACACATCACCAAAACCTGTCGGGTACCATCGCATAAACTTTCATCTCCTTGCATTACTTTCATTTGCCATTTGCCTCTCCTTTTCATCTCCCCCACTTCTAAAACGTTTTCACAAAAACACAAAAGTATTTTTCGTTTGCTGTTTGCTTGTTTGCTTACTTCAAGTTGCTACCATGTCTGAGTTTGTTATTGAGAAAGAGGATGGTAACATCTCTAGAGTTGAAATTCCCCAAAATTTGGATTCTAATTTTTTTGTTGCCGTACATGGGAACATTATAGGCAAAAGTGTTGTCCAAGAATTCTTTAATTGCACGGGGACATTGGCCTGTAATGATATTTCTATTCTAAAAAGAACCAAGAGTTATGCCGAAGCTATTTCAGCGCTTGTTCTTGAACTTGTAAGAAAATTTATGCATACTCACCCCTCTTTGCAAAGGTTTTTCTACGAGTTACTTGTTATCAACAACCCTATGGCTAAGAAAATAGCTACTCTTGTCCTTATGAATGAATTTGATTATATAGTATGTGAGGCGAGAGAGATCTTTGATTTTTATAATATTAGCCGTGAACATCCGATCATAGATGAAATTTTGTATGAAGAAGATTATTTATCGAGGCACTTGTTTCGTGATAATCATACTTTTGATGAAAATACTAAAAAAGAAGTTGCCCATATACATATTAGCCAAAAATTCAATGGTACTAATCAACGATATTCTTGGATAGTAAAGGGAGACCAACAAGGGTTTGAGGAAGGTTACTTCAATAATGCTAAAATCATGGTTAATGATGTGTTCCCCATTATTTTTTAATAGCTTCCCGATGAACTCGTGCCCAATGATGCAAAAACCAAGGATGACCTGCCTGCCTACAGCCCATGGCGTGACTCCCTCAATGGTCCGGTACGGCCCAGCGGCAAGACCTCCAAGACAAGACCCTCGCGAGGGCCCTAGCCTTGCGAGGCGAACGATGCCAAGACCTCCAGAGGAGCGACCTCCCTAGGCGGCTTCCAGGGGAGCGGAGATTTCTATGCAGGCACCCATCCTCACGAGGCTGCGATGACGTGAGCCATGATGACCAAGGCCAGGTGGGCGCCAGCACACATAGAGGTGGCAGTCTCCCTTTCGGTGATAAGGGAGCAAAGACAGACGTGGGTTCCCGAGGAATCCCCCAAAGCTTTCCATTCCGATGCTACAAGACCAAGACTACGGGCTCGGTAGGATGGATGTCATCACCAACTTTTGTCACGATTAGATGTACTTCCCGTCCCCTTTCAAATTGGCCGTTGTGGGATCCATTCCCGCCTAAGTTTTCAGGGAAGAGGACCAACGCCACTATAAATATAGGTTAGCCACCAACGTAGAGAGGGGATCCCAGATCTGATCCCTTCCACCCTCACCACCATAGCCCTCGCGAGGCTGTTCATCCACTGCACTTGTTCATCCTCAGCCCCTTGTGAGGCCAATCCACCACAAAGCAGGAGTAGGCTTTTACACCGCAAGTTGGCCTGAACCTGGGTAAACTATCGTGTTCATCTTCTTCCCCACTCGAGTGTGTACCCAACAAGGCTAGGCTGTAGGGCCACGATCTTGAAACTTAAGAGGTCGAGATCTTTGCACACGGCCCAGAGTCTGAACCTACTTGGGTCTGTGGTGCCTTGAATCCGACAATTGGCGTGCCATGTAGGGGCGTGTCGAAGTTCTGTCCCTCTGCTGACCGTGCTCCGCCCTTGCCTCATGGTCGCCATGGACGACGCCTCTCCACCGACCTGACCATGGGACGTCTATGGGGGTGCCGTATGTCACCCGGCCTTCACCCCGGGCCTGTGTCGCGTGCGGTGGCTAGAGAGGTTCAGACTGGGGTTGCCCACGCGATATGATGGTGTTGCGGATCCCGAAGAGTTACTCCAGTTGTACGTGCATGCCATTGAAGCAGCGGATGGCGACGATAAGGCCATGGCGAACTAGCTCCCTATGGCCCTCACAGAGATGCCACGCCCTTGGCTTCATGATCTCCCGGAGGCCTTGGTGTCTTCATTGTCGCGTGCATCATTGGCGGGTCACAGGCGCCCACTTCTGGCTGCCACATCAAGAAGTTTCTCCATCAGGCAAGTGCTACTTGACCGTAGCGCGAGGCTATGCGGGGCCGCGCAGGGCCTGAGGCCGACATCACCTTCTATTCCATAGGTCATCCCAAGATCATTGCGGCTGTTGGCCCCCTCCGCATACTATGCATGCCCACCATCAGCAATGTCGCGGTAACCAAGACCCTCATCAACGGTGGCACCGCCTGAACATCCTCTCCATGGAAACCTTCGACCTGCTCCAGGTGACGTATGACAAGCTCACCCCCACCAAGCCTTTCTCAGGGGTGGTCAAGAGCTCAGTCACCCCCCTGGGGCAGATACGCCTCCCCGTCACCTTGGGCACACACGACAACTACCGCACTAACCTGATCGACTTCGACATGGCCCGCATCGGTCCCGTACAATGCCATCCCGGGGTACCTGCCCTCGCCAATTTCATGGGGGCAACCCATCCAGGCTACAACATCGTCAAGATGTCGGGCAGCAGCAACATTATCACAGTGGTTGGGGATATGAAAGACGCAGTCCAGGCCCTCAAGCTCACCTAAAGGGTCACGGTGGCCTCATGCCCTAACGCCAGGAGTGCCGCGGAGGCTCAGGAGGCTGTGCCCGCAAAGAAAAAGCATTTGTTCTCTCAGGACCGCACCGAGACCAAGTAGGTGCATGTCAACATCGGGGGCTCACGACCCACCTTCAGCATTGGCGTAGGCCTTCGCCCAGACCAGGAGGAGGCGTTAGTTGGCTTCCTGAGGGCCAACAAGGACGTATTCGCGCTAGAGGCGTCAGACTTGGTTGGCATCCCGAGGGAGGTGATCGAGCACCACTTGATGGTATGCCCCGGTGCACGCCCAATAAAGCAAAAGGCATGGCGTCAAGCGTAGGAGAAGCCAACGTTCATCGTCCAAGAGGTCCATAAGCTGCAAGAGGCTGATGTCATTCAGGAAGTGTGGCACCCGAATTGGTTGGACAACCCTGTCATTGTCCCTAAGAAAGGAGGGAAGGAGCACATCTGCGTCGACTTCACGAGCCTCAACAAAGCTTGCCCTCAGGGACCTTTCTCGCTCCCGCGCATCGACCAGATCGTGGATTCCACTGTCGAGTCCGACGTGTTGTGCTTTCTGGATGCTTTCTTAGGGTATCATCAAATCAAGATGGCGATAGAGGACGTCAAGAAAACATCTTTCATCTCCCCATGCAGTGTGTACTGCTACACCTACATGCCCTTCGGGCTGAGGAACGCCGGAGCAACATTCCAGCGGCTAATGCACATCACGCTTGGGCTGCAGCTGGGATGGAATGAGGAAACATATGTCGATGAAATGATGGTCAAGTTGCGGGAAGCAAGGACCCTGATCAAAGACTTGGAGGAGACATTCGCCAACCTGCACGGCATAAACCTGAAGCTCAACCTGGAGAAGTGTGTGTTCGGGGTTCCATCCGGCAAGCTGTTGGGTTTCCTAGTGTCGCGCAGAGGGATTGAGGAAAACCCCGAGAAGGCCATGGAAATAGAGAGGATGAGCCCGCCTCAGACTCTCAAGGAGATGCAGAAGCTTGCGGGATGCGTGACCTCCTTGTGGCGCTTCATCTCCAAGCTTGGCGAGTGTGCCCTCCCTTTCTTTAAGCTGTGAAGAGGAAGGGCCCGTTCGAATGGACCTCGGAAGCTGAGGCGGCATTTGAAGACCTCAAGCGATATCTCACGAGCCCACCCATCATGGCGGTACCTCGTCCGCATGAGCCCCTGGTACTTTACCTAGCGGCCACTCCCCACTCAGCCAATGTAGCACTCGTGGCAGTCCGGGAAGAGCACGCCGGCGCAAGCGCGAAGCAAGGTGGCGAGCGGGAAGTCGCGCAACCTTCGCTGCCTCAGGACGGTGTTCCTGAGGATCCCATTGCTTAACTGACCTGCGGGGCTCCTGAGTCCCTCGCATCCCCCGCGGAGCGAGATGTCCCCGACGCCTCGCCCCTCGTCAAGCATCCAATGTACTTCGTCAGCATAGTGTTGCGCAAAGCGCGCGCTACTCTATGCAGCAGAAGCTCTTGCTCGCACTCCTCGTCACCTTAAGGAAGTTGCGCCACTATTTCCAGGGCCACCCCAATGAGGTCATCTTGGCGTACCCCCAATAGAAGGTGCTACGCAACCCCAACGCTGCAGGGAGGGTTGTAGAGTGGAACATCGAGTTGCAGGCCTTCCAGCTGGAGTTTAGCATAACCAGGGTCATCGAGGTAGAGGCCCTCGCTGATTTTGTGGCAGAGTGGACCGACACTCCAGACCGAGGGCCGGATGAGGGCCAGTCCCTCATGCCTGGAGATGAAGCACCCGACGTCTGGGTCATGCACTTCGACGGAGCCTTCACACGACAGGGCGCGGGGGCTTGGTTTGTGCTCATCTAACCCACTGGAGACAAGCTCTACTATGTCGTGCAACTTTGCTTCCAGTGTGGCGGGAAGGTCTCCAACAACATTGCGGAGTACGAGGGCTTGATTAATGGCCTTAGGGCCGCGGCCGCCCTGGGGATTAAGTGCCTCACCATCAAGGGTGACTCCCAACTCCTCATCAACTTCTCCAACAAGGAGTATAAATCGAAGGACAAGCACATGGAGGATTACCTGGAAGAGGTACGTAAAATCGAAAAGCGCTTCTTGGGCTTGGAATTGCAGCATGTCCCATGCAGCGTGAACAAGGAAGAAGATAACATCGCCAAGAGGGCATCCCGCCGCGAGCCTCAAAAGCCTGGAGTCTTTGAGGAGAGGCTTTTCAAGCCATAAGAGACACCCTCGGCCACGGGCCTGGCGTTGCTTAGGGAGGAGACACTGCCAGCCCCGACCTCGGGAACCCTGGCTTATGGTCCGACCTCGAGAGCCTGCCTACTCCTGGTGCTGGAACCTCAGGCAGGTTGCTGGACCGAGGAGCTCAAGGCGTACGTGATCCATGGCACTTTACCGGAGAAGGAGGAACACGCGGAGCGCGTGGTCCGCCAGGCCACAGCTTATTGCTTGCAGGACGCCAAGCTGAACCGACGACGCCCCAACAACGTCTCATTGTGGTGAATATCTGAAGAACAGGGGTGCGAGTTGCTGGCCGGTATCCACGGCGGGGATTGCCAACACCACTCCTCATCGCACATCCTCGTGGGCGAGGTGTTCCACAGCGGGTTCTATTAGCCTACGATGCTCAATGACGCCATCGAGCTGGTGCGATCCTGCGAGGCCTACCAGTTCCACCCCAAGAAGATCTATTGGCCTGCTCAAGGTCTCCAGAACATTCTGCCCTCGTGGCCGTCTGCGGTCTGGGGGCTGGATATCCTGGGGCTGTTCCCTCGAGCAGCCGGAGGATACCGCTACCTCTACGTTGCCATCGACAAGTTCACCAAGTGGGCGGAGGTGGAGCTCGTGAGCACCATCCCCGCCGGCCCAGCCGTCAAGTTCATCAAGGGCCTCGTGAGCTGTTTCGGTGTCCCCAACTTTATAATTATTGACATTGGCTCCCAATTCACAAGCAACCTCTTCAAGACGTATTGCGCTAACCATGGAACGCAGATATGCTATGCTTCGGTGGCGCACCCACGAAGCAACGGCCAGGCTAAGCGCGCCAACGTGAGGTCTCGAGGGGCCTCAAGGCAAGGAGCTTCAAGAAGAAGCTTGAAGCCTACGAAAGGGATTGGCTCGGTGAGCTTCA
The DNA here is from genome assembly GCF_002162155.2 of Triticum dicoccoides. NCBI lineage: Eukaryota > Viridiplantae > Streptophyta > Magnoliopsida > Poales > Poaceae > Triticum > Triticum dicoccoides. The sequence goes on from NC_041391.1 coordinate 306,209,050, forward strand.
GTCAGTGTTGTGGTCCATCCGCACCACAGCGACTAAGCCCACCGGCGATACCCCGTTCTTCCTCATCTACGGGGATGAGGCGGTCCTCCCACATGAGGTCAAGCTTCCCTCCCCGCATGTCCTAGCATTTGACGAGACACATCAGGATGCAACGCAGAGAACGGATCTCGTGCTCGGGAGGAATCCCATCGCAAAGCCTCGCTCCATGCAGCGAGGTACCAGCAGGCGTTGCGGAGTACCACTGCCGCAGCATCCGCTTCCAGACCCTCGAGATGGAAGACCTCGTCCTGAAGCGAGTCCTTTCCAAGGAGGCCCTTCACAAGCTCTCACCCATGTGGAAGGGCCCGTTCAGGATTGCCCGCTTCTCTAGGCCTGGTGTCGTACACCTGGAGAGCAGGATGGGGTCCCCATCCAGAATACTTGGAACATCCAACATCTCCACAAGTTCTACCCGTGACACTCTCATGTAATAATGAGTGGGGTTGTACACGCCCCGGAGTCTCCTGGTTTGTCACTCCTCGACCCCGTGGGGGGCTTGATACGTCCATTTTGCATCATGCTTTTATATCAACATTTATTGCATTGTGGGAAGTTATTACACATTATATCTCAATACTTATGGCTATTCTCTCTTATTTTACAAGGTTTACCCTGAAGAGGGGGAATGCCGGCAGCTGGAATTCTGGCTAGAAAAGGAGAAAACAATGCAAACCTATTCTGCACAACTCCAAAAGTCCAGAGACTCCACGAAACAACTTTTTGGAATTTATAAGAATTTATGGGCGAAAGAAATAGGCCAGGGGGCCCACACCCTGTCCAGGAGACAGGTGGCACCCCCCGCCCCTAGGGCACGGCCCCCTATCTCTTGGGCCCCCTGGTGGGCCTCCGACATCCATCTTCTGCTATATCATCACTTTTACCCTAGAAAAATCATGGGCAAGCTTACGGGACGAAACTCCTCCGCCACAAGGTGGAACCTTGGCTGAATCAATCTAGGGCTCTGGCGGAGCTGTTCTGCCGGGGACACTTCCCTCCGGGAGGGGGAAACCATCACCAACGATCCTCTCATCGAGAGGGGGTCAATCTCCATCAACATCTTCACCAGCACCATCTCCTCTCAAAACACTAGTTCATCTCTTGTATCCAATCTTGTATCAAAACCACAAATTGGTACCTGTGGGTTGCTAGTAGTGTTGATTACTCCTTGTAGTTGATGCTATTTGGTTTACTTGGTGGAAGATCATATGTTCAGATCCTTTATGCATATTATTACTCTTCTGAATATGAACATGAATATGCTTTGTGAGTAGTTACGTTTGTTCCTGAGGACATGGGTGAAGTCTTGCTATTAGTAGTCATGTGAATTTGGTATTCGTTCGATATTTTGATGAGATGTATGTTGCCTCTCCTCTAGTGGTGTTATGTGAACATTGACTACATGACACTTCACCATTATTTGGGCCTAGAGGAAGGAATAGGTAAGTAATAAGTAGATGACGGGTTGCTAGAGTGACAGAATCTTAAACCCTAGTTTATGTGTTGCTTCGTTAGGGGTTGATATGGACCCATATGTTTAATGATGTGGTTAGGTTTACCATAATACTCCTTTTTGTAGTTGCGGATGCTTGCAATAGGGGTTAATCATAAGTGGGATGCTTGTCCATGTTAGGGAAGTACCCAAGTGCCAGTCCACCCACATATCAAATTATCAAAGTACCGAACGCGAATCTTATGAACGTGATGAAAACTAGCTTGACGATAATTCCCAATGTGTCCTCTGGAGCTCCTTCTTTATTATTAGAATTTGTCCAGGCTTATCCTTTGCTACATAAAGTATTGGGCCACCTTGCTGCACTTTATTTACTTTATTTACCTTTTGCTTGTTACTATTTATCTTATCACAAAACTATCTATCACCTACTATTTCAGTGCTTGCAGAGAAAACCTTACTGAAAACCACTTATCAATTCCTTCTGCTACTTGTTGGGTTCGACACTCTTACTTCAAAAGGACTACGATAGATTCCCCTATACTTGTGGGTCATCAAGACTCTTTTCTGGCGCCGTTGCCGGGGAGTGTAGCGCTTTTGGTGAGTGAAACTTGGTAAGGAAACATTTATATAGTGTGCTGAAATTTTCTGTTACTTGTCACTATGGAAACTAATCCTTTGAGGGGCTTGTTTGGGGTATCTTCACCCCAACCAGAAGAGCAAATAGATGCTCCTCAACCTACTGAACTTTATGAAAATATTCACTTTGAGATTCCTTCAGGTATGATAGAAAAACTGCTAGCTAATCCTTTTGCAGGAGACGGAACATTGCATCCCGATTTACACCTTATCTTTGTGGATGAAGTTTGTGGACTATTTGAGCTTGCAGGTATTCCCGATGATGTTGTCAAAAGGAAGGTCTTCCCTTTATCTTTGAAGGGAGATGCAATGACACGGTATAGGCTATGTGATGATACGAGATCTTGGAATTATAAGCGATTGAAGTTGGAATTTCACCAGAAGTTCTATCCTATGCATCTTGTTCATCGTGATCGTAATTACATATATAATTTCTGGCCTCGCGAAGGAGAAAGCATCGCTCAAGCTTGGGGGAGGCTTAAGTCAACGTTGTATTCATGCCCCAATCATGAGCTCTCTCGGGAAATGATTATTCAGAATTTTTATGCTCGGATTTCTCTTGATAATCGCAACTTGCTCGATACTTCCTGTGCTAGTTCCTATATGCTGAAGACTATTGATTTCAAATGGGACTTATTGGAAAGAATTAAACGCAACTCTGAAGATTGGGGTTCCGGCAATGGTAAGGAGTCAGTTATGACACCTAAGTTCGATTGTGTTAAATCTTTTATGCATACCGATGCTTTCCGTGGATTTAGCTCTAAGTATGGACTTGACTCAGAGATAGTAGCTACTTTTTGTGAAACTTTTGCTACTCATGTTGATCTCCCTAAAGAGAAGTGGTTTAAATATAATCCTCCTGTTGAAGTGAAAGTAGTTGCACCTATTACAGTCGAAGAAAAGACTATTACATATAGTGATCCTATTGTTCCTACTGCTTATGTCGAAAGACCTCCTTTTCCTGTTAGGATAAAAGATCATGTTAAAGCTTCGACTGTTCTTCTTAAGAGCAATACTAGGACCTATACACCTCCTGAGAAAATTAATGTTGAACCTGGTATTGCTATGATTAAAGATCTCTTGGATGAGGACTTAGATGTGCATGCTATTTCTTTCTTCGGTGAAACTGCTAATATTGCTAGACCCGATACTAAGACACGTAGACCTGTTGTAGGCACGCCTATTATTTCTGTTAAAATAGGAGATCATTGTTATCATGGCTTATGTGATATGGGTGCTAGTGCTAGTGCGATACCTTATGATCTATATAAAGAAATTATGCACGACATTGCACCCGTTGAATCAGAAGACATTGATGTTACTATTAAGCTTGCTAATAGGGATACCATTAAACCTATTGGGATTGTTAGAGATGTTGAAGTTTTGTGTGGGAAGGTTAAATACCCTGCTGATTTTCTTGTTCTTGGTTCCCCACAAGATGATTTTTGTCCCATTATTTTTGGTAGACCCTTCTTGAATACTGCTAGTGCTAAGATTAATTGTGAAAAGAATATTGTCACCGTTGGCATAGATGGTATGTCTCATCAGTTTAATTTTGCTAAGTTTAGTAGACAACCTTGTGAAAGGGAACCACCTAGTAAGGATGAGATTATTGGTCTTGATTCCATTGCTGTTCCTCCAACTGATCCGTTAGAACAATATTTGCTAGACCATGAAAACGATATGTTTATGAAGGAAAGGGAAGAAATAGATGAAGTGTTCCTTAAACAGGAACCTATGCTGAAACATAACCTTCCCGTTGAAATTCTTGGGGATCCCCCTCCACCCAAGGGTGATCTCGTGTTTGAACTCAAACCATTACCTGATAATCTTAAGTATGCTTATCTTGATGAAAAACAAATATATCCTGTTATTATTAGTGCTAACCTTTCAGAGAAAGAAGAAGAAAGATTATTGAAAACTCTGAAGAAGCACCGAGCTGCTATTGGATATACTCTGAATGATCTTAAGGGTATTAGTCCCACATTATGTCAACACAAAATTTTAGTGGAAAATGATGCCAAACCAGTTAGAGATCCTCAAAGACGATTAAATCCCAAAATGAAGGAAGTGGTAAGAAAGGAGATACTAAAGCTTCTTGAGGCAGGTATTATTTATCTCGTTGCTGATAGTGAATGGGTATGCCCTGTACATTGTGTCCCTAAAAAGGGAGGTATTACCGTTGTTCCTAATGATAAAGATGAATTGATCCCGCAAAGAATTATTACAGGTTATAGGATGGTAATTGTCCGTAAGTTAAATAAAGCCACTAAGAAAGATCATTACCCTTTACCTTTTATTGATCAAATGCTAGAAAGGCTATCCAAACACACACATTTTTGCTTTCTAGACGGTTATTCTGGTTTCTCTCAGATACTTGTATCAGCGAAGGATCAATCTAAAACCACTTTTACTTGCCCTTTTGGTACTTTTGCTTATAGACGTATGCCTTTTGGTTTATGTAATGCACCTGCTACCTTTCAAAGATGCATGATGGCTATATTTTCTGATTTTTGTGAAAAGATTTGTGAGGTATTCATGGATGACTTCTCCGTCTATGGATCCTCTTTTGATGATTGTTTGAGCAACCTTAATCGAGTTTTGCAGCGATGCGAAGACACTAGTCTCGTCCTGAATTGGGAAAAGTGTCAATTTATGGTTAATGAAGGCATTGTCTTGGGGCACAAGATCTCCAAGAGAGGTATTGAAGTTGATAAAGCCAAAGTTGATGCTATTGAAAAGATGCCATGTCCCAAGGACATAAATGGTATAAGAAGTTTCCTTGGTCATGCCGACTTTTATAGGAGGTTCATTAAGGACTTTTCTAAAATCTCTAGGCCTCTGACTAATTTATTGCAAAAAGATATTCCTTTTGTCCTTGATGATGATTGTGTAGAAGCATTTGAAACACTTAAGAAAGCCTTGATCACTGCACCTATTGTTCAGCCACCTGATTGGAATTTACCTTTTGAAATTATGTGCGATGCTAGTGATTATGCTGTAGGTGCTATTTTAGGGCAAAGAGTCGATAAGAAATTGAATGTTATCCAGTATGCTAGCAAGACTCTTGATACTGCCTAGAGAAATTATGCTACTACTGAAAAAGAGTTCGTAGCAGTTGTGTTTGCATGTGATAAGTTTAGACCTTATACTGTTGATTCCAAAGTTACTATTCACACTGATCATGCTGCTATTAAATATCTTATGGAAAAGAAAGATGCTAAACCTAGACTCATTAGATGGGTTCTCTTGCTCCAAGAATTTGATTTGCGTATTATTGATAGAAAGGGAGTTGAGAACCCCGTTGTAGATAACTTGTCTAGCTTAGAGAATGTTCTTGATGACCCACTGCCTATTAATGATAGCTTTCCTGATGAACAATTAGCGGTCGTCAATGCTTCTCGTACTGCTCCTTGGTATGCTGACTATGCTAATTACATTGTTGCTAAATATATACCGCCTAGTTTCACATACCAGCAAAAGAAAAAGTTCTTTTATGATTTAAGACATTACTTCTGGATGATCCACACCTTTATAAAGAAGGAGTAGATGGTATTATTAGACGTTGTGTGCCTGAGCATGAACAGGAACAAATCCTACGCAGGTGTCACTCTGAAGCCTATGGAGGACACCACCCTAGAGATAGAACTGCACACAAGGTACTACAATCTGGTTTTTATTGGCCTACTCTTTTCAAAGATGCCCGTAAATTTGTCTTATCTTGTGATGAATGTCAAAGAATAGGTAACATTAGTAGACGTCAAGAAATGCCTATGAATTATTCTCTTGTTATTGAACCGTTTGATGTTTGGGGCTTTGATTATATGGGACCTTTTCCTGCCTCCAATGGTTATACACATATTTTAGTTGCTGTTGATTACATTACTAAGTGGGTAGAAGCTATTCCAACTAGTAGTGCTGATCATAACACTTCTATTAAAATGCTTAAAGAAGTTATTTTTCCGAGGTTCGGAGTCCCTAGATATCTTATGACTGATGGTGGTTCACACTTTATCCATGGTGCTTTCCGTAAGATGCTCGCTAAGTATGATGTCAATCATAGAATCACATCTCCTTATCACCTGCAGTCTAGTGGTCAAGTAGAGTTGAGCAATAGAGAACTCAAATTAATTTTGCAAAACACTGTGAATAGATCTAGAAAGAATTGGTCCAAAAAACTTGATGATGCATTATGGGCCTATAGAACTTCGTACAAAAATCCTATGGGTATGTCTCCATATAAGATGGTTTATGGAAAAGCATGTCATTTACCTCTTGAACTTGAACATAAGGCATATTGGGCTATTAAAGAGCTCAATTATGACTTCAAACTTGCCGGTGAGAAAAGGTTACTAGATATTAGCTCACTTGATGAATGGAGAACCCAAGCATATGAGAATGCCAAGCTTTTCAAAGAAAAAGTCAAACGCTGGCATGATAAGAGGACACAAAAGCGTGAGTTTAACGTAGGAGATTATGTGTTATTATTCAACTCTCGTTTAAGATTTTTTGCAAGAAAACTTCTCTCAAAATGGGAAGGTCCCTATGTTATCGAGGAGGTCTATCATTCTGGTGCTATAAAAATCAACAACTTCGAAGGCACAAATCCGAGGGTGGTAAACGGTCAAAGAATTAAACATTATATTTCAGGTAACCCTATCAATGTTGAAAGTAATATTATTGAAACCATAACCCCTGAGGAATACATTAGAGACACTTTCCAGAATGTTCCAGACTCCGAAAAGGCATAGGTACGTGGTACGGTAAGTAAACCGACTCCAAAACAACTCTAATGGCAATTTTTATCAGTTTTGGATTATTTAAGAATTTTAGGAAGAAAGAAGTAGTTCGAAAGGGACACGAGGCTCCCACAAGAGAGGAGGCCCCCCCCTGTAGGGCGCCCCCCTCTGTAGGGCGCGCCCCCCTGTCTCGTGGGCACCTCATGTGCCTCCCGGACTCAGTTTTCTTGTATGTTACGTATTTTGGTCAGTAAAAATTCATTATATATACCCCCGAAGGTTTTGACCACCATATCATGCAAATATCCTTTGTTTTCGTTTCGAGCTGTTTCTGTTTCAGATCTAGAGCATCATGTCGTCTCCAAGCGCTCCCAACGACAAGTTTTTCGAGAGGGTTATCAACCCCTATCTCGCGGAGGTGCTACATCATCCTCAAACCATTGAGATGCGTGAGGGGGTGTTGTACATCCGCGATGTGGATGGACCAAGGCGTGCGGGGAGCGTGGAGACAAATCTCGAAGCCATGGAGCAAGAAGTTTTCAAGTGTCAAGGGATGGTGGAGCGTGGACTCAACGCCAACCAGATGATGATCATGGAGTTCACCAACAACCACAAGCTGGATGCCAAAGTCATTGGGGAGACCATCTTCAAGCTTCAAGAGAAAATCGAGCACCTCCAAGCCCAGATTTATGACCTACAAAACCAGAACTGTGATTATGAATATAGATTCAAAAGGATGAGTTTGGCTACAGATTTCAGGATCCCGGAGACTCGATCATCCTTTTATGATGGAGAGCCTATGCCTTGGAAGACGGACGACAAGCCTGCATCATCAACAACTCCTACTTCAGCACCTCCGAAGAAATAATCACATGGGTATGGCACTCCCCTTGGCAACTGCCAAGCTTGGGGGAGGTTCCCCGGTATCGTATCACCATCACACTCCTATTTTTACCGCTTTATTTAGTTCGATCCTTTTAGTAGTATCTTGATCTATTAGTTCGAAGTTTTGATATCAAGTAGTTTTGAGTTTTGCTTTGTGATGTCTTTATGTAATCGAGTCTGTGTGCTATCTATAATAAAGATTAGTGTTGAGTCAAGGGCTTTGCTATGTTTCTATGATCTTGAGAAAGTAGAAAGAACAAAAGAGTTCATATTGATCTTGTGTATAGTGATAACTTCACACATAGAAAGTATGAGGCATAAAAATTGTTGAGAGTTGATGAACGTAGCCTTAGTCATCGTTGCAATTAATAGGAAGTGATAAGGAAAGAGGGGTTCACATATAAATATATTATCCTGGACATCTTTTATGATTGTGAAGCACTCATTAAGTATGAAATGTTAAAAGATTTGATGTTGGACAAGGAAGACAACATAATGGTTTATGTTTTCCGACATCTCAGTTAAAGTATATTGTCATTGACCTTCCAAACATGTTGAGCTTGCCTTTCCCCCCATGCTAGCCAAATTCCTTGCACCAAGTAGAGATACTACTTGTGCTTCCAATTATCCTCAAACCCAGTTTTGCCATGAGAGTCCACCATACCTACCTATGGATTGAGTAAGATCCTTCAAGTAAGTTGTCATCGGTGCAAGCAATAAAAAATGCTCTCCAAATATGTATGACTTATTAGTGCAAAGAAAATAAACTTTGTACAAACTTGTTGTGGAAGTAATAAAAGCGACAGACTGAATAATAAAGGTCCACATACAAAGGGCAATATAAAGTGACGTTCTTTTGCACTAAGATTTTATGCATCAACCCTAAACACGCATGACAACCTCTACTTCCCTCTGCGAAGGGCCTATCTTTTACTTTATGTTTTTACTTTATGCTTGAGCCAAGGTGATGCTCACCTTTCCCTTTTTATTTTTATCCTTTGGCAAGCTCCTCGTGTTTGAAAGATCATGATACATATATCCAATTGGATGTAAGTTGGCATAGGCTATTATTGTTAACATCACCTAAAGGTGAATACATTGGGAGGCAACACAATGAGCCCCTATCTTTCTCAGTGTCCGGCTGAAACTCTATAACCACAAGTATTGCGTGAGTGTTAACAATTATAGGAGACTACGAGATAGTTGAGTATGTGAGCTTGCTGAAAAGCTCTATTGTTGACTCTTTCTGATGTTACGATAAATTGCAATTGTTTCAATGACTGAGACTATAGTTTGTTAGTACCCAATGAAGTTTTTGAGCCATACTTGACATTGTGAATTGCTTATTACTTGAGCATAGGAAATCATATGACAAAATCCTTATATGTTGCTGTTATTAGAATGATCATGATGCCCTCATGTCCGTATTTTATTTTTATCGACAACTCTATCTCTAAACATGTGGACATATTTTTCGATTTCGGCTTCCGCTTGAGGACAAGCGAGGTCTAAGCTTGGGGGAGTTGATACGTCCATTTTGCATCATGCTTTTATATCAATATTTATTGCATTATGGGTTGTTATTACACATTATATCTCAATACTTATGGCTATTCTCTCTTATTTTACAAGGTTTACCATGAAGAGGGGGAATGCCGGCAGCTGGAATTCTGGCTGGAAAAGGAGCAAACGTTGGAAACCTATTCTGCACAACTCCAAAAGTCCTGAGATTCCATGAAACAACTTTTTTGAATTAATAAGAATTTATGGGCGAAAGAAATAGGCCAGGGGGCCCACACCCTATCCAGGAGACAGGGGGCGCCCCCCCCCCCAGGGCACGGCCCCCTATCTCCTGGCCCCCTGGTGGGCCTCCGGCGTCCATCTTCTGCTATATCATCACTTTTAACCTGGAAAAAATCGTGGGCAAGCTTACGGGACGAAACTCCACCGCCACGAGGCGGAAACTTGGCGGAATCAATCTAGGGCTCTGGCGGAGCTGTTCTTCCAGGGACACCTCCCTCCGGGAGGGGGAAACCATCACCAACGTTATCACCAACGATCCTCTCATCGGGAGGGGGTCAATCTACATCAACATCTTCACCAGCACCATCTCCTCTCAAAAACCTAGTTCATCTCTTGTATCCAATCTTGTATCAAAACCATAAATTGGTACCTGTGGCTTGCTAGTAGTGTTGATTACTCCTTGTAGTTGATGCTATTTGGTTTACTTGGTGGAAGATCACATGTTCAGATCCTTTATGCATATTATTACTCTTATGAATATGAACATGAATATGCTTTGTGAGTAGTTACGTTTGTTCCTGAGGACATGGGTGAAGTCTTGCCATTAGTAGTCATGTGAATTTGGTATTCGTTTGATATTTTGATGAGATGTATGCTGTCTCTCCTCTAGTGGTGTTATGTGAACGTCAACTACATGACACTTCACCATTATTTGGGCCTAGAGGAAGGCATAGGGAAGTAATAAGTAGATGATGGGTTGCTAGAATGACATAAGCTTAAACCCTAGTTTATGTGTTGCTTCGTTAGGGGTTGATATGGACCCATATGTTTAATGTTGTGCTTAGGTTTACCTTAATACTCCTTTTTGTAGTTGCGGATGCTTGCAATAGGGTTAATCATAAGTGGATGCTTGTCCGTGTTAGGGCAGTACCCAAGTGCCGGTCCACCCACATATCAAATCATCAAAGTACTGAATGCGAATCTTACGAACGTGATGAAAACTAGCTTGACGATAATTCCCAATGTGTCCTCGGGAGCTCCTTCTTCATTCTTAGAATTTTTCCAGGCTTATCCTTTGCTACATAAAGGATTGGGCCACCTTGCTGCACTTTATTTACTTTATTTACCTTTTGCTTGTTACTATTTATCTTATCACAAAACTATCTATCACCTACTATTTCAGTGTTTGCAGAGAAAACCTTACTGAAAACCGCTTATCATTTCCTTCTGCTCCTCGTTGGGTTCGACACTCTTACTTATCGAAAGGACTACGATAGATCCCCCATACTTGTGGGTCATCAGGGCTCCTTCCCATGCCTAAGTGGAAGCCCCATGCTCCACGCTTGCGGATGACATGGTCTTTCAGCGACTATGCACTCGCCTAGTGGAAGCCCCATGCTCTGTGCTGGTGGGAAGACAAGAAGACTAGTGTAGGCGCCGAACGCGGTTGTTCTTTTGCTTGCTTTTTGTAACCAAAATTTGCTATTTCTCAAATAAAATTTGAAGTTCTCGCGTCTTTATTCGAAAAAGGGGGAATTTTCCTTTTCTTCTTGTGGTGCTTCCTCTCTTGATTTATGTCTTTGCGAAGTATGGCAGCTGTGCGTGGCTCCCTCCATCGCATGCCGCGAGTGGGGGCTAGGCACGGTGTGTACACCTGAGCCGGTTTAGGCTGCGCTAGTGGCAAGCCTGCTCATGCGCGCACCTCGCCAAGACCTTGGCGACCGAGTCCTCGCACAACTCTCTCGAGCAATCCATCGGCCACTGGCCTCAAGAGCGCTCACCTCCTGGCCTTGCCGGGCGACGGTACACCCTCCCTCGGGGGATCCAGACTCAGGATGATCGACAATCACGGTCTGGCCCAATGACAAGAACCAAGCCCCTCAAGGCTCCGGAGGCCTCGCAGGCCGCATGCCCCTCAAGGCTCCGGAGGAATGCTCCCCCATGATGCAGGAACCCGCCATGGGCCACAAACGCACCAAGCTAAGTTATCATAATAGCGCCAGGCAAGATCCTTTTCGATCAGTAATGATATAAATGCTGGAACATAAAAAGGAAATACTTATATAGGGGCGCAAGTGGCGCAGTTCATTACACATCCCTTCAGGGTTTTCCCATGATTCTTAATGCAGCAGATAAAAAGCAGAGAGGCGATCTCCCGAGGACCGCTGCTCCTGGGGCTTGGCTCCGCCATCGCCCGCGCTTAGTCGGAGTGCTCCTCCTACTTGACGGGGGCGAGGCAGTGTGGCAGCTTGACGTCCTCCTGAGCGGGGGCAAGGCGGCATGGAGGCTTGCCGCCCTCCTGGGCCCGGGTGCCGCAACGGGCCGGCTTGTCGTAGTCATCGTCACTCGAGCTTCCCCGGAGGAGGCGACGCTACTGCCGATGGTGCAGTGGCCAAGGGCAAGTTCACCAGTAAGGACGCTGCCGCTGTGCTGGCTGTCATCGTCTGAAGAGTGGTTGCTACTATCGTTGTCACCTTCTGGGCACCACCCCAGGCGACTGCTGTCCTCCCCGAAGACCTTGACAAAGAGTGTTGCCGCCTCGTCGTAATTGAAGTGGAGGGTGCGTCTCCCCTTCTATGACACCCTGGATTTTTCCCTTTTCTTTTTCCTTTGATTTTCTTTGATTTATTGCCTTGAATTGCTTTTTCTATGGCTATGTGGTTCCAAAACTTTGGAAGATCATGTCTTCCTAGGTTTTATAGTGGCTTGTCATCCTCATTATCATCCCTAGCTCATGTCATTTCCATCCTAGCCCAAATCCCAATATTCTTTTTATCGGGAATATTCCTTTTCTATTAAAGGAATTATCCTTTTTGCCATAGGTTGTGAAGCAACCCATCCTTCCGTCACTCCCAAAATTCCCAAATAATTCTCATAAATTGTTTGGGTCATATCTTGCTCAAATATGGCAAAACTTTTCATTGCCATGGTCAAATATTATCCTTCAGTAATTCTTTTCCTATTCTGCCCTAACTAGCACATTGCAAAGCAAGTGCTATTTATCTTTGCCCAATTGACCCCAAACTTTTTGGACATCTTTTCCTGTCCATATAAGTGCACCATGCCAAAATTCAACTCAATTTTCTTATTAAATTTTCCTAAGCAACTTTTCAAATTTCAAGTTTGAGGGAAGGCATTCTGAAGGAAGTACTAGCTAGGCGTATCCAAGTGAGTTGAAATTTTGCAAGGTCCTACATATGATCAAATCATCACTCTCCACCAAATTTGAGCTCAAGTAACCTATCTATGTGATCCCAACTCCAAATCTTGGTTTCTACTCAGATTTTTAGTTTGTGAAGCAACTATATTTTATATTGCTTCACTTAACCTAAAAACTGTCCGGGGCATTCTCCTAAGCATATCTACTCTCTCCACCAAATTTTGGCTCAATCCATTACTCCATTTTCCATGTGGGATTTTTCCAAGTTTCTGTCCAGAGAGATGCATTGTGAATCAAGTGCTATTTTGGTTCATCCAAATGACATTAAACTTTTTGGGAAACCTCATATTCCTAAATCATTGGGACATGACCATTTTCATCTCATTTCATGCACTTATGTGAGTGCAACTTCAAAATCCCCAAATCTCACCGTGTTGGCACTTCCTACAGCAACCACCCTCTAAACTCCTCCTCTTAAGCTGATTTTTGGTGATCAACATCACCTTAGTATGTGATCATCACCAGACAAATCAGTTCCTTTGTTGCCAAGTTTGTGTCCCCTCTGTGCAGCACAAGCAGGTTGATGTCACAATGTTTTGGCCCCTCCTGCTTTTCTCTTCTTAGCCCCAAGACCGAGTAGTTGCCGCCTTTGAACTCAGGGCAATAAGGTCAATGCACCAGACATGGTCAGCCTGGCCAAAACTCTCGGTTTGCACTAGTGCACGTGGTGATCATGCTTGTGTCATGATAAACTCGTTCTCTGGCGCGTTTTTGCCCCTGTTCCCGTCGCCTCCCTTGTCGTCCCTCTATGTCCTGTAGTTAGCCCGTGATCTCCTGCATCACCCTGTGTCGCTGCCCTGACCCATCTCATCTCCGTTTTGTCGTCGTCGTCGCGCACGTGACTTGTCCAGCCCATATCCTCCATTGTTTTCAAGCTGGAGCTCGCCCGTGAGCTCTAGAAGCCTCCTCCGCGCCTATATAAGAGATGCCCAAGGCCCCCCACTCCTCATCGCTCCCTCCCTTGACTCATTTGCCCTCTGGAGTCACCAAAACTCATCGGAGTTCGCCGCTCCTCCTCGGTGGTCGCCGGAGTAACCTCGTTTTCGGCCACCACGGGCCCCCTCTAGCCTCCCCTCCTCATCCACGGCATCCCCCTCGTCCCCGCAAGCCACCCAGACCCCTCAGCCCTGGCTAGAGTGCCCTGCTCTGAAGAGCACCACCACCACAAACCGCCTCGGCCTCCCCTCGGTCCTCCTCCGCCCCCGCGTCCTCTTCTCCTCCCCAGTGGCCATCTCCTTACTGAACAGGTGCGGCGTGGCCCCGCAGTCCCGCTAGTGCACTCGGCTGGGCCGAAGATTGCCTGAGCCGGCCGGCCCCTTGGCCTCTTCCCTCCCCTGCCATTGCTCTGCTTCATGCGAGGCACAGCTGTGGGAGGAGGAAGACAACGTGCGCCCGTGCCCCCTCCCCCTGCCCCTGGGCCTGGCCCGTCAGTGGCCCAGGTGCCCCAGATGATGTGGCAAGTGGAGGCGTATTCGTCCGAGTGCGTCTTCGCATCAAGAAAGCGTATTCCGTGAAGTGCGCTTCCTCTTTGGACAAGTCCCTCTCCTTCAACACCTCATAACTTTTCAACCGTAGCTCCGATCGAGGAGAAACCAACACTTACGTCTTCATCTCGTTGAGCTCTTTCTGTTGGTAACATTTTCACTAGGTGGTCCCATAGTGTGGAACCCCGGCTCAGAGAAATCGGAATGCCCCGTATTCCAGCCCAGAGATCGAGATGAAGTCTTCTGGAATACGACACTGCTTAGCATAGAACAAACTAGCTCTTTATTATTACACGAATATGAATACAAGGTCTCCGATATTACAATGAATAACATCGGTACGATGACACTACGCCATCCTCTGTTGCTCTATGCAAGCAGCAGAACAACTTGAAGCAGCGGAACAACGACGGCGGTGGTGAACTCCACTTCGCAGGGACTCTGGCTGGAACGCTTATCCTAGCTCGTACTAACGGAAACCACGACAAGCAAGCAATAAAAGCCGGCATAACCTGCAAACTGGCATGACACGCCAGGTCAGTACATTGAATGTAATTGCAAGTTCACAATAACCAGAAGCATTCAAGACAGACAACATCATGGCAATTACAGGTTAAAAAGGAATTATCATGAGATCATCAGAATAACATGGCATGACCAACATAAACATGATATAGCTAACTCAACATGAACCTAGCATGAACATATTAATCCAACAATACTAGCATGAAACATAATGACACTATATGCACCACTTATTCTGCTCGGCTGCCTCGTAACCAACACATGCATCACTTACCAACCTCAGACATCACATGAATATACACAACTCAGTATCCTCGATACCACCATGATCCTTATGGTGATCACAGCCACGACCAACACTTGGTCTCAAACCGTGATCCTTATGGCGATCACAACCCGACCAATACATAGCCCGTGATCCTTACGACGATCACAACAAACTTATCTCATTGTTATTAAGCATATTATTCTTATTATTGTTGACTCATGGTGTGACCTACTTTGGACCTGGGCCCTTATCCGCGGGCGCAGCTATCGATAGATTCAATATACACTCTGCAGAGGTTAGTACACTGTACCCACACTACAGAACATATGGCCTCGCACTCCCATTCGGGTGGACCAACGGCGTTCCGACAAAACCATCCTACTGCCATGACACTCTCCCGGCCACTCCGACTCACTCCCCACTGGGCTAAGTCATGGGTGGCCCCGTGTCTACCTCCAGACACAACGACCACCGTTGTGGCCCGTCCCACTCTAGGACACGGATCCAAAAAGTAACTCAACAACGGGCACCCAAGGTTATGCCTGCTTACCGGGCCGGGGTACAGCACGCCCATAACCTTCCCTCGTTGGAGGCACCGGCGAGAGTCACGACAATAGACCCAGTTAGGACCGTCCCATACCGGTACGCGTGGTTGCACCGATCAGCATCGATTCAGTGGCACCATGAGTCACCCAACATTTGTTCAAGTTCATTTTAATTCGGTTAACTAGAATGCAAATATGTTGAGCCATGATAAAATACATGAACATGATATCAAGATAATCATGAGGGTATCACATAACTATCCACCATATCAACAATAAATCATATCCACTGAGCATGTCATACTGACTAGCATGACCATCACCAACATCGACATCTACTACTAGCAAGCATAAACATATGAAAGGAAATACTAGCAGGTAGAACATGATCACAGAGTACAAAACAACATAGCACAAAAGTGAACATGCAAATCTAAACATCACCGGAACAACGATAACCATCTTTTCAACAAGCAAACATTTAATAAAGATTCAAGTTGAAAACCATGGATACCGTATGACTATCATGCAAGTGGGTATTGTGGCTTGCCTGGGGATGAAGAAGGCACCGGGGAGAAGTGCGGGAAAACCGCGGAACGAATCGCCAAAAACGTTCTCTCTCGGAGGGGCTGAATAAGCGCAAGAGCATAATGGTCATTTTCACAATGTCAAACAAAGAAGTGAGCATTGGAATCACCTCATTTGGAGTTACAGATAAAAAGATACGGATGTTTTTCTGCCAGGGACCAATCTGCAAAAATTTATTTTACAAACTGGGCCAAAACAGAAAAATGGAGAGCGTATTCTGGGGAATACGTTTCCACTTAAATGATGTGGCAAGGCGGGGCCAGTGCTGGTCAAC
>NC_041391.1:306225664-306262818 GCF_002162155.2 Triticum dicoccoides
GCACTCGCGAGCCAGAGGCAGGGGCGCTCTACGGGCGGCCGTACCGGCGGCCTGAGCCGTCTCCGACGACGCCCCGCACACCAGCAAGATCAGGTAGAGGAGGCGCTCCTGTCTGGACTACTCATGCCCGCCGAGATGCACTGTAGGGAACACAACCTCGACTGCGGCGGACGGCGGCTACGGGTGAAGATGGCTCCGGCGATTGCTGTGGTGGAACAGAGGGATTGAGGGTCAGGGCGAACTTGCGGGGGTCTAGGAGGAGATCTAGGGTGGAAAGGGAGAGGGGAGGAGCTCCACACGCCGCGAATTTAGGAGGAGTCCCGTGACGGGCACAGTGGCCATGGGAGGGACAAAGAGCTCTTGGAGCTTGTTTGAGAGGCTGGGGAGGCTGCTAGAGGTGGTGTGGAGGTAGTGGAGTGCTCAGGAGGCAAGGGGAGGGGCTATAAATAGCCGGGGCGAGAGGCACGGGTTCGGGTGCCGTCGGGCACGTCCGGCCGAGGCCCTGTCGACGGCAGTGATCATGGGGAGGCATGGGAACGTGACGAGGGAGAACACGGACAAGCTATAGAGCGCACGGGGCAGCAGGAGACAAGGGAGGGGTAGAGGAAGAGGTCGGGCGCCATTAATGCGCTGTCGGCCACAGTGCTCCTGTGGGCGTTCGGCAGCGAGCGTCGGTGAGCGCCGATGAGGAAATGGACGGAGGGGGAGAGTGGTCCAGGAGAACGGCGACGACGAGGGCTATCTACTAGACATCATCACGAGCGCGAAGCCGACGAGAGGGGGAGGGTCCCGAGCAAGAAACCAATCTGGGCGCGCTCATGGCATGCCAAAACGGTGGTCACCACCAGTGCTGGCATGAGGGGGAGGCAAACAGCTGGCAAACATTGTCTATTGGTAAGTCCTTCGAAAGGTGGTTTCAACTGAGGTGGTAACTTGGTTGAACAGGCTGCGCTTAAATAGTTATCACATTATGAAGTTTACTACAGTAAACTTTATCAGCTCAATGTGATCAACAGGGAGCTGCTAAGGGCCAAATAAGTTGTCTGGGATGTTTAGGCTAGGAAGGACTATGATCCTGGAGGTTCTGAGGGGAAATGGACCAAGCTTTAATAAGTTGCTTTGCAACTGCCAAAATGGTCCAGAAATGAAGATTATGATGAAGCACTCACTAGGTGTGTTGTATTGATCTATAACTTTGCAAATCCTCATGATATGGACATATAAAGAAGCTGTAAAAAGCTCATGCCAAATGGACAAGCCAAGTTAGCACTTGCTTCACAAACATCATTTCTGTCCAGAAACTTGAAATAATTATGGTGATCAAATGGATCAATGAAATGATGCCAAATTGGGTGGAGAAATGTTTTATGGGTATAAGAATGATCTGGTAATTTATCAGGATTTCTGAAGCAATATAAAATATACTTGCTTCACAACCTGAAAATATTGCCAGAAACAAAGATTTGCGCCTGTGCTCACATAGATGATTGGATTGGGCTGCAAATGAGTTAAGGGGGTTAATATGAGCACATTAAGGAGTGTGCAAAAGTTCAACTCATTTGGGTACTCCTAGCTAGTACTTCCATTACAAAGCCTTCTGTCTGACAGAAACTTTGAAAATTCACTGGGGAAGATTGGCTAGGCAAATAACTTTGAACTTGTGCATGAGCCAATTATTTGGACATATAAACATGCCCAAAAAGGTTGGGAGTCACTAGGAAAAATATAAATGACACTTCCTTCACATAGTGCCATTCAAGGAAGAATAGAAAAAGGAATATTGGGGAATTATTTTTGAACATGGCAATGAAATGTTTTGCCATATTTTATCAAGATATGACCCAAACAGTTTATGAGAATTATTTGGGAATTTTTGGAGTGATGGAAATATAGGTTGCTTCACAACCTACGGCAATTTGAGTTATTCCTTTAATAGAAAAGGGAATATTCCCAATAAAAAGAATATTGGGATTTGGGCTAGGATGGAAATGATAGAGTCTAGGGAAGGATTTGGGAACGACAAGCCACTCTGGAAGCAAAGAAGAGGTCATCTTCTTCAGTTTCCAGACCACAAAGCCACGGGAAA
Organism: Triticum dicoccoides; assembly: GCF_002162155.2. Classification (NCBI taxonomy): domain Eukaryota; kingdom Viridiplantae; phylum Streptophyta; class Magnoliopsida; order Poales; family Poaceae; genus Triticum; species Triticum dicoccoides. The sequence continues at coordinate 306,227,751 of NC_041391.1, forward strand.
AGAAAACTGAGGCAAAAACCTCAGAAAAACAAAAGAAAACGAAAGGGCCAAAAATCAGGCTGTCACAAACCTTACCCCGTTAAAGAAATCTCGAGATTTGGATGCTCAGGGAACTAGTATGAATATTCCAACTTAAGGAAACCGTTTCCAACTCGGGTATCCTTTTTCCTTTATTGTTGTTCCTCTTAAATTTTTATCCGACTGGCCCTGGAGAGGTTTGATTCACTGTATCCTCCTTCTGACAGATCTTACCTTGCTTCTTCATGCTTATATAGGCTCTAATTTCTTTTTAGATCTGCTGACTAGCTGAGTGTGATTTAATTATCACGACTGAAATATATGTCCGTCTAACAAATCCAAAAGTGATTTCCGCTGGGTGTGCCACCCGGCACTGACAACCTTTCATGTAATGATGATTAGAATTTTCTGATGAAAACTCAAGCTCTGAGTCATTGCATTGGGTTTCTCCACTAAATGCAGGTCCTTTGGGTTCGAAACAGTGAGTTAAAACATAGCCGTTTCCTGACAGATTCTGACTCATCGCGGAAGTTTCTGAATCATCTTAACCGGTTCCACTATCGTGAGTATCGGATCCGTACCAAATATTTGATTGTCTCCTGTCATGGCCAGCATAAAGGGTTTGGCCTGTATGATAATATCTGCAGACTTGACTGATGGTGGTTCTGACGGAACAATTTTGTTCACGACAGGCTATCCATGAGGACTCAGGCTTCCAGACTGTTATTCCTCATGCCGATTACTCATGCTGTAGGCATATCCATGTGGATCAATACTGACTTAGACTGTCCGGGGGATCCGCACCATGGGTTTGTGTACAATTTTCATACCTGCATGAGTGGTCTTGCTACTTCGTTATTGTTTTCTTGGTCTGGACCTTTGGCTGAAAGAGCTGGGTCATATTGCTTCTTCGTATGACCATACGTACTGTCGGTGCAATTTTTCGGCAATTGAAGTTTATCCTCATTTTTCTGATATGGTAACCCATTAAATGGCAGGTTCAACACCTCTCAAGTTCTGACCGTTGGGAAATGATCATCTGATACCCTGGCAAGAAATTGGCAAATAAATCAGTAGCCACCAGAACGGTCTTTACAACACAGATCTGGGACATTACTAAATAACTCAACCACGGCTCAGGACGGCCAAAAAGCAGCTCAGAGCATGAGACCGGGTCGATAAGAAGAAGGTGGCAGCTCCCCAAAATAGCCAAAAAGCAGCTCTATGGCTACTGTCACAAAAAGAAACTCAAAAGCTGTACTAGACGGCCGAAAAGCATCTCAGACTCGTGACAGTCATTGAAGAGAGAAACAAAAATAGGCATCCACCCCGGATAGCTAGAAACAGCTCAGATCACACGCGTGGTGCCATCATTGGAGGAAAGGGGACAAGGGCACATCATGATGATTTTCCAGGTTCGCGGGTACTTGTATTGAGCTCATTGATGTCGTCAATCCTCATAATCCTTTGTCACACTGCGGTGTATACTGGCTTTATTCTATTAACCATCCTCACGTGGTTGTCAGATCCTCATCCGAGTGACTTGTAAGATCTTGATGGTATGCTCATTGCATATATATGAGGACCTGATTCCGAAACGTGTATTCTGAGTTCTTGGGATTCACTGCCATATGCTAACAATTCACGACGTACTACCTTGTACCAATGTCTTACTAAGGAATATTTGCTGGCTTGTGCTTGAAACTTTCATCGGACAGCTTGCTCAAGAAGACTGGGTATCGTGCTTCAGAAGCTTACCCCCTTAAAGACTTTGCTGGGGAAAGACTCGGTACCTTATGCCGGAAGCTTTTGCGGTTGCTTACTTGAAGAAGGCAGAGTACCTTGTAGAGAAAATCATCCATGAATCATACTAAGGAAGATAGATGAATCTTGCCTTGGAAGCTTCTCTGGTATCTTGCGAGAGAAAAGTGGGTTGCTTACACCAGAAACTTCTTATTGTGATATGCGGACCGATTTCCACATATATAACCATCTGAATATCTTTGTTGTTGATTTCTTGCATGTAACGGGGTTTTGCAGGACTATCCTCCTTTCTGAGTATATGCCATATTTTTGCTTGCTTCCGGGTATATCATGCGTCAAAATCATCCTCAACGAAAAATTAAACTTGTATATGAGCCATACCTTTGATAATCTTCTGCCAACCTTGCACACAATTTATCTTCTTGCTGATTTAATCATTTTGTTGTGATGAGTGTACGCTAATGCAAACTTGATACTGACGGTCCATCCAGGATTTCTTTTGCATCCAGACCAGATATTCCCAATTTCACTGCAGTCAGCTGATAATTCCATTCTGTTTAGCTAAGTTTCCAAATATATGCATTTCTTGCTGACTCTTCGGGTCCGGTGTCGGTTGACGAGCAACTTTAATATGGGAAAAATTTGTAACACCGCAGGCCCAAAGAAAGGAACAACAGAAACGACTAAAACAAAAGTACACAAGCATTCTACTAATATAATTAATCAAGCAATCATCACATATTACTGCTACTCACACAATAATATGCATGCACAACTAAGCACACAAATCTCGCGGAAACTCCGGTATTGCGGTCTAATATGTTGTGACGATGTGCACGAGCACGAATAAATGTGTGGAAGAATTGGTGTAAACAACGCTACACCAAGTGCTAGCTTAGCCAGATAGCAACCTGAACTAGCTCGGAGGTAAAGACGTACTCGGTAATCATGTAGTGGGACACGAAGGTCGCAACCACATTATTATCAAGCGGACGGAAAAAGATCCGTACTCGTCCAAGAAATAGGATAGGGGGGAAAAACTGAGGCTACTGACATTGCCCTTTATTGATAACTAAGATCATTAAGGGTTGCCAACACAACAAAATAAAAGAACGATCCTGGATAGACGCATGTCCATCACCGAAATGATAGGCGGGACTGAAGGAAAGACATTGGTGCGATACCTGAGCACCATTTTTGCAAACAGTGTCGGGATCACTTGGCATCACTCTACTGGGACAGAAATGACACCAAACACCGAAAGAAAAAGGAGTCTAGAGAAATGCAAAGGTTGAGCTATAGTGGATTCGAACCGATGCCAGCTACAATCACCAGATAAACCGTCATCATAAATACTAAGGCTATATGCATGCTATGTAACAAACAAATGCAGGAAACAAGTGCAACAAACCAACTGGGGTCTATACTACCGCTTTATAATGTTCGCGCGGTCTAAGGCGTCCTACAGCCAGACCTGCTCTGATACCAAGTGTTGTGGAACCCCAGCTCAGAGAAACCGGAACGCCCCGTATTCCAGCCCAGAGATCGAGATGAAGTCTTCTGGAATATGACACTGCTTAGCATAGAACAAACCAACTCTTTATTATTACATGAATATGAATACAAGGTCTCCGATATTTCAATGAATAACATCGGTACGGCGACACTACGCCATCCTCAGTTGCTCTATGCAAGCAGCAGAACAACTCGAAGCAACGGAATAACTCTAGCAGCGGAACAACTACGAAGGTGGTGAACTCCACTCTGCAGGGACTCTGGCTGGAACGCTTATCCTAGCTCGGATGAACGGAAACCACGACAAGCAAGCAATCAAATCCGGCATATCCTGCAAACTGGCATGACACGCAAGGTCAGTACATTGAATGTACTTGCAAGCTCACAATAACCAGAAGCATTCAAGACAGACAACAGCATGGCATTTACAGGTTAAACAAGAATTATCATGAGATCATCAGAATAACATGGCATGACCAACATAAACATGATACAGCTAACTCAACATGAACATAGCATGAACATATTAATCCGACAATACTAGCATGCAACATAATGACACTATATGCACCACTTATTCTGCTCGGCTACCTCGTAACCAACACATGCATCACTTACCTACCTCGGACATCACACGAATATACACAACTCGGTATCCTCGATACCACCGTGATCCTTACGGTGATCACAGCCACGACGAACACTTGGTCTCAAACCGTGATCCTTACGGCGATCACAACCCTACCAATACATGGCACGTGATCCTTACAACGATCACAACCAACTTATCTCATTGCTATTAAGCACATTATTCTTATTACTGTTGACTCATGGTGTGACCTACTTTCGACTTGGGCCCTTATCCGCGGGTGCAGCTATCGATAGATTTAATATACACTCTGCAAAGGTTAGTACACTATACCCACACTACAGAACCCATGGCCTCGCACTCCCATTCAGGTGGACCAACGGCGTTCCAACAAAACTGTCCTACTGCCATGACACACTCCCGGCCACTCCGACTCACTCCCCACTGGGCTAAGTCATGGGTGGCCTCGCGTCTACCTCCAGACACAACAACCACTGCCGTGGCCCGTCCCACTCTGGGACACGGATCCAAAAACTAACTCAACAACGAGCACCCAAGGTTATGCCTGCTTACCGGGCCGGGGTACAGCACGCCCATAACCTTCCCTCGTTGGAGGCACCGACGAGAGGCACAACAATAGACCCAGTTAGGACCATCCCATACCGGTAAGCGTGGTTGCACCGGTCAGCATCGATTCAGCGGCACCATGACTCAGCCAACAGTTGTTCAAGTTCAATTTAATCCGGTTAACTTGAATGCAAATATGCTGAGCCATGATAAAATACATGAACATGATATCAACATAATCAAGAGGGTATCACATAACTATCTACCATATCAACAATAAATCATATCCACTGAACATGTCATACTGATTAGCATGACCATCACCAACATCAATAGGTACTACTAGCAAGCATAAATATATGAAAGGAAATACTAGCAGGTAGAACATGATCACAGAGTACAAAACAACATAGCACAAAAGTGAACATGCAAATCTAAACATCACCGGAACAATGATAACCATCTTTTCAACAAGCAAACATTTAATAAAGACTCAAGTTGAAAACCATGGCTACTGTATGACTATCATGCAAGTGGGTATTGTGGCTTGCCTGGGGATGAAGAAGGCACCGGGGAGAAGTGCGGGAAAACCGCGGAACGAATCGCCGGAAAATGTTCTCTCTCAGAGGGGATGAATAAGGGCAAGGGCATAATGGTCATTTTCACAGTGTCAAACCATAGTGAAAATGAAACCAACAGAACGGGCTCAACGAAATGCAGAAGTGAGTGTTGGAATCACCTCATTTGGAGTTACGGATAAAAAGATACGGATGCTTTTCTGCCAGGGACCTATCTGCAAAAATTTATTTTACAGACTGGGCCAAAACAGAAAAATGGAAAGCGTATTCTGGGGAATACGTTTCCACTTAAATGATGTGGCAAGGCGGGGCCGGCGCTGGTCAACGGCTGAGGGGCCGATAGGTGGGCCCCACAGCGCTCTCTCTCTCTCCCCCGCTGGTCTCCTTCTTCCTCCCGACGAGCACCCGCGAGCCAGAGGCAGGGGCGCTCTGCGGGCGGCTGTTCCGGCGGCCCGAGCCGTCTCCGGTGATGCCCCGCACACCGGCGAGATCAGGGAGAGGAGGCGCTCCTGTCTGGACTACTCACGCCTACCGAGATGCATTGGAGGGAACGCAGCCTCGACTGCGGCGGACGGCGGCTACGGGTGAAGATGGCTCCGGCGATTGTTGTGGTGGAACCGAGGGGTTGAGGGTCGGGGCAGACTTGCGGGGGTCTAGGAGGAACTCTAGGGTGGAAAGGGAGAGGGGAGGAGCTCCACATGCCGCGAATTTAGGAGGAGTCGCGTGGCGGGCACGGCGACCATGGGAGGGACAGAGAGCTCTTGGAGCTCGTTTGAGAGGCTGGGGAGGCTGCTGGAGGTGGTGTGGAGGTAGTGGAGTGCTCAGGAGGCGAGGGGAGGGGCTATAAATAGCCGGGGCGAGAGGCACGGGTTCGGGTGCCGCCGGGCACGTCCGGTCGAGGCCCTGTCGACGGCAGTGATCACGGGAAGGCGTGGGAACGTGACGAGGGAGAACGCGGACAAGCTACAGAGCGCACGGGGCAACATCAGCCAAGGGAGGGGTAGAGGAAGAGGCCGGGCGCCATTAATGCGCTGTCGGCCACAATGCTCCCGTGGGCGTTCGGCAGCGATCGTCGGTGAGCGTCGGTGAGGAAACAGATGGAGGGGGAGAGGGGTCCAGGAGAACGATGACAATGAGGGCTATCTACTAGACATCATCACGAGCGCGAAGCCGACGAGAGGGGGAGGGGCTCGGGCAAGAAACCAATCTGGGCGCGCTCATGGCATGCCAAAACGGTGGTCACCACCAGTGCTGGCATGAGGGGGAGGCAAACAGCTGGCAAACGTTGTCTATTGGTATGTCCTTCGAAAGGTGGTTTCAACTGAGGTGGTTACTTGGTTAAACAGGCTACAGTTAAATAGTTATCACCCTCTAAAGTTTACTGCAGTAAACTTTATCAGCTTAATGTGATCAACAGGGAGCTGCTAAGGGCCAAATAAGTTGTCTGGGATGTTTAGGCTTGGAAGGACTATGATCCTGGAGGTTTTGAGGGGAAATGGACCAAGCTTTAATATAGTTGCTTTGCAACTGCCAAAATGGTCCAGAAATGAAGATTATGATGAAGCACTCACTAGGGCTGTTTGATTGATCTATAACTTGGCAAATCCTCAAGATATGGACATATAAAGATGCTGTAAAAAGCTCATGCCAAATGGACAAGCCAAGATAGCACTTGCTTCACAAACATCATTTCTGTCTAGAAACTTGTAATAATTATGGTGATCGAATGGATCAATGAAATGTTGCCAAATTGGGTAGAGAGATGTTTTATGGGTATAAGAATGATCTGGAAATATATCAGGATTTTTTAAGCAATATAAAATATACTTGCTTCACAACCTGAAAATATTGCCAGAAATAAAGATTTGCTCCTGTGCTCACATATATGATTTGATTGGGCTGCAAATGGGTTAAGGGGGTTAATATGAGCACAATAAGGAGTGTGCAAATGTTCAACTCATTTGGGTACTCCTAGCTAGTACTTCCTTTACAAAGCCTTCTGTTTGACAGAAACTTTGAAAATTCACTAGGGAAGATTGGCTAGGCAAATAGATTTGAACTTGTGCATGAGCCAATTATTTGGACATATAAACATGCCCAAAAAGGTTGGGAGTCACTAGGAAAAATATAAATGACACTTCCTTCACAAACTGCCATTCAGGGCAGAATAGAAAAAGGAATATTGGGGAATTATTTTTGAACATGGCAATGAAAAGTTTTGCCATATTTGTTCAAGATATGACCCAAACAACTTATGAGAATTATTTGGTAATTTTTGGAGTGAGGGAAATATAGGTTGCTTGACAAACAAGGGCAATTTGTGTTATTCCTTTAATAGAAAAGGGAATATTCCCAATAAAAAGAATATTGGGATTTGGGCTAGGATGGAAATGACAGGGTCTAGGGAAGGATTTGGGAATGACAAGCCACTCTGGAAGCAAAGAAGAGGTCATCTTCTTAAATTTCTAGACCACAAAGCCACGGAAAAAGAAACCTCAGGCAAAAACCTCGGAAAAACAAAAGAAAAAGAAAGGGCCAAAAATCAGGCTGTCACACATAGTGAAAATGACCATTTTGCCCTTGCTCCTAATTAGCCCCCTCAAGAGAGAATCGTCTGGCGTTTCGTTTCCGCGGCTTCACCGCACTTCTTCCCGGAGTCTCCGTCACCTCCAGGCAAGCCACAATAGCCACTTGCATGATAGTCATGCAGTAGCCCTGGTTTTCAACTTGAATATTTAATAAAAGTTTGCCGTTATCTGCCTGCTTGTTTGCTACTACTGTCTGTGCTTCGGTTATGCCCGTGGTTTCTTGTTCACTTTCATGCTATGTTTCGATGCATCTTGTTATCTTGTGCTACTTGCTAGTATCATGTTCGTAAGTCATGCCTGGTAGTAGTAATTGTTGGAAATATGCTCTAGAGCCAATAATAAATTAGTTATTATTATTATATTTCCTTGTTCATGATAATCGTTTATTATCAATGCTATAATTGTATTGATAGGAAACTCACATACATGTGTGGGTACATAGCCAACACCATGTCCCTAGTAAGCCTCTAGTTGACTAGCTCGTTGATCAATAGATGGTTACGGTTTCCTGACCATGGACATTGGATGTCGTTGATAACGGGGTCACATCATTAGGAGAATGATGTGATGGACAAGACCCAATCCTAAGCCTAGCACAAAGATCGTGTAGTTCGTATGCTAAATATTTTCTAATGTCAAGTATCATTTCCTTAGACCATGAGATTGTGCAACTTCCGGATACCCTAGGAATGCTTTTGGTGTACTAAACGTCACAACATAACTGGGTGGCTATAAAGGTGCACTATGGGTATCTTCGAAAGTGTTTGTTGGGTTGGCATGAATCAAGACTGGGATTTGTTACTCCGTGTGACAGAGAGGTATCTCTGGGCCCACTCGGTAGGACATCATCATAATGTGCACAATGTGACCAAGGAGTTGATCACGGGATGATGTGTTATGGAACGAGTAAAGAGACTTGCCGGTAACGAGATTGAACAAGGTATCGGGATACCGACGATCGAATCTCGGGCAAGTACTATATTGGTAGACAAAAGGAATTGAATACAGGATTGATTGAATCCTCGACATCGTGGTTCATCCGATGAGATCATCGTGGAACATGTGGGAGCCAACATGGGTATCCAGATCCCGCTGTTGGTTATTGGCTGGAGAGTTGTCTCGGTCATGTCTACATGGTTCCCGAACCCGTAGGGTCTACACACTTAAGGTTTCGGTGACGCTAGGGTTATAGATATATTAGTTGTTTGGAGTCCCGGATGAGATCCCGGATGTCACTAGGAGTTCCGGAATGGTCCGGAGGTAAAGATTTATATATAGGAACTCTAGTTTCGGCCACCGGGAAAGTTTCGGGGGTCATCGGTATTGTACCGGGACCACCGGAAGGGTCCCGGGGGTCCACCGGGTGGGGCCACCTATCCTGGAGGGCCCCATGGGCTGAAGGGGTGTGGGAACCAGCCCCTGGTGGGCTGGTGCGTCCCCCCTTGGGCCTCCCATGCGCCTAGGGTTATAAACCCTAAGGGGTGGGGGCGCCTCCACTTGGCTTGGAGGCCAAGCCACCCCTAGGGCAGCCACCCCCTCCCTAGATGGGATCTACAAGGGGACGGCGCCCCCCCTAGGCCCCTATATATAGTGGAGGGGAGGGAGGGCAGCCGCACCTGAGTCCCCGGCGCCTCCCTCCCTCCCGTGACACCTCTTCCTCCCCGCTTGCGCTTAGCGAAGCCCTGCCGGGATCCTGCTACTTCCACCACCACGCCGTCGTGCTGCTGGATCTCCATCAACCTCTCCTTCCCTTGCTGGATCAAGAAGGAGGAGATGTCTCTCCCAACCTTATGTGTGTTGAACACGGAGGTGCCGTCCGTTCGGCGCTAGGATTATCTGTGATTTGGATCACGACGAGTACGACTCCATCAACCCCGTTCACTTGAACCCTTCCACTTAGCGATCTACAAGGGTATGTAGATGCACTCCCCTTCCCCTCGTTGCTAGATTACTCCATAGATTGATGTTGGTGATGCGTAGAAAATTTTAAATTTCTGCTACATTCCCCAACAGTGGCATCATGAGCTAGGTCTATGCGTAGTTTTCTATGCACAAGTAGAACACAAGTTGTTGTGGGCGTTGATTTTGTTCAATTTTCTTACCGTTACTAGTCCTATCTTGATTCGGCGGCATCATGGGATGAAGCAGCCCGGACCGACCTTACAGGTACGCTTACGTGAGACAGGTTCCACCGACTGACATGCACTTGTTGCATAAGGTGGCTAGCAGGTGCTAGTCTCGCCCACTTGAGTCGGATCAGATTCGATGAAAAGGGTCCTTATGAAGGGTAAATAGCAATTGGCATATCACCGTTGTGGCTTTTGCGTAGGTAAGAAACGTTCTTGCTAGAAACCCATAGCAGCCACGTAAAACATGCAAGAACAATTAGAGGACGTCTAACTTGTTTTTGCAGGGTATGCTATGTGATATGATATGGCCAAAAGAATGTGATGAATGATATATGTGATGTATGAGATTGATCATGTTCTTGTAATAGGAATCAGGACTTGCATGTGATGAGTATGACAACCGGCAAGAGCCATAGGAGTTGTCTTAATTTATTGTATGACCTGCGTGTCATTGACAACGCCATGTAATTACTTTACTTTATTGCTAAACCATTAGCCATAGTAGTAGAACTAATAGTTGGCGAGACAACTTCATGAAGACACGATGATGGATATCATGGTGTCATGCCGGTGACTAAGGTGATCATGTCGTGCCTCAAGATGGAGATCAAAGGCGCAAGATGATATTGGCCATATCATGTCACTTTATGATTTGCATGTGATGTTTGTCATGTTTACATCTTATTTTCTTAGAACGACGGTAGCATAAATAAGATGATCCCTCATTAAAATTTCAAGAAAGTGTTCCCCCTAACTATGCACCGGTGCGAAAGTTCATTGTTTCGAAGCACCACGTGATGATCGGGTGTGATAGATTCTAATGTTCACATACAATGGGTGTAAGCCAGATTTACACACACAAAACACTTAGGTTGACTTGACGAGCCTAGCATGTACAGACATGGCCTCGGAACACAAGAGACCGAAAGGTCAAACATGAGTCGTATAGTAGATACGATCAACATGGAGATGTTCACCGATGATGACTAGTCCGTCTCACGTGATGATCGGACACGGCCTAGTTGACTCGGATCATGTATCACTTAGGTGACTAGAGGGATGTCTATCTGAGTGGGAGTTCATTAGATGAACTTAATTATCATGAACATAGTCAAAAGGACTTTGCAAATTATGTGTAGCTTGCACTTTGGTTCTACTGTTTAAGATATGTTCCTAGAGAAAATTTTAGTTGAAAGTTGATAGTAGCAATTAAGTGGACTGGTTCCGTATACTGAGGATTGTCCTCATTGCTGCACAGAAGGCTTATGTCCTTAATGCACCGCTCGGTGTGCTGAACCTCGAGCGTCGTTTGTGGATGTTGCGAACATCTGACATACACGTTTTGATGACTACATGATAGTTCAGTGCGTAATGTCAAACAATTTAGAATTGAGGCAGCGAAGACATTTTTTGAAACGTCGCAAAACATATGAGATGTTCCAAGAGCTGAAATTAGGATTTCAGGCTCGTGCCCACGTCAAGAGGTCTGAGACCTCCGACAAGTTTCTTAACCTGCAAACTAAGGGAGAAAAGCTCAATCATTGAGCTTGTGCTCAGATTGTCTGAGTACAACAATCACTTGAATCGAGAGGGAGTTAATCTTCCAGATGAGATAGTGATGTTTCTCCAAAGTCATTGCTACCAAGCTGCTAGAGCTTCGTGATGAACTATAACATATCAGGGATAGATATGATGATCCTTGAAATATTCGCGATGATTGACGCCGCAAAAGTAGAAATCAAATAGGAGCATCAATTGTTGATGGTTGGTAAAACCACTAGTTTCAAGAAGGGCAAGGGCAAGAAGGGATACTTCATGAAACGGCAAATCAGTTGCTGCTCTATTGAAGAAACCCAAGGTTGAAACCAAACCCGAGACTAAGTGCTTCTGTAATGAGGGGAACGGTCACTGAAGCAGGACTACCCTAGATACTTGGTAGATGAGAAGGCTGGCAAGGTCGATAGAAGTATATTGGATATACATTATATTAATGTGTACTTTACTAGTACTCCTAGTAGCACGAGCGTATTAAGATACCGGTTCGGTTGCTAAGTGTTAGTAACTCGAAATAAAAGAGCTACGGAATAAGCAAGACTAGCTAAAGGTGAGATGACGATATGTGTTGGAAGTGTTTCCAAGGTTGATGTGATCAAGCATCGCATGCTCCCTCTACCATCGGGATTGGTGTTAAACCTAAATAATTGTTATTTGGTGTTTGCGTTGAGCATAGACAACATGATTGGATTATGTTTATCGCAATACGGTTATTCATTTAAGGAGAATAATGGTTACCCTGTTTTGAATAATACCTTCAATGGTCTTGCACCTAAAATGAATGGTTTATTGAATCTCGATCGTAGTGACACATGTTCATGCCAAAAGATATAAGATAGTAATGATAGTACCACATACTTGTGGCACTGCCACTTGAGTCATATTGGTATAAAACGCATGAAGAAGCTTCCTATTGATGGATCTTTGGACTTACTCGTTTTTTATCAGATTGAGACATGCGAACCATGTCTATTGGTATATATGCATGAAGAAACTCCATACAGATGGATCATCTGGACTCACTTGATTTTCAATCACTTGAGACATGCAAATTATACCACATGGGCAAGATGACTGAAAGGCCACGTTTTTTAGTGATATGAAACAAGAGAGCAATTTGTTGGAAGTAATGCATTTGATGTGTGCAATCCAATGAGTGCTGAGGCACACAGTGAATATCGTTATGTTCTTACTTCACAGATGATTTGAGTAGATGCTGAGTATATTTACTTGATGAAACACAAGTCTAAATTATTGAAAGGTTCAAGTAATTTCAGAGTGAAGTTGAAGATCGTCATGAAAAGAGGATAAAATGTCTATGATATGATCATAGAGATGAATATCTGAGTTACGAGTTTGGTACACAATTAATACCTTGTGGAAATTGTTTCACAATTAATACTGCCGTGAACACCATAGTGTGATGGTGTGTCCGAACATCATAACCGCACCCTATTGCATAAGGTGCATACCATGATGTCTCTTATCGAATTACCACTATCGTTTATAGGTTAGGCATTAGAGACAACCGCATTCACTTTAAATAGGGTACCACGCAATTCCATTGAGACGACACCATATGAACTATTGTTTGGAGAAACCTAAGTTGTCGTTTCTTAAAAGTTTGGGGCTGCGACGCTTATGTGAAAAAGTTCAGGCTGATAAGCTCAAACCCAAAGCGGATAAATGCATCTTCATAGGACACCCAAAAATAGTTGGGTATGCCTCCTATCTCAGATCCGGAAGCAAAAGGGATTGTTTCTAGAATCAGGTCCTTTGTCGAGGAAAAGTTTCTCTTGAAAGAATTGAGTGGGAGGATGGTGGAGACTTGATGAGGTTATTGAACCATCACTTCAACTAGTGTGTAGCAGGGCACAGGAAGTTATTCCTATGGCGCGTACACCAATTGAAGTGGAAGCTAATGATAGTGATCATGAAACTTTGGATCAAGTCACTACCAAACCTCGTAGGTCGACAAGGATGCGTACTACTTCAGAGTGGTACTTAATCCTGTCTTGGAGGTCATGTTGCTAGACAACAATGAACCTACGAGCTATGGCGAAGCGATGGTGGGCCTGGATTCCGACGAATGGCTCGAGGTCATATAATCCAAGAGAGGATCCATGTATGAAAACAAAGTATAGACTTTGGAAGAACTACTTGATAGTCGTAAGGCTGTTGGGTACAGATGGATTTTAAAAGGAAAACGGACAATGATGGTAAGTATTACCACTAAGAAAGCTCGACTTGTCGTTAAGATGTTTTCCGACAAGTTCAAGGAGTTGACTACGATGAGACTTTCTCACTCATAGCGATGCTAAGAGTCTGTTGGAATTATATTAGCAGTTACTGCATTATTTATGAAATCTTGCATATAGGATGTCAAAACATTGTTTCCTCGACGAATTTTTTGAGGAAAGGTTGTATGTGATACAACCAGAAGGTTTTGTCAATCCTGAAATATGCTAACGAGTATGCAAAGCTCCAGTAATCCTTCTAAGGACTGGAGTAAGCATCTCGGAGTTGGAATATACGCTTTGATGAGATGATCAAAGATTTTGGGTTTATACAAAGTTTATGAGAAACTTGTATTTCCAAAGAAGTGAGTGGGAGCACTATATCATTTCTGATGAGTATATGTTGTTAACATATTGTTGATCAGAAATGTTGTAGAATTTCTAGAAAGCATATAGGGTTATTTGAAAAGTGCTTTTCAATGGAAAACCTAGATTAGGCTACTTGAACAATGAGCATCAAGATCTATAAGGATAGATCAAAATGCTTAATAGTACTTTCAAATGAAGACATACCGTGAGAATATTTTGAAGGAGTTCAAAATAGAGCGGCAAAGAAGGAGTTCTTGGTTGTAAGGTGTGAGTATTGAGTAAGACTCAAGACCTGACCACGGCAGAAGAGAGAGAAAGGACGAAGGTCGTCCCCTATGCTTTATACGTAGGCTCCACAATATGCTATGTTGTGTACCGCACCTGAAGTGTGCCTTGCCATGAGTCAGTCAAGGGGTACAAGAGTGATCCAGGAATGGATCACATGACAGTGGTCAAACTTATCCTTAGTAACTAGTGGACTAAGGAATTTTCTCGATTATGGAGGTGGGTAAAGAGTTCATCTTAAAGGGTTACGTCGATGCAATCTTTGACACTAATCCGGATGACTTTGAGTACTAATCCGGATTCGTATAGTAGAGCAGTTATATGGAATAGCTCCAAATAGTGCGTGGTAGCTGCATCTTGGAGATGACATAGAGATTTGTAAAGCACACACGGATCTGAAAGATTCAGACCCGTTGACTAAAACCTCTCTCACAAGCAAAACATGATCAAACCCCATAACACATTGAGTCTTAACCACATGATGATGTGAACTAGTTTATTGACACTAGTAAACTCTTTGGATGTTGGTCACATGGTGATGTGACATGTGAGTGTTAATCACATGGCGATGTGAACTAGATTATTGACTCTAGTGCAAGTGGGAGACTGTTAGAAATATGCTCTAGAGGCAATAATAAATTAGTTATTATTATTATATTTCCTTGTTCATGATAATCGTTTATTATCCATGCTATAATTGTATTGATAGGAAACTCAGATACATGTGTGGGTACATAGACAACACCATGTCCCTAGTAAGCCTCTAGTTGACTAGCTCGTTGATTAATAGATGGTTACGGTTTCCTGACCATGGACATTGGATGTCGTTGATAATGGGATCGCATCAATAGGAGAATGATGTGATGGAAAAGACCCAATCCTAAGCCTAGCACAAAGATCGTGTAGTTCGTATGCTAAAGCTTTTCTAATGTCAAGTATCATTTCCTTAGACCATGAGATTGTGCAACTCCCGGATACCGTAGGAATGCTTTGGGTGTACCAAACGTCACAACGTAACTGGGTGGCTATAAAGGTGAACTACGGGTATCTCCAAAAGTGTCTGTTGGGTTGGCACGAATCAAGACTGGGTTTTGTCACTTTGTGTGATGGAGAGGTATCTCTGGGCCCACTCGGTAGGACATCATCATAATGTGCACAATGTGACCAAGGAGTTGATCACGGGATGATGTGTTACGGAACATGTAAAGAGACTTGCCGGTAACGAGATTGAACAAGGTATCGGGATACCGACGATCGAATCTTGGGCAACCGGTAGACAAAGGGAATTGAATACGGGATTGACTGAATCCTCGACATCGTGGTTCATCCAATGACATCATCGTGGAACATGTGGGAGCCAACATGGGTATCCATATCCTGCTGTTGGTTATTGGCCGAAGAGTTGTCTTGGTCATGTCTGCATGGTTCCCGAACTCGTAGGGTCTATACACTTAAGGTTTCGGTGACGCTAGGGTTGTAGAGATATTAGTATGCGGTAAGCCGAAAGTTGTTCGGAGTCCCGGATGAGATACCGGATTTCACGAGGAGTTCCGGAATGGTCCGGAGGTAAAGATTTATATATAGGAAGTCCTGTTTTGGCCACCGGGAATGTTTCGGGGGTCATCGGTATTGTACCGGGACCACCGGAAGGGTCCCGGGGGTCCACCGGGTGGGGCCACCTATCCCGGAGGGCTCCATGGGCTGATGGGGCGTGGGACCAAGCCCCTGGTGGGCTGGTGCGCCCCCCCTTGGGCCTCCCATGCGCCTAGGGTTAGAAACCCTAAGGGGTGGGGCGCCTCCACTTGGCTTGGAGGCCAAGCCACCCCTAGGGCAGCCGCCCCTCCCTAGATGGGATCTACAAGGGGCCGGCGCCCGCTTAGGCCCCTATTTATAGTGGAGGGGAGGGAGGGCAGCCGCACCTGAGTCCCTGGCGCCTCCCTCCCTCCCATGACACCTCTTCCTCCCCGCTTGCGCTTGGCGAAGCCCTGCGGGGATCCCGCTACTTCCACCACTACGCCGTCGTGCTGCTGGATCTCCATCAACCTCTCCTTCCCTTGCTGGATCAAGAAGGAGGAGATGTCTCTCCCAACCGTATGTGTATTGAACGCAGAGGTGCCGTCCGTTCGGCGCTAGGATCATCGGTGATTTGGATCACGACGAGTACGACTCCATCAACCCCGTTCACTTGAACGCTTCCGCTTAGTGATCTACAAGGGTATGTAGATGCACTCCCCTTCCCCTCGTTGCTAGATTACTCCATAGATTGATCTTGGTGATGTGTAGAAAATTTTAAATTTCTGCTACGTTCCCCAACAGTAATACATGTTGGTAGTAGTATTGTTCTTCGGATGCATGCTTAGTTTGTTATTCAGTACCATTGCTATGCATGTTTCATTGCACCTAGTTGGTTACATGATCATTTGGTAGTGTTCTTGCTATGTTCTTGCACGATACTTATTCATGATGCTAGTGGTCATGCTATGCTTATGGTAGAGTTATGCTTGTGTTATTCATGCTCATATGCCATGCTCATTCAGATATACGATTCATTGTGGTTATGCTCGATGATTATGTTGCACCTCCATGTTTATGTTGGTATCATGCTTATGCATTATAGTTGCATCATGTTATTTCAATGTGGCTCAACTTATTGCATTCAAGTTTAAATGGGTAAGAATAAACTTGAACAACCATTGGCTAAGTCATGGTGCCCCTGAATCGAGCTGACCAGTGCATCCACATTTGCCATTATGGGAAGGACCTAACTGGGTCTATTGTCATGCCTCTCACCGGTGCCTCCAACGAGGGAAGGTTATGGGCGTGCGCTACCCTGATCAGGTAGGCAGACATAAACCTTGTGTGCCAGTTGTTGTTGTTATGGTACCTTGTCCCCGTTTGGGACCATTTATTTTGCCACGACGGTGGCCTTTGATGCGTTTGGTAGGGAAGGGGCCACCCAAGACCAAGCCCAGAGGGGAGCTGGTCGGAGTTGCCGGGAGAGTGTCATGGGCAATAGAGCAGTTTTGGTCGAAACACCGTTGGTCCACCCGAATGGGAGTGCGAGGCCTTGGGTTCCGTCGTGTGGGTACAGTGTGCTAACCTCTACAGAGTGTGTGTTTATTCTATCGATAGCAGTGCCTGCGGATAAGGGCCCAGTTCGGAGTCGGTCACACTATGAGCCAACAATAATAATAGCTTGCTTAATAATAACCCCGGTTCGATGATATGAAAGATGTTGGTTGTTATCGAGAGAGGATCACCGTGGTATCATGGATACCGAAGTTTGTTGGATATTTGTGATCGTGAGAGGATCATCGTGGTATCATGGATACCGATGTTGGTAAGTTTTTGCATGTGTTGGTTACGAGGTAACCCGAGCAGAGTAAGTTGCTGCATGATATTGTTAACCTGTTGTATGTAGTATCATCATGTTCATATGCTCACGCTATGCTTGTTTTAGCCGTATCATGTTCAGTACGTGTATGCCATGTATCATGCTCGTGATTGATTTAACCTGCTAATGCCATGTTGTTGTTTGTCTTGACTGCTTTCGGTTTATTGTGAGCTTGCAAGTACATTCAATGTACTGACCTGGTGTGTCATGCCAGTTTGCAAGTCGTGTCTGGATTGCTTGCTTGTTTTGTGTAGTTCCTGTGTTTCCTAGTGAGGATAAACGTTCCAGCCAGAGTCCCTGCAGATTGGAGTCCATCATCGCCGTTCGTTGTTCCACTGCCAATAGTTGTTTTGCTGCCAATAGTTCTTCTGCTGCCAGTAGAGGTTCTGCTACCTCGAGTTGTTATGCTACTTGCATAGAGCAAATGTGTTTGGCGTAGTGTCACCATGCCGATGTTATTCATTGTAATATAGGAGACCTTGTATTCATATTCAGGTTGTAATAGAAAGCTGGTTTGTTCTATGCTAAGCAGTGCTGTATTCCAGAAGACTTCATCTCAATCTCTGCGCTGGCATATGAGGTGTTCCAGTTTCTCTGAGTCGGGGTGCCATAGGCTTGGTATTAGATAGAGCAGGCCTAGATGTAGAGCGTCTTAGTCCGCTGGAACGTTAGAAAATGGTAGTATAGGGTCTAGTTGTTGCCCTTGCTTGCTTCATTTGGTTGTTGCATTTGTTTGCTGCATATAGTTTTATTCGGTTACCCCTAACCCATGTTTCATGCATAGATGGCGGTCAACTTCCATGAGTTCAGTGCCATCCCAAGAGCTCCCGGTGCTGTTCCTATTGCTTTTAGCCCCACTCCTGCACCTCTCAGTTTTGCCACCCTCCTTGGCGACATGTGGCATAGCATTTATCCCCATGGAGATCCACCTCATTATCAAGTATTCCAGTTTTCTGCCGGAGGAAGAATCCTGGAGTATGTTGCCCATGTCCATCTGTCATCCCCGATTCCTGTTGGTAAGTGCACCTACAATTTCCATAGTGGTTACTGTGCTACTCCCGAGCGCGCCGTTTAGCTTGCCGCAATGGCAGCAATCACCGGTCTTCGTCATCAAGAGCGCATGGTGCAACCGAACAGTGCTTATCAATTCTGTACCACCATCGTTGAGAATCCTAAGCGGATCAAGTTCCCCTCTGTCAGCCCTCAAGATGACCCGGCTATCATCGCCATATCCCGTTACATGACGGTCGAGTGTCTTCTTATTTCCGAGTTAGTCCAAGATGCCATTTGAGCCAGGAGATTTCTTGGTGCTTCCCTACCTTAGTCTCCGCCAACCCCTGCACCTCGTCCATCCGGAGTTCAGGAGTCAGCAGTTCCGTTCACTACTCCTTTAGCTTCTTCGTCAGCTCCCGAGCGTTTGCTCAAGCGTAGGGTGTAGTCAGTCGTGTAGTGCATGTGCATTTGATGTAATATCATTGCTTGTGTGTGCTTGTGTGTGCCTGTGTGGATTAGTTTTGTAGCTTGTTTGTTGTGTTCTTTATTGCAATCAATCGTTTTCTCATGCTTCTTTATTTGAATCTTCGGTGTTACCCCCTTATGGAAATTTCTCATCATAAGAAGCCATGATACATACAGATCATACCAAAGGAACTCAGTTAAAAGCAATGAGATTTTCAGCTGACAGAGTTGTTGCAGACATCCGGTTTGAATACAAGTATAGTCTGCTCAGATTCTCAGTAACCAATACCCGTCAAAGATACATCTTTATTGCAGCAATGAGTAAATTAACAAGAGAACAAAATTGTATCCAAGTCCAACCATGCATTTCTAGTCAGAGGTATAGTCTGTACCTGATGATTGATTTTGCCATGAGTCAGATTTGAAGCATGCGACACCCCGAAGTCAGTCCGGATATGCAAAGGAATCGGCAAGAAGGATGGTCAGACAAATTCTTGTCATAAAAGTAATCAGCAGCCAGAATGACAAGAATATATATGTTAATCCGTTCACAAAGAAGGTCAGTCAAGTCCTTCTCCACAATTTATCAGCAAAGCATACAAGACATGATTCACCAGCCTGCAGCAAAAAGGTATGAATGGATTCCAGTGCAAGATATTCCGTCATTTCAACTGGATACTGAAAAAGCTTCTAGCATAAGGTACCGAGTCTTCCCTAGTAAGTATTTAAGGGGGGAAGCTTATGAGGAACGGTACCCAGTCTTCCTTTGCAAGATATCCACAGAAAGCTTCGAGCACAAGCTATCCAGTCTTCCGCAGCACCGTACCTTGATGGATTCCGAAGCAAGCTGCCCAGTCTTCTTTAGTATGGCACTGGTACAAGAAAAAAAACAATGGATTGTCAGCATATGGCAGTGTTTTCCAAGTGGCAAATCTGCACCAGTTAAGTCAGACACAAGAATCAGTCAGAACAAAGGTATACATCCAGAATTAGATATTTCTTCATAAAGTGAGTATGATGTCGAGTTCATGCAAGTCTATCGCACAAGGAAGAATTCATGGTACGCATCGGACAACGTCACTGGATATGTAAGTGAAGGAAAACCAGTGGGTGATGCAAGAATTGGCAAGTCTC
This sequence comes from Triticum dicoccoides, assembly GCF_002162155.2. Taxonomy (NCBI): domain Eukaryota; kingdom Viridiplantae; phylum Streptophyta; class Magnoliopsida; order Poales; family Poaceae; genus Triticum; species Triticum dicoccoides. The sequence goes on from NC_041391.1 coordinate 306,247,930, forward strand.
GAAGAAAGACAATATTGAGATATCATCTTGGCAGTAATTCTCTAGATCAGCCCCGCACGTTCGACAAGGTGATGCTATTAATGCCATCACTGTCTGGTATAATCAACAACATTATTGGAATCTGTATAAGCACACGTGAACCAGATAAATATCTCAAGGCTCAAGACATGGACAAGACCAAGGTATGATTGCAAGGTATTGCCCCTGACAAAACTCAGGGCCGTGAGAATAATCAAGGATATATAAGGCCCGACTCTTTCAGTCAAGGATCCAGACAAAGAAAATAATAATGAAGGAGCAAGACCAACAATACATGTATGCCGGTCATTGTGTGAAAAATGTGGTATGGATGCCAAAGACAGTCTGATATTTCACACCAAACCCAAGTGAAGGTACGCCTAAGAGGTCTACTGCAATGCGCAAGGACCTCATAGCAAAGCAACCAGCTCAGTCCACAGTATGCTCAGAACTGTCAGCATTGAATACCCAAGTCTGCCAAGTCTGACCCAAGGACAGCTTAATGTATGGACCTCAACACTCGTATTGAAGCATCGCACAGACTGTTATCCCCATGGATAAACCAGCAAAATGAAGAATCAGTGTGAGAGCACATAATTTGAGGATTGTTATCTCTCGCATATGGGAAGCAATTACAGAATAGCCTACCGTGAATGGGATTCTTTGTCAAGATCACTGCCAGTCAAGTCTGCAAATGTGATCATCAAGAGATGATGCACTTTACTATCAGTTGCGTCAAGCGACAGTCAAACTTTTGGTACAAATTGGATATGAAAGACAGTGAAGTTAGGCAAGATAAGTCAAAAAAACTCCTGCAAGAAGTCATAATCCATCAGAAACACAAGTATGATTCCTATCACTGTTTTGAACGCAGAAGGTATGCATATATTAAAGTAGTCTGATATCTGGATAGAAGATATTCCTTGTTCCATAGGAAGATTGTATTCCCCACCCCATGTAATATTCTCGGTAATCGATACAAGAATAACATCTCTAGCAAGGATCAATATCGAGGAGGACACCTATGTGAGTAATGATAATCTTTCGGACCTCAGCTAAGCCAGCAGATGTGAAGAAAAATTTTGAGACAGTATGAGCAGGAACATATGAGGTAGGTCCTATCAGAATGTCAGATACGGTGAAGCAAACTACCCCAGATCAAGGTAGACAGTCAGATCCAATTCAGTGGGAATATTTTATGAGAATGAATAAAAGAACCCGAGTTGGAAATGGTTTCTCCAAGTCAAAAAAATTATTTATCCCTGAGCAACCAAATCTTGAGGATGAGACTTCTTTAAGGGGGGAAGGTTTGTGACACCCCGGATTTTGCCCTTTTCTTTTTTCCTTTGATTTTCTTGGATTTATTGCTTTGAATTGCTTTTTCTGTGGCTATGTGGTTCCAAAACTTGGGAAGATCATGTCTTCCTAGGTTTTATAGTGGCTTGTCATCCTCATTATCACCCCTCTATCATTTCCATCCTAGCCCAAATCCCAATATTATTTTTATTGGGAATATTCCTTTTCTATTAAAGGAATTATCCTTTTTGCCCTAGGCTGTGAAGCAACCCATCTTTCTGTGACATCCAAAATTCCCAAATAATTCTCGTAAATTGTTTGGGTCATATCTTGCTCAAATATGGCAAAACTTTTCAGTGCCATGTTCAAATATCATCCTCCAATAATTATTTTCCTATTATGCCCTAAATGGCACATTGCAAAGCAAGTGCTATTTATCATTGCTCAATTGACCCCAAACTTTCTGGACATCTTTACCTGTCCATATAAGTGCACCATGCCAAAATTCAACTCAATTTTCTTATTAAATATTCCTGAGCAATTTTTCAAAGTTCCTTTGTGAGGGAAGGCATTGTGAAGGAAGTACTAGCTAGGCATAGCCACCTGAGTTGAAAATTTGCAAGGTCCTTCATATGATCAAATCATCACTCTCCACCAAATTTGAGCACATCTAACCTATCTATGTGAGCCCAGCTCCAAATCTTGGTTTCTGGTCAGATTTTTATTTTGTGAAGCAACTATATTTTATATTACTTCATTTAAGCTAAAACTTTTCCAGGGCATTCTCCTACCCATATATACTCTCTCCACCAAGTTTTGGCTCAATCCATTACTCCATTTTCCTGTGGAATTTTTCCAAGTTTCTGTCCAGAGAGATGTGATACGTCCATTTTGCATCATGCTTTTATATCGATATTTCTTGCATTATGGGCTGTTATTACACGTTATGTCACAATACTTATACCTATTCTCTCTTATTTTACAAGGTTTACATAAACAGGGAGAATGCCGGCAGCTGGAATTCTGGGCTGGAAAAGAAGCAATTATTAGAGACCTATTCTGCATAGCTCCAAAAGTCCTGAAACTCCACAAAAGTAATTTTTGGATTTAATAAAAAATATCGAGTGGAAGAAGTACCAGAGGGGGCCCACACCCTGGCCACGAGGGTGGGGGCACGCTCTAATCCCCTGGGCACGGCCCCCTGCCTTGTGCCCCCCTGGCAGCCCTCCGGTGCCCATCTTCTGCTATATGAAGGCTTTTACCCTAGAACCAATCTAGGGCTCCGGCGGAGCTGTTCTGCCAGGGAAACTTCCCTCAAGGAGGGGGAAATCATCACCATCGTGATCACCATCGATTCTCTCATCAGGAGGGGGTCAATCTCCATCAACATCTTCACCTGCACCATCTCCTCTCAAACCCTAGTTCATCTCTTGTATCCAATCTTTGTCCCAAAACCTCAGATTGGTACCTGTAGGTTGCTAGTAGTGTTGATTACTCCTTGTAGTTGATGCTAGTTGGTTTATTCGGTGGAAGATCATTTGTTCAGATCCTTAATGCATATTAATACCCCACTGATCATGAACATTAATATGCTTTGTGAGTAGTTACGTTTGTTCCTGAGACCACATGCCAAGTCTTGCTATAAGTAGTCATGTCAATTTGGTACTCGTTCGACTACATGACACTTCACCATTATTTGCGCCTAGAGGAAGGCACTGGGAAGTAATAATTACATGATGGGTTGCTAGAGTGACATAAGCTTAAACCCTAGTTTATGCATTGCTTCGTAAGGGGCTGATTTAGATCCACTTGTTCCATGCTATGGTTAGGTTTACCTTAATACTTCTTTTGTAGTTGCGGATGCTTGCAATAGGGGCTAATCATAAGTGGGATGCTTGTCCAAGAAAGGGCAGTACCCAAGCACCGGTCCACCCACATATCAAATTATGAAAGTAACGAACGCGAATCATATGAGCGTGATGAAAACTAGCTTGACGGTAATTCCCATGTGTCCTCAGGAGAGCTTTTCTCTATATAAGAACTTTTCCAAGCTTGTCCTTTGCTGCAAAAAGGATTGGGCCACCTTGCTGCACCTTATTTACTTTCATTACTTGTTACCCCTTACAAATTACCTTATCACAAAACTATCTGTTAACAATAATTTCAGTGCTTGCAGAGAATACCTTACTAAAAACCGCTTGTCATTTCCTTCTGATGCTTGTTCGGCTCAACACTCTTACTTATCGAAAGGACTACAATAGATCCCCTACACTTGTGGGTCATCAAGACTCTTTTTTGGAGTCGTTGCCGAGGAGTGAAGCGCCTTTGGTAAGTGGAACTTGGTAAGGTAAAATTTATATAGTGTGATGAAATTTACTGTCACTCGTTACTATGGAACATAATCCTTTGAGGGGCTTGTTCGGGGTATCTTCACCCCGACCAGTAGAGCAAAGAGTTTCTCCTCAACCTACTGAACCTACTGAAAATTTTTACTTTGAAATTCCTTCAGGTATGGTAGAGAAACTGCTAGATAATCCCTTTACAGCAGATGGTACATTGCATCCCGATTTACACCTAATCTATGTGGATGAAGTTTGTGGATTATTTAAGCTTGCAGGTATGCCCGATGATGTTATCAAGAAGAAGGTCTTCCCTTTATCTTTGAATGTGGAGGCATTGACATGGTATAGGCTATGTGATGATATGGGATCATGGAACTACAATCGATTGAAATTGGAATTTCACCCAATGTTTTATCCTATGCATCTTGTTCATCGTGATCCTAATTATATATATAATTTTTGGCCTCACGAAGGAGAACGCATCCCTCAAGCTTGGGGGAGGCTTAAGTCAATGTTATATTCATGCCCCAATCATGAGCTTTCAAGAGAAATGATTATTCAAAAAATTTATGCTCGGCTTTCTCTCAACAATCGCTCCATGCTCAATACTTCTTGTGTTGGTTCTTTTATGACGAAGACTATTGAATTCAAATGGGATTTACAGGAAAGAATTAAAGACAACTCTAAAGATTGGGATCTTGATGAAGGTAAGGAGTCGGGTATGACACCTAAGTTTGATTGTGTTAAATCTTTTATGGATACCAATGCTTTTCGCAAATTTAGCACTAAATATGGACTTGACCCTGAGATAGTAGCTTCCTTTTGTGAATCATTTGATACTCATGTTGACCTCCCTAAGGATAAGTGGTTTAAATATAATCCTCCCACTGAAGTAAAAGTAGTTGCACCTATTAAAGTTGAAGAAAAGACTATCACTTATAATGATCCTATTATTCCTACTACCTATATTGAGAAACCACCTTTTCCTGTTAGGATAAAGGATCATGCTAAAGCTTCAAGTGTGGTTCGTAAGAGTAATACTAGAACATATACACCACCTGAGCAAATTAAAGTTGAACCTAGTATTGCTATCGTTAAAGATCTCTTGGCTGGTAATATTGATGGGCATGTTATTTACTTTTGTGATCAAGCTGCTAGAATTGCTAGACCCGATGCTAAGAAACATAGACCTGTTGTAGGCATGTCTGTTATTTCTGCTAAAATAGGAGATCATTGTTATCATGGCTTATGTGATATGGGTGCTAGTGCTAGTGCAATACCTCATTTCTTATACAAAGAAATTATGCATGATATTGCACCTGCTGAGATAGATGAAATTGATGTTACAATTAAGCTTGCCAATAGAGATAGTATTTCACCAATTGGGATAGTTAGAGATGTTGAAGTCTCGTGTAGGAAAGTTAAATATCCTACTGATTTTCTTGTTCTTGGTTCCCCACAAGATTACTTTTGCCCCATTATATTTGGTAGACCCTTCTTGAATACTATTAATGCTAGGATAGATTGCGAAAAGGATGTTGTTACTATTGGTTTGGGGGATATGTCTCATGTGTTTAATTTTGCCAAATTTTGTAGACAACATCATGATAAAGAATTGCCTAGTATGGATGAAACTATTGGTCTTGCTTCTATTGTCATGCCTCCTAATGATCGTTTAGAACAATATTTGCTAGACTATGAAATTGATATGTTTATGAATGAAAGAAGGGAGATATATGAAGTATTTTTTAAACAGGGACCTATTTTGAAACACAACTTGCCTGTTTAAATCTTAGGGGATCCTCCACCACCCAAGGATGACCCCGTGTTTGAGCTTAAACCATTACCTGATACTCTTAAATATGCTTATCTTGATGAAAAGAAGATATATTCTGTTATTATTAGTGCTAACCTTTCAGAGCAGGAAGAGGAGAGATTATTGAAAACTCTGAAGAAGCACCGTGCTGCTATTGGATATACTCTTGATGATCTTAAGGGCATTAGTCCCACTTTATGTCAACACAAGATAAATTTGGAGAAAGACGCCAAACCAGTTATTGATCACCAACGACGGTTAAATCCTAAGATGAAAGAAGTGGTAAGAAAGGAAATACTAAAGCTCCTGGAGGCAGTATAATTTATCACTTTGCTAATAGTTAGTGGGTAAGCCCTGTCCATTGTGTCCCTAAGAAGGGAGGTATTACTGTTGTTCCTAATGATAAAGATGAATTGATCCCACAAATAATTATTACAGGTTATAGGATGGTAATTGATTTTCGTAAGTTAAATAAAGCTACTAAGAAGGATCATTACCCTCTACCTTTTATTGATCAAATGCTAGAAAGATTATCCAAACGTACACATTTTTGCTTTCTAGATGGTTACTCTAGTTTCTCTCAAATACCTGTGTCAGCAGAGGATCAAGAAAAGACCACTTTTACTTGCCCTTTCGGTACTTTTTCTTATAGACGTATGGCTTTTGGTTTATGTAATGCACCTGCTACCTTTCAAAGATGCATGATGGCTATATTCTCTGACTTTTGTGAAAAGATTTGTGAGGTTTTCATGGATGATTTCTCTGTTTATGGATCCTCTTTTGATGATTGCTTGAGCAACCTTGATCGAGTTTTGCATAGATGCGAAGATACTAGTCTTGTCTTGAATTGGGAGAAGTGCCACTTTATGGTTAATGAAGGCATTGTCTTGGGGCATAAAATTTCTGAAAGAGGTATTGAAGTTGATAAAGCTAAGGTTGATGTTATTGACAAGATGCCGTGTCCCAAGGACATTAAAGGTATAAGAAGTTTCCTTGGTCATGCCGGTTTTTATAGGAGGTTCTTTAAGGACTTTTCTAAAATTTCTAGGCCTCTGACTAATCTCTTACAAAAAGATATTCCTTTTGTCTTCGGTGATGATTGTGTAGAACCATTTGAAATACTTAAGAAAGGTTTGATTTCTGCACCTATTGTTCAGCCACCTGATTGGAATTTACCCTTTGAAATTATGTGTCATGCTAGTGATCATGATGTAGGTGCAGTTCTAGGACAAAGAGTTGATAATAAACTAAATCTTATTCAATATGCTAGTAAAACTCTAGACAGTGCCCAGAGAAATTATGCTACTACTGAAAAAGATTCTTAGTAGTTGTATTTGCTTGTGATAAGTTTAGACCTTATATTGTTGATTCTAAAGTAACTATTCACACTGATCATGCTGCTATTAAATATGTTATGGAAAAGAAAGATGCTAAACCTAGACTTATTAGATGGGTTCTCCTACTACAAGAATTTGATTTGCATATTATTGATAGAAAGGGAGCTGAGAACCCCGTTGCAGACAACTTGTCTAGGTTAGAGAATGTTCTTGATGACCCACTACCTATTGATGATAGCTTCCGTGATGAGCAATTAGCTGTCATAAATACTTCTCATACTGCTCCATGGTATGCTGATTATGCTAATTACATTGTTACTAAATTCATACCACCTAGTTTCACATACCAGCAAAAGAAAATGTTTTTCTATGATTTAAGACATTACTTCTGGGATGACCCACACCTTTATAGAGAGAGAGTAGATGGTGTTACTAGACGTTGTGTACCTGAGCATGAACTGGAACAGATCCTACGCAAGTGTCACTCCGAGGCATATGGAGGACACTACGCTGGAGATAGAACTGCACATAAGGTACTGCAATCCAGTTTTTATTGGCCTACTCTTTTCAAAGATACCTGGAAGTTTGTCTTGTCTTGTGATGAATGTCAAAGAATTGGTAATCAGTAGACGTCAAGAAATGCCTATGAATTATTCTCTTGTTATTGAACCATTTGATGTTTGGGGCTTTGATTATATGGGACCATTTCTTTCCTCTAATGGGTATACACATATTCTAGTTGTTGTTGATTACATTACTAAGTGGGTAGAAGCTATTCCAACTAGTAGTGCTGATCATAACACCTCTATTAAGATGCTTAAAGAAGTTATTTTTCTGAGGTTTGGAGTCCCTAGATACTTAATGACTGATGGTGGTTCACATTTTATTCATGGTGCTTTTCGTAAAATGCTTGCTAAGTATGATGTTAATCATAGAATTGCATCTCCATATCGCCCACAGTCTAGTGGCCGAGTAGAATTGGGTAACAGAGAGCTCAAATTAATTTTGCAAAAGATTGTTAATAGATCTAGAAAGAATTGGTCCAAAAAACTTGATGATGCATTGTGGGCTTATAGAACTGCATATAAGAATCTTATGGGTATGTCTCCGTATAAAATGGTTTATGGAAAAGCATGTCATTTACCTCTCGAACTAGAACATAAGGCATATTGGGCCATTAAAGAGCTCAATTATGATTTCAAACTTGCTGGTGAGAAGAGGTTATTTGACATTAGCTCACTTGATGGATGGAGAACTCAAGCCTATGAGAATGCCAAATTGTTTAAAGAAAAGGTTAAAAGATGGCATGACAAAAGGATACAAAAGCGTGAGTTTAATGTAGGTGCTTATGTGTTGCTATACAAATCTCGTTTAAGATTTTTTGCAGGAAAACTACTCTCTAAATGGGAAGGGGCTTACATTATGGAGGAGGTCTATCATTCTGGTGCCATAAAAATCAACAATATCGAAGGCACAAATCCGAAGGTGGTGAATGGTCAAAGAATCAAACATTATATCTCAGGTAACCCTATAAATGTTCAAACTAATGTTATTGAAACCGTCACCCCGGAGGAATACATAAGGGACACTTTCCAGAATATTTCAGAATTCGAAAAGGAATAGGTATGTCGTACGGGAAGTAAACCGACTCCAAAACAGTTTTAATAGCAATTTTACTCCGTTTCGGAATATTTAAGAAAATAGGAAAAATAAGAAGTAGTCTGGGAAGGACACGAGGCGTCCACAAGGGTGGAGGGCGCGCCCTACCCCCCTGGATGTGCCCCCTGCCTCGTGGGCACCTCGTGTGCTATCCGGACTCCGTTTTCTTGCACGATACTTCTTTTGGTCGGTAAAAATTCATTATATAATCTCCCGAGGGTTTTGACCACCGTATCACGCAAATATCCTCTGACTTTGTTTCGAGCTATTTTCTGTCAAAGTTGTCAAGGCCAGACATCATGTCATCACCCTCCTCCAACAATGAACACAACAAAGCTTGACTACTAAAGATAGAGCTAAAGAGAGAAGAACCCAGGGAGATCAACAAGGATGATGGGATCAAGAAGGCCATGGAGGATCAAGCTCCGACTTCAGAAGAAGAAGACATCATTCAACCTCTTCCCAATTTCTTTACCCCAACTGAGATTGAAGCTTTCAAGATGATTGAGTTAGCTCGCATACAAAACAAGTATCTCACACATGAAAATATTTTGCTGAAGGGTCATATCGTCGCACTCAAGGGCATTATCCGCAAATTGGAAGAGCTCCTATGCTCGATGTGCGACTATCCATCATCATCACCACCTTCTTCACCAACAAAGGAGACATAATTACATGGGTATGGGCACTCCCCTTGGCAACTTCCAAGCTTGTGGGAGGTGCCCCGGTATCGTATCACCACCACACTCTTATCTTTACCATTTTACTTAGTTTGATCCTTTTAGTAATACCTTGATCTAGTAGAATAAAGTTTTGGTATGATTTAGTTTTGAGTTTTGCTTTATGATCCCTCTATGTAATCGAGTCCGTGAGCTATATATAATAAAGATTAGTGTTGAGTCAAGGGCTTTGCTATCTTGCTATGATCTTAAGGGAATAAAAAGAGTAAAAAGAAAAACAGAGATCATATTGATCTTATGGAAAGTAATGACTTCACATATAAAGAGTATGATGATTCAAAGTTGTTGAGAGTTGTCAAACATAGTTTTGGTCATCATTGCAATTAATAGGAAGTGATAAAGAAAGAGAGGTTTTCACATATAAATATACTATCTTGGACATCTTTTATGATTGTGAGCACTCATCAAAGTATGACATGCTAACGAGTTGATGTTGGACAAGGATGACAACATAATGGGTTATGTTTTCTCATATCTGAATTAAAGTATATTGTCATGGATCATCCAACATGTTGAGCTTGCCTTTCCTTGTCATGCTAGCCAAATTCCTTGCACCAAGTAGAAATACTACTTGTGCTTCCAAATATCCTTAAACCCAGTTTTTCCATGAGAATCCACCATATCTACCTATGGATTGACTAAGATCCTTCAAGTAAGTTGTCATGTTGCATGCAATAAAAAATGCCCTCTAAATATGTATGACTTATTAGTGTGGAGAAAATAAGATTTATACGATGTTGTGATATGGAAGCAATAAAAGCGACAGACTGCATAATAAAGGTCCATATCACAAGTGGCAATATAAAGTGACGTTCTTTTGCATTAAGATTTCGTGCATCCAACCAAAAAGCACATGACGACCTCTGCTTCCCTCTGCGAAGGGCCTATCTTTTACTTCCTATCTTACATTCAGATTCATGGTGATCTTCACCTTTCCTTTTTACATTTTATCCTTGGGCAAGCACCTTGTGTTGGAAAGATCCTGATATATATATCCAATTGGATGTAAGTTAGCATGAACTATTATTGTTGACATCACCCTTGAGGTAAAAGGTTGGGAGGCAACACTATAAGCCCCTATCTTTCTCTGTGTCCGTTTAAAACTCCATACCCATAAGTACTTGCACGAGTGTTAGAAATTATGAAAGACTAAATGATGGTTGAGTATGTGGACTTGCTGAAAAGCTCTTATATTGACTCTTTCCGATGTTGTGATAAATTGCAATTGCCTCAATGACTGAGATTATAGTTTGTTGGTTTTCAATGAAGTTTCTGATTCATACTTGATATTGTGAATAGATTGTTACTTTAGCATAAGAAATCATATGACAAAATTTATGTATGCGCTATTATAAGAATGATCATGATGCCCTCATGTCCGTATTTTATTTTATCGACACCTCTATCTCTAAACATGTGGACATATTTTTGATATCGGCTTCCGCTTGAGAACAAGTGAGGTCTAAGCTTGGGGGAGTTGACGCGTCCATTTTGAATCATGCTTTTATATCGATATTTATTGCATTATGGGCTGTTATTACACGTTATGTCACAATACTTATGCCTATTCTCTCTTATTTTACAAGGTTTACATAAAGAGGGAGAATGCCGGCAACTGGAATTCTGGGCTAGAAAAGGAGCAAATACTAGAGACCTATTCTGCACAGCTCCAAAAGTCCTGAAACTCCACGAAAGTCATTTTTGGATTTAATAAAAAATATTGAGTGGAATAAGTACCATAGGGGGCCCACACCCTGTCCGCAAGGGTGGGGGGGCGCGCCCTACCCCCCTGGGCGCGCCCCCTGCCTCGTGGGCCCTCTGGCAGCCCTCCGGTGCACATCTTCTGCTATATGAAGGCTTTTACCCTGGAAAAAATCATAAGAAAGCTTTCGGGACGAAACTCCGCCGCCACGAGGCGGAACCTTGGGGAACCAATCTAGGGCTCCGGCGGAACTGTTCTGCCGGGGAAACTTCCCTCCGGGAGGGGAAAATCATCACCATCGTCATCATGATCAGTCCTCTCATCAGGAGGGGTCAATTTGCATCAACATCTTCACCAGCACCATCTCCTCTCAAACCCTAGTTCATCTCTTGTATCCAATCTTTGTCCCAAAACCTCAGATTGGTACCTGTAGGTTGCTAGTAGTGTTGATTACTCCTTGTAGTTGATGCTAGTTGGTTTATTCGGTGGAAGATCATTTTTTCAGATCCTTAATGCATAATAATACCCCTCTGATCATGAACATTAATATGCTTTGTGAGCAGTTACGTTTGTTCCTGAGGACATGGGTGAAGTCTTGCTATAAGTAGTCATGTGAATTTGTTATTCATTCGATATGTTGATGAGATCTTTGTTGTCTCTCCTCTAGTGGTGTTATGTGAACGTTGACTACATGACACTTCACCATTATTTGGGCCTAGAGGAAGGAATTGGGATTTAATAAGTACATGATGGGTTGCTAGAGTGACAGAAGCTTAAACCCTAGTTTATGCGTTGCTTCGTAAGTGGCTGATTTGGATCCACTTGTTTCATGCTATGGTTAGGTTTACCTTAATACTTCCTTTGTAGTTGCGGATGCTTGCAATAGGGGTTAATCATAAGTGGGATGCTTGTCCAAGAAAGGGCAGTACCCAAGCACCGGTCCACCCACATATCAAATTATCAAAGTAACGAACACGAATCATATGAGCGTGATGAAAGCTAGCTTGACGATAATTCCCATGTGTCCTCGGGAGAGCTTTTCTCTATATAAGAACTTGTCCAGGATTGTCCTTTGCTGCCAAAAGGATTGGGCCACCTTGCTGCACCTTATTTACTTTCATTACTTGTTACCCATTACAAATTACCTTATCACAAAACTATCTATTACCGATAATTTCAGTGCTTGCAGAGAATACCTTACTGAAAACCGCTTGTCATTTCCTTCTGCTCCTCGTTGGGTTCGACACTCTTACTTATCGAAAGGACTACGATAGATCCCCTACACTTGTGGGTCATCAAGACGCTTTGTGAAGCAAGTGCTATTTTGGTTCATTGAAATGGCATGAAACTTTTTGGGCATCCTCATATTCCTAAATCATTGGGCCACGACCATTTTCATCTCATTTCATGCACGTATGTGGGTGCAACTTTAAAATCCCCAAATCTGGCCATGTTGGCACTTTCTACAGCAAGCGCCCTATAAACTCCTCTTAAGCTTATTTTTGGTGATCAACATCACCTTAGTGTGTGATCATCACCAGACAAATCATTTCCTTCGTTGCCAAGTTTGTATCCCCTCTGTGTAGCATGAGCAGGTTGATGTCATAATGTTTTGGACCCTCTTGATTTTCTCTTCTTTGCCCCTGGACCGCGTAGTTGTTGCCTTTGAACTCAGGACACTAAGGTCAATGCACTGGACATGGTCGGCCTGGCCAAAACTCTTAGTTTGCACCAGTGCACGTGGTGATCACGCTTCTGTCATGATAAACTTGTGCTCTGGTGCGTTCTTGCCCCTGTTCCCGTTGCCTCCCTCATTGACCCTCCATGTCCTGGAGATAGCCCGTGATCTCCTGCATCACCTTGCGTCGCTGCCCCGACCCATCTCGTCTCTGTTTGGTCGTCGTTGCCGCGCCCGCGACATGTCCAGCCCTTGTCCTCCATTGTTTGCAAGCTGGAGCTCGCCCGTGAGCTCCAAAAGCCTCATCCGCGCCTATATAAGAGATGCCCGAGGCCCCCCGCTCCTCATCGCTCACTCCCTCAAGTCATTTGCCCTCTGGAGTCGCCAAAACTCACCAGAGTTTGCCGCTCCTCCTCGGTGATCGCCGGAGTCCGCTCGTTTCCGGCCACCACGGGCCCCCTCTAGCCTCCCCTCCTCATGCACGGCCTCCCCCTCGTCCCCGCAAGCCGCCCGGACCCCTCAGCCCTCGTCGGAGTGCCCTGCTCCGAAGAGCAACACCACCGCCAACCGCCTCGGCCTCCCCTCGGTCCTCCTCCGCCCCAGCGTCCTCTTCTCCCCCCAGCGGCCGTTTCCTCCCTAAACGGGTGCGGCGCGGCCCCGCGGTCCCACCGGTGCCCTCGGCTGGGTCGAAGACCGCCTGAGCCGGCCGGCCCCTTGGCCTCTTCCCTCCCATGCCGCTGCTCTGCCTCACACGAGGCATGGGCGTGGGAGGAGGAAGATGACATGTGCCCATGCCCCCTCCCCCAGCCCCTGGGCCCAGCCCGTTAGTGGCCAAGGCACCCTAACTGATGTGGCAAGTGGAGACGTATTCGGGCGAGTGCGTCTTCGCATCCAGAAAGAGTATTCCGTCAAGTGCACTTCCTCTTTGGACAGGTCCCTCTCCTTCAACACCTCATAACTTTTCAACCGTAGCTACGATCGAGGTGAAACCAACACTCACGTCTACATCTCATCGAGCTCTTTCTGTTGGTAACATTTTCACTAGGTGGTCTAGAAGTGAAAATGACCATTTTGCCCTTGCTCCTAATCAGCCCCCTTCAAGAGAGAACCATCTGGCATTTCGTTTCCGCGGCTTCACCACACTTCTTCCCAGAGTCTCCGTCACCTCCAGGCAAGCCATAATAGCCACTTTCATGATAGTCATGCAGTAGCCATGGTTTTCAACTTGAATTTTAATAAAAGTTTGCCGTTATCTGCCTCCTTGTTTGCTACTACTGTCGGTGCTTCGGTATGCTCGTGGATTCTTGTTCACTTTCATGCTATGTTCTGATGCATCTTGTTATCTTGTGCTACTTGCTATTATCATGTTCGTAAGTCATGCTTGGTAGTAGTAATACATGCTGGTAGTAGTAATGTTCTTAGGATGCATGCTTAGTTTGATATTCAGTATTCTTGCGATGCATGTTTTGTTGCACCTAGTTGGTTACATGCTTACTTGGTAGTGTTCTTGCTATGTTCTTGCATGGTATTTATTCATGATGCTAGTGGTCATGCTATGCTTATGGTAGAGTTATGCTTGTGTTATTCATGCTCGTCAGTATGCCACGCTCATTCGGATATATGATTCACTGTGGTTATGCTCAATGATTATGTTGCACCTCCATGCTTATGTTGGTCTCATGCTCATGCATTGTAGGTGCATCATGTTATTTTAATATGGCTCAGCTTATTGCATTCAAGTTTAACCAGATAACACTACTGGAATCAGGAACTTTGCCGTCAGCCAGTTCTTTGTCGTCAGCTAGCTGATGGCAAAGAGGGACTTTGCCTTCAGCTTGAAGAAAACTAAAGGCAAAGAAGTAGCTGACTGGTAAAGAAATTGTTTACTGTCAGTCGTATCTTTGCCATCAGTTAGCTAACGGCATAGAACCTTTGTCGTCCGCTAGCGGACAGCAAAGAGGCAGGGTGGGCCGCTAGCAAGAGCCACCTAATGGCTACTTTCTTTGTCATTGCTAGATGATGGCAAAGAATCTTTGCCATCCGCTAGCAGATGGCAAAAAAAGTGGCCAAACTAACGTCCATTAGCTAGGCCCTTTGTCGTCTTCTAGCAGAAGGCAAAGTGTTGTGCCCTATCTAACAAAATGACCTCACCCTACCACTCTCTCTCCCTCCCCACATCCTAACCCCGCGTCGCCGGCCCGCCCCTGCCACCACGCCCCGCAGAGCCGCCTCACCGCCCCGGCAGCCCCACCCCGCCACGTCGGGCCGCTCCGCCCCACAGCGCCGCCCTGTCTGTGCCGG
>NC_041391.1:306263088-306267526 GCF_002162155.2 Triticum dicoccoides
CCCCAGCCGCTCCGCCCCGCCGCCCTGCCTCACCGCCCCGGCCGCTGCAAGGTGAGACCTTTTCATCTTTCTTTTCTTTTTTTAGATTTAGTTTAATTAGCTTTAGTATAATTTATTTTAGGTTTTTTTTAGTTTAGTTAGTCTGGTTTAGGTTTACTTCAGTTTAGTTTAGGTTACGTTTCTGGTTTAGTTTAGTTAGTTTAGTTAGTTTAGTTTAGGTTTAGTTTAGGTTTAGTTTAGTTTAGTTTAGCTTAAGTTTCTGGTTTATTTTGAACATGTGAAATTTGTTGTTATTTTTTAGTTAAGGCATTTATTCCCGCATCAACGTCGACGATGCCTATCCTGCATCCTCGTCGTCGACTCGGCGGCAGAGGCCTCCTTGATCAAAGGGGCTATCTCCGAGACTGGGCTCCGCTGGGCTGGTACTAGGAGGTTCTACCTTCCAAGGGGCGCAGTTTGGTGAGTAGCCTGCCCATTGTTTACCCGAACCTTGTTTGGTGGCGATTGCGTGGGCCAGTGACGGTGTCGAGGCTTTTGGACACCGCAGAGGTGGTACATCACCGTGTCAGTGAGGATCACGAGCACGTCCATCGCTACATGGTTGCGTTGGAGGGCAAGTTCGACAATACCTGGCAGGTTCTTCACGGACCTCACTGGAGCTATGATCCTGTGATGGTTCCTTCTCTTTGGGTGTCCACCACCCACGCCGATACCCGTCATTTGCTATGGTTCTAGCTGTATTAGCGATGCTAGATGTATCGTACTATTCGAGATGTATTAGTGATAATATTCGACGATGTACGGACACAAGAGATGATGTAGTTTTGCCTCTTGGATGCATGCTAATTTAGTTTACCCGGGGACGAGCGGGTTAGGGGGTTCCTCGGTTTCGATGGCACCCTAAATAGCAAGTATCGTTAGTGCGAGATACATGTGGTCGTCAGTGTCGAATACCACATCCATGTCCCACAAGTGACACAGGGGTCCTGCATCCCACAGCAGCAGTTCTCGGCTTCGATGGCGGTCGAACACCAACACAAATTTGTCTGGCAGCCTCTGAGATGACGATTGAAAGCTAAGTGTTGAAACTTGAAACACCCAAACTGACTCAACTCGGTTTGGTTATTTTAACTTTCGAAACATGGCTTTAATCCTCAATTCAAAGGCTGCCAGACAAATTTGCCAAGGTTTTCGGCTCTCATCGGCCACCAAAACTATGTTGCGGGTCGCCAGGCGCCAGTGTCACTTGTGGGACGTGGATCTAGTGTTCAACATCGAGCGCCACATGTATCTTGCACCGATGATACTTGCTATTTAGGGATCTATTGTTGCCGAGGTACCCCTAAACCGCTCGTCCTGTTTTAAATATTTAGTTAGGTTGACGGAAAAAACAATATTGCTATGAAACTCATCTTTTGATTTAAATGTGAAGTGTTTTCGTCGCTGCGAGGGTCTAGTGTTCGACGAGCTCCACACCTGCGTTTGTATTTTAGCACAAATGACATCTCCTCCCCCCCTTGATTTGCTCTGTTTTGGTCTTCGTGCCAATGAAACTTGCTAGCTATAGGTGTCTTCAATCATCAGTATGTGTGACCATTATGTGTCTCCCGTTTGAAAGGGTTCCATCCATAAATATGCATGCATTTGCATATTTATAACCGTGATTCTTTTGAATTGTCCAGCGTTATCCATGGACAGCCCGAGTACGTGTAGATTGGGTTCATTTTCCCATATGCTCTCCTCTGGATCCGATGCAAAATTTCGTCAGTGCCTCCCTGTTGTTCTACGGGTACACATCCTCTCTGCTTATTGCCGAGACGTGTATCAGGAGAACAACGGGGAGGTGCTGCTAAAATTTTGCGACAGATCCAGAGCAGAGCATGGGAAATCGAACCCAATCTACACATATTTGGGTGGGATTAGGACCTATCTTTACCTATTAGCGTCTAGGTTGCATGGATGTAATAAAAGTGAAAAACTCCATTAAATGATGAATATATACATGCTGATTAATTTATATATATATATATATATATATATATTTCTTACATGTCTAGTAGCTAGGTAAGATGAGTGTTCATGCGTGGATGTACACCGGTCACACTAGTCAGAAAAACATGACAACTGAATGGTTAACAAAAACCAAGGGGTTTCTGAGAACCGCATTTGCAAATGGCCAAAGGACAACCCGGTGCCCCTGTGCAGGGTTGTCGGTGGAAAACGACCCCTATGGGATCAATGGAATCCCTACTACGGTCGGCGGGCGTGAGGTTGTGGAAAGAGCAGGTCTAGGAGTCAGCACAGAGATTGTTTACCCAGGTTTGGGCCATGAGGATGCGTAATACCCTAGTCCTGCTTTGGTGTATATTTGAGTGTTCTTGAGTTCTTGAACTAGGTATAGCACGTGGCTTGTTCAAAAGATCTGAATCCCTCTCCCCTACGCCTCGGGCCTCCTTTTATAAAAAAGGGGTCGCCACAGTGGCACACAGGAGGTGGAAAGGGGTATAGTGGCTGAGCTTATCGCCTGACATCACAGGATAAAACGCATTAAATGCACTACTTAGGTTTCCTCTTGCTGTACCGGGGATGGCAACGAAGCCCGTCCCATTCGTCGTTGCTTCGCCTTCCCTCGACACACGTCCATGCCAACGAGGCATGCAACGCCATGTAAGCTAGCAGGATGCTGAGCTGGTGTGGTGGCAGGGTCTTCACAAAGATCTGCATGCCACCACACAGGTGCTTGCTGAGACGGTCTAGAGGCCGCACATCGCCACGCAGGTGCTCGCCTAGCTGGCTGAGCTGGCAGCTGCATGGGCACAGTGGTGGAGTCTTGGCAGTTGTGGGCCTGGCCACGGCCCCGCTGACGTCCTCGGCAAGGGTCTTACCGGGGTCCCGGCAAGGGTCTTGCCATGACATCGCGGTCGTCCCTGGCAAGGATCTTGCCGGATGTCACATCCCAAGTTCTGGTATGCTCAAGGCTAGCTAGTCATGTGTGCATCATGTTCCAATTCCATTTAAATTGAAATGGGGATTTGTGAAACCATCATAATTCATTTTTGTAAATGACCCAAATAAAAATTGCTCCAAAGAGGTCCAAGAAAATGTTCATCTTGCTCTCTGAAAATATTGGACAGAGATAAAAATCAAACCAATATTTTTAGGAGCTCATAAGTATTTGTTTTGGACACTTGGAATTAATGCAGTTATTATTTGCTTTGGATATATATTGTTATATATATAATATTGTCCAAAAATTATGCTACTTGATGAGGAGCTCTGGAATAATACCAATAGCTCCTACAAAAATTGGCATAAGATAATAAATTGGTTTAGTATTTTTATTAAATCAAACAAATGTCAGAAAAATAGAAAAGAAAACAAAATGGAAAAACTTACCTGGCGCTTACCTGCAGCCCGTCTGGCCGAGCACTGTGCAGCCCAGCTGGACGAGCCCACCAGCGCCGTCGTCCTCCTGGCACCAGTCGGCCAGGCGTGTGGCCGGCGCGCGCCCGGCCATGCCGCCACGCCACCTGCCTGCCTGGCTCCCCCTTGCCGCCTGGATGTCCCGCGCGATGCCACGTGCCGCCCCGCACCTCTCTCACTCTCTCTTGTTTCCCCTTCTCCCCTAGATCTCTCTCTCTCGACCAGGCCAAGCGCTGCGATCACCGTCGCTCGCCATTACCATAGCCTTCCCCTCGCGTCTCCGACAAGTTCAGAAGCTCCGCCACGTCGCCGACTACCTCTTCATCAAGCCACGTGCCTCGAGAGGCCCTGGAGCGCCTGCATCTCCGTCGTCTTCATCTTCGGCCGCCGGAGATCGCCCTCGCTGTTCCGCTCGCTTCTGGCCTCCCCCGAGCTCGCTAAAGACTCCACTGCAACCGCCGTGAGCTCCTGCCCCGCCCCCTCTCTCCATTTCGTTGTTCCCGCGCTGTAGCCCCGATCCCCACGACGGCCGTAGCTCCTTGCCGCCATCCATGTCGCCGCCCTCGCTCAAGCCACTACAGCCCGCAATCGAGCGCGTCACCATGCTCCTAGTGACGCCAGGAGGCCGTAGAGCCTCTCCGCTCACTCCCTCGTGCCCCGCAGCACCTCACCGCACCTGGCCGTGTTCCGGCCGCCGCTGCAAGCTTTGCTCTGGCGAGCTCCGGCACCCCCACGGTCTCCCGCGTATCCCACTAGATGTGCGCCAGCTTGGGCTTCGCGTAGGTGGTCTCCACCGTGCGCTTGGTCGCCGGAGCGACGATCCCGAGCCCCTCCACCGTGTTCGGCCTCACCGGTGGCTAAACACCGGTCGTGTTTTGACCACTTTGACCTTGCCGACCCGTCAGGTGGGCCCCGTTGTCAGGTGATTAGCTTAGCGCTAATCACTGCCTAATTAACCCCCCTGACACTGACAAGTGGGCCCAGTGCCCCTAATCCTTTTAGTTAAGCTAATAAC
>NC_041391.1:306268155-306284177 GCF_002162155.2 Triticum dicoccoides
CTAAGACACTGACATGTGGACCCCAAACATCAGGTTTGACCAGGTCAGCGTGGTTGACCTGCTGACGCAGGCATGACGCAGTGCTGACGCAATTAACCTTTTTTGGTTTAAATTTTAATCAGGAAAATCCAGAAAAATGATATAAACTACAAAAAATCATAGAAATTCAACCGTAACTCTGATTGAAATAATTTATATATGAAAAATCATCATAAAAATTCAGTCTATCCATATGTACTAGTTTCATGCATGACAAACCAACTTATACCTGTTGTATAAGTGAAAACATGTAAATGGCATTTATAAAGACTTAACTTGGAGTTGCATTTGAATTCTTGGTTCAAATGGACTTCAACCTAATGAATGCTAGCTGCATTAGCTCAAACAACATCACATCTTCATGCCATGTTCATGCATCATATTGTTGCATATGCTTATGTTTTGATTGTTGGCACCATTCCTTCTCGATAGGTCCTGCTCCGGAGAGTTCTCGAGAGTACCTGTCTGTGCAGCAGTGCCTCCCCTGTTGATCTACCAGGCAAGCAAACCCCCTTATTCGTTCCGATACAATCCTACTCCCTCGCCCCTGCTCTCTATTATTGCATTAGGACAACAACGATTCAATTGCTACTTTGTGTTGCGGTAGTTGAACCCACTCCTCTGCATGACCTGTCATTGCCACAGTAAATAGTTGAAACCCGCTAGCATGTGTACGAGTCGATTGAAGCCATTGTTGTGTTCCTACCATGCCATGCTTGCTATTGCTTAGAGTGTGTCAGGTCTGATTCATTGGGAATGAATTGGAGTGCAGTGTTCTATGTTCTAACACTGAGAGGGAAGTGTGTGAACACGATTTGGTAAAGGTAGCGGTGAGAGGCCATGTAGGAGTACATGGTGGGTTGTTTCACTGGAACCGTCCTTAAGCACTGAGTTTTGTGTATGTTGTCCAATGACTAGTT
This sequence comes from Triticum dicoccoides, assembly GCF_002162155.2. Classification (NCBI taxonomy): domain Eukaryota; kingdom Viridiplantae; phylum Streptophyta; class Magnoliopsida; order Poales; family Poaceae; genus Triticum; species Triticum dicoccoides. The sequence continues at coordinate 306,269,115 of NC_041391.1, forward strand.
ACTGCCACACATTGGAATGCTTAAGTGCCAATCTCGACTTATTAACCAACTTGATCTCTGTCCAGGAGTCGCAACTAGTTTCTAGTGTTTGTAGGTAGTGTTATTTTTCTACCAAGTGGCACCCGGCAGGGTGCGCTTGGGACAGACTAGGCACACGTGGCCTGGTGTACCGAGTGGCACCCGGATGGTGGGCTCGGGAACCCTGCACACATCGTTTGGGGCCATGATGGAAACCTTGACCGGACTCCCTTGCGGATGGAACCCGAATAGGCGATAAACCTGGAGTAGGGTCTTGTGTGGTTAGTCAGGTCGTGGCCGACACCCTCGCCAGGCTTCCGCTTGAAGGTTGCCGAGATACATGATGTGTACATGGCGGTAAGTGGCAAGAGCGTGTGTGAAGAAGTACACCCCTGCAAGGCTAACATGATCTATTCGAATAGCCGGGTCCGCGGTTATGGACTTCTTGGATGCTTGCGTGATACATAGACATCTTGAAGTGGATACCCTAAAATGCTCAAGACAAGTGTAAGTGCTATGGATGGCCTTCTCGTAGGGAGACGGGGATGAGTACATAGTAGTGTATTGTGTGGTGATTAGTGGACTCGTGTGCGCCATCTCACCTCAAAGAAGTTTCTCATAGTCATAGAACAGGATAGCCACTGAGTCAAAGCTGGCTTGCTGCAACTAAACCCCACATTACCTTATTGATACAAATGCATGTATGATAGGATCTGACATATGTCTTGCTGAGTACCTTTGTACTCATGTTGCTTTATTTATGTTTTTGCAGCGGAGACTTCCGTCTTACTAGTGTTATCGTGGGCTTCGACAGGTACCTTGTACATCAGCTACGATCTTCATCGGACGTTGTAGATAGTCAGGCTCTACATCCTTTTTCATTTGTAGATGTCTGTACTCAGACATGTAGTGCTTCTGCTTGTTGCTTGTATGCTCTGAATGTTGGGTCATGTGACCCCTGTTTGTAATAAATGCTATGATGACTCTTCTAGGCCTTTATCTATATGAGTTGTTGAGTTATGTTGTGATGCCATGTTGTACATCACATACTTGCATGTTATGCGTACGTGTAATGTGTATTGCTATGTGTGGGATCTGACTATCTAGTTGTTTATCCTTAGTAGCCTCTCTTACCGGGAAATGTCTCGTAGTGCTTCCACTGAGCCCTGGTAGCTTGCTACTGCTCTGGAACACTTATGCTGGCCGGCATGTGTCCTTCATCGTTCCTGTGTCTGTCCCTTCGGGGAAATGTCACGCGGTGTCTACCGGAGTCCTGTTAGCCTGCTATAGTCCGGATTCTCCGGAGTCCTGCTAGCCCAGCTGCTACAGCCTGGATTCACTCGCTGATGACCGACACGTTCGTTGCTGGGTCATGGATGCCTGTCCCTGTAAGTTAGTGCCACTTTGGGTTCACGACTAGCCATGTCAGCCCGGGTTCTTTGTCATAAGGATGCTAGCGACACTATCATATACATGTGCCAAAAGGCGCAAACGGTCCCGACATGGTAAGGCGACACCCGTGGGAATACCGTGCGTGAGGCCGCAAAGTGATATGAGGCGTTACATGCTAGATCGGTGTGGCATAGAATCGGGGTCCTGACAGCTTTGGTATCAGAGCCTGACTGCCTGTAGGATTACCAAACCAAACTAGTCGAAGTTGAGTCTAGAAATTCTTTAGTTATGTAAAGGAATTGATTGTGGGAAGGAACGTAAGGCTCTTTTTTCTCCTTAAACCTCATGGCCTTCTGATCTGAGTCATCCTATCTTTCCTATGGGGTTAAGGAACTAGGTTTTCTCTTCCGTCTATCAGGATCACGTGTTACTACTCTGTAGTCCCATAGGATTGGTTGATCAGAGTTATAACCCAGTTTCGAGTACTTCCAGTGTAGCCTGTTTAGTATGATCTCAGAACCTTGACTTGTGATGTTGAGTTATTGTACTACTCCATTTTAGCATGATGACCCATTTTGAGCATTCTACTGCCATTATGTTGCCAGAATTGCCCTAAGAGTTCGAGAGATACTAATTTCCTTGTCTGACATTCTACAGTCTATAGTTGATGCTGATCCGTCCTTGGTTTCATCTCTCAGGATGTCATCAGTTAAACGAAGTTTTGTTGATCGTAGCCAGAACCACGGAGATGGTAGGGATGAGGATCCTCCCGACCAGCCTTCATTGGCAGAGTTCTTGTTAGAGATGGAGAGAAACAAGCATGAGTCTTTCCGCTTGTTGGCACGTATCGAGGAGAACACCGCACATCAGTTCAAAGGGTCTGCAACCATTCATGACTTCATTCGCTTGCACCCACCTACTTTTCATCACTCCATCGAGCCACTGGATGCAGATGACTGGCTCCGTAACATCACTCATAAGCTGCGTTCCGCGAATGTAGCTGAAGATAACAAGGTCACCTATGCCACATACCACATAGAAGGTCCTTCTAGTCTTTGGTGGCAGAACTATGAGGCTGTGCTTCTAGCTGGCCAGATTCCTACCTGGAGAGATTTCACTGAGGTTTTTCGGGAGCATGACATTCTTCAGGCCCTCATCGACCGCAGGAGAGAAGAGTTTTGTAGTTTCACCCAGATTAAGATGGCTGTTGACGCTTACAGCAGAGAGTTTGAGAACCTCGCCCGCTATGCCACAAACGAGGTGTCCACGGACGCCAAGAAGCAGGCTAGGTTCCGGATGGGTCTCAACCCCAAGTTGCATCCACTATAGGAAACAGGAGATTTGCCTTCAGTACTGTTCTTTGCCGTCAGCTTTTCATCGGGACAGACGGCAAAGACCAATTTTGCCGACAGTTGCTGACGGCAAAATATACTTTGCCGTCTGTAAATAAAAAGGCTGACGGCAAATAAAAAAACATACGACAAAATGCACACTTTGTCGTCTATAAATAAAAAGATAGACGGCAAAGACTACTTTGCCGTCTATAAATAAAAAGACAGACGACAAACGTCTTTGCCGCTTGTTTTTTTATTTATAGACGGCAAAATGCGAACTTTGCCGTCTGTAAATAAAAAGACAGACGGCAAAGAAGAAACACAGCACACGGATCGATCTCCTGGATTGATGACATGGCATGATCTGGGCCGCCCGCACCCGCCTCTCTCTCCCCATGCGCTTCCCAACCCAGCCACCCACGCATGCATGCCCATCACCAGCCACCCACGCATGCCCACACCCACTGGCCCACCACCACCCGTTGGCCCTACCTTATCCTCTCTCCTGTTCCACAAAAAAAGGAAAAAAGCCTTATCCTCTCAACTCGTTCGTCTCTCTCTTCTGCCTGCACATTCTCTCTCTCTCGCCCGATGCACTGGCAGTGGCGGCCATCCATCACTCGCCTCACCATAGCCGCCACTGCATGTGCCCGTCTCCACTCGCCACTGCCTCCGGGCGCCGCCGAGCGCCGCCTGCCTCCGTCCCTGCGCGCCATCTGCCCGCCTCTGCCCGCGCAACCGGCGGCCGCTGTCTGTGCCCGCGTCTGCACACGTCGCACCACGAGTCGCGCCATTGAGACCGTGCAGGCGCCTCCCTCTCTCTTCCGACGACCTCAACGTCGACCACAGGGGCGACCTCGACGATGATGCCGCGGACGGCCTCGCCTACAACCACGGGGCCGACCTCTACGATGACTGTAAGACAATAAGTTTTGGGAACCAGCACAACCCTCTAGGGGTGGCTTATCTCATTATATATAATGGTTGTGTTACAATACGTACATAGGTACAGAAGTTATACATAGTCTAACACCCTCCCTCAATCTTAGCCACTTTCTAAAGAACTGAGAAGGGTAAGATTGCGCCTACAAGCCTCAAACTGTGGCAGTGGTAAAGGCTTAGTGAAGATATCTACAAGTTGATCCTTAGACGAGATAAACTTGATCTGAAGTTGCTTCTGTGATACACGTTCCCGTACAAAGTGATAGTCAACTTCAATGTGTTTCGTTCGGGCATGAAATACTGGATTTGCAGAAAGGTATGTAGCACCGATGTTATCACACCAAAGAATAGGAGGTTGTGGTTGAGACAAATCCAACTCCTGAAGCAAAGACTGCACCCAAATAATCTCTGCAGTAGCATTAGCCACAGCCTTGTACTCAGCTTCAGTACTGCTACGTGACACAGTAGCCTATTTCCGAGCACTCCAGGCGATCAAATTAGAGCCAAAGAATACTGCATAACCCCCCGTGGATCGCCTGTCATCTGGGCTACCAGCCCAATCTGCATCAGAGAAGGCCGAAAGGACCCGAGAGGAAGTCGGCCGAATATGCATACCAAAAGTCAGGGTGAACTGAACATAACGAAGAATGCGTTTAACAGCAGCCCAATGAGTATCTCTGGGAGCCTGAAGATACTGACAAACCCTGTTAACAGCATAAGAGATATCTGGTCTCGTGATCGTCAAGTACTGAAGTCCACCAACAATGCTTCTGTACTCTGTGGCATCCGCAGGAGACAAAAGCTCACCATCAACATCTGTTATCTTGTCGGTAGACGACATGGGTGTGGTGGTCGGTTTGCACTTCAGCATGCCGGCTTTTTGTAACAACTCCAAGGAGTACTTCTTCTGCGTAAGGACAAGACCAGTAGCACGAGAAGTGACCTCAACTCCAAGAAAGTAGTGAAGCTTCCCAAGATCTTTGACCGCAAAATCAGCACCAAGAGAGCAGACAAGAGCATCAGCAGCATACTGAGAAGAGCTGACAAGGATAATATCATCGACATATACCAAAAGATACATAGTGACTTCTGGCTTCTGTAGAAGAAATAATGAAGTGTCAGCAGTGGACGGCACAAACCCATGAGCACGAAGGGCAGAGGCAAGGCGGGCATGCCAGGCACGAGGAGCTTGCTTCAAACCATATAGTGCTTTGGAAAGACGACAGATATAGTCAGGACGATCAGGATCAGAGAAACCAGGCGGATGTTTCATATAAACCTCTTCCTCCAAAAATCCATGTAGAAAAGCATTCTGCACATCAAGTTGACGAAGGGACCAACCACGAGAAACAGCAATGGAGAGAAGAAGCCGAATAGTGGTAGGCTTGACGACAGGACTGACGGTGTCCTCATAGTCAAGACCATGACGCTGCCGAAAACCGCGAGCAACAAGTCGCGCTTTGTAACGCTCAATAGATCCATCCGAATGCTTCTTCACTTTGAATACCCATTTTGAGTCAATAACATTTACCCGTGGTGGTGGAGGAACGAGAGTCCATGTCTTGTTACGAAGAAGAGCATGAAACTCTTGCTCCATATCCTCTCGCCAATGTGGAATGCACAGGGCAGCCTGATATGAGCGAGGCTCAGAAGATGGATCCGCAACAGCAGCAGCCAAACAAGCAGCCAACCAAGCAACCGTACCATCCGTACGTTCCTTAGGTTTGAAAATGCCACTGCGACTGCGTGTATGTGGTCGAGACACAGGAACCACCGAGGTCGACGGAGCAGCCTGCAACGGGCTGGAGGACGGCGACGTTGACGAGTCAGCCGGTGACGAGGAGCCAGGCACGGTAGCCTCGGACTCAGTCGGCGAAGAAGTCCGGCCCACCGGCGAAACCGGCAGAGCAGACGAAGCAGCTGGCGACTCCGGCATCCCAGAACGGGCCGATGGCGAGCTCGGCATAGTGGGCCGTGGCGCGGCCGGTGTCGCGGGCCGATCCGCTGGTGAAGGCGACGTGAGGACCCGAGCCGCGGGCGAAGATGGCGTGACGGGCCGAGCCACGGGCGACTCGGCGACCGCTGGCGAAAAAGGCCGAGCCGCTGGACACTCGGCGATCACTGGCGTAGCAGACCGAGCAGTGGAGATGCTCGGCGCGACGGGCTCGTCGGGTGACCATGCATGGGCACGCGAATCGATGCCATGCAACAGAGGGCGATCGACATGCCCACCAGAAGACGACGATGATGATGGTGAATCCTCCAACAGCTCCAAACGAGCTCCACGTCTGGTTCCTGCACCATGGTTAGGTAACAGCAAAGGAGAGTATGCAACATCATCAAATTGGTCAGAAGCAACAGAGGATGAATGCAGGGATGGTGGTTCGACAGTGGACACAGGAAGGTTGGCAAAGGGAAAAACATGCTCATCAAACACGACGTCCCGAGATATATAGACACGATTAGTGGGAACATGAAGACATTTGTAACCTTTATGAAGAGAGCTATAGCCAAGGAAAACACACTTCTTAGAACGAAACTCAAGCTTGCGCTTGCTATATGGACGATGATGCGGCCAGCAAGCACACCCAAATACCTTGAGAAAGGTATAATCAGGTTGTTCATTAAGGAGAACCTCAATGGGAGTCTTCATGTTTAAAACACGAGTAGGAGTACGATTGATGAGAAAGCATGTAGTGGTGAAAGCATCACTCCAAAACCGAAACGGAACAGATGCATGGGCCAAAAGAGTAAGACCAGTTTCAACAATATGATGATGCTTACGTTCGACTGAACCATTCTGCTGATGTGTATGTGGACATGCTAAACGATGAGCTATCCCAAGCGACTGAAAGAAGGAGTTGAGGTTGCGATACTCGCCCCCCAGTCCGACTGGACATGAACAATTTTGTGCTTGAGAAGACGTTCAACATGTTTTTGAAACTGAACAAAAATATCAAACACATCAGATTTGCGTTTAATAAGGTAAAGCCAGGTAAAGCGACTATAAGCATCAACGAAACTGATATAGTAATTATGACCACTGACAGAAGTCTGAGCAGGACCCCATACATCTGAAAACACAAGTTCTAACGGATGTTTCACCTCACGACTGGACTCCAAAAAAGGAAGTTGATGACTCTTCCCCTGCTGACAAGCATCACACACTGCTACATCTTTATTACTAGACAAACTAGGAAGCTCATGACGACGCAAAATATGACGGACAATAGGTGTGGCCGGGTGACCAAGACGAGCATGCCACTGTGACGGAGAGACCCGAACTCCACTGAAAACGCGAGCGACGCCAGGATGCTCCAGACGGTAGAGGCCCTGGCACAACCGCCCACTAAGAAGAATGTCCCTCGTGCCCCGATCCTTAATAAAAAGATCAAAAGGGTGAAATTCACAAAGCACATTATTATCACGTGTGAGTTTAGGAACTGAAAGAAGATTGTGGGTCACAGATGGAACGCGAAGAACATTGCGAAGCTGAAGACTCCTATTGGCATGTCTAGTGAGAAGAGATGCTTGACCAATATGAGAGATGTGCATACCTGCTCCATTGGCGGTGTGGATCTTGTCGGAGCCATGATAGGGTTCACGAGTGTGAAGCTTCCCCATCTCGCTGGTCAGATGCTCTGTCGCCCCAGAGTCCATGTACCAGTGTGGATCGATGGAGTAGGACTGAGTGTGTCCCTGGTGCTTCTGCGGTGCGGGACGATCAGCCATGGCGACCTGACGGGCATTGTTGCGTGTATCTTTGCCGTCATTGCCAAGACCAAGGAAGCTTCGCTGGAAGCGCTTATGACACTTGGAGGCCCAGTGCCCATCGCGGCCACAAAGCTGACACACACGTGGACCGCCAGCCCCCGGTAAGGTCGCAGTAGGTGGGGGGCCGAGGCGGGCGACGGTGGCAGCCCCAAGGGAGACCGGGGTGATGAAGAAGAGCGGCCACCCTTGGTGGCGACGTTGGCCGAGAGAGAGCCAGTGCCCCTGGTGCGGCGAGTCTCGACCTGTTGCTCAGTGAGAAGAAGCCAAGAGAAAACCTCGTGTGCCAACATGGGTGTCGAGTTACCCCGCTCGTTGATGATCTCGACTAAGGCATCATACTCCTCATCAAGACCATTGACAATAAACGAGTTGAACTCGGAGTCGGTGAGGGGCTGTCCAATGGAGGCCAATGTGTCGGCAAGGCCCTTGACCTTGTTGTAGAACTCAGTGGCCGTGGAGTCAAGCTTCTGACACTCTCCAAGATGACGACGGAGTGCAAAGACACGAGCCTGGGACTGCGCTGCAAAGGTGCGCTCAAGGATGGTCCAGGCCTCATGAGACGTCTTTGCGAAGACAACAAGGCCGGCAACTGCTGGCGAGAGCGACCCCTGGATGGAGGAGAGGTTCGCCTCGTCCTGCCCCGTCCAGACGCGATGGGCCGGATTGTAGACCGGACCGTGCACGCTGTCTACCTGCGCGGGTGGGCAGGGAAGCGATCCGTCGACGTAGCCTAGCAGGTAGTGACTCCCCAAGAGCGGGAGAACCTGCGCACGCCAGAAGATGTAGTTGTCTGCGGAGAGCTTGATGGTGATGAGATGACCGAAGTGAAACGGCGGCGGCGAAGACGATCCCATCGAGGAGGCTGCCTGGGGTGCAAACACCATGGAGGCAGCCGGAGGCACCGAAGCCGATGCGGGAGGAGGCGGGACCGCAGCCAGGGCGGGCGCCGCAAAGCTCGCGGCCGGTGCGGACGCCGCAAGGCCCGCGGCCGGGGCGGACGCCGCCAACCCCGCCAGCGGGGCGGTGTGATCCGCTCGCGGCAGGAGCGGCGGGACGACGCCTGCGGAATCCGCAGCGGACGGCGGCGCCGCGGTGTGGACCATGAGGTCACGCCCGAGCGAGGGCGCCGGCGGCGTGGAGAAGACGGAGCCGATGCTCCTTGTCCCGATCGGAGCCGGAACGGAGACGGCATCGAGCGGGAGGTTGAGCAGAGCTGCAAGAGAGGCCGGGAGGAAGCCCGCAGCAGTGGAACCGGTGGTGGCGGCGCTCGACATGGCGGCGGCGCGATCGGTGGCGCGGCGGCGGCGGTGAAGGCGGCGGCGGCTGCGGCGGCGGTGCGGGTATTAGGGTTTAGAAGCGGAAGCGATCGTAACCTAGCGTGATACCATGTAAGACAATAAGTTTTGGGAACCAGCACAACCCTCTAGGGGTGGCTTATCTCATTATATATAATGGTTGTGTTACAATACGTACATAGGTACAGAAGTTATACATAGTCTAACAATGACCTCCGAGCGCCGCCCGCCTCCGTCCCTGCGCGCCATCTGCCCGCCTCCGCCCGCGCAACTGGCGGCCGCTGTCTGTGCCTGCGTCCGCACACGTCGCACCACCAATCGCGCCATTGAGACCGTGCAGGCACCTCCCTCTCTCTTCCGACGACCTCAACGTCGACCACAGGGGCAACCTCGACAATGACGCCGCGGACGGCCTCGCCGACTACCACGGGGCCGACCTCTACGATGACGCCGCGCGGACCTCGCCGACAACCAGGGGGGCAGGGCCACAGCGGCGGGAATGGGCGCGCTCGGTGGCGAAGTAGGGCGGGCGCGACCGGAGCAGGGTGGTGCGGCCGGAACGCTAGCATGGTGGCGGGCGCGGTCTGGCACGGCGGCAAGTGCACGGTGGCGGGCGCTCGCGGCTTGGATAGGACGGGCAGGGCGGCGGCCTCGGGTAGGAGCAATTTTTTTTAAATGAAAAAATATATTTGCCGTCTCTAACTTGGCTGGGCTGACGGCAAAAACGCAAATTCGACTGGCGGCAACAATGTTAACTATGCCGTCTGCCTGATAAAAACCAGACGACAAAGTGTCAGTTTAGCTGACGGCAAAGATTTTGCCGTCTGTCCGATAAAATGCTGACGGCAAAGTTTCTTTGGCGACTTATCTTTGCCGTCTGAGTTTGCCGTCTGCTTTCTGATGGCAAAATCTTTGCCGTCTGGATTTATGTCTTTGCCGTCTGTAATCCACAGACAGCGAATTACCTGATTCCTGTAGTGATCGTGATCTCCACCTGCATCATTGTGATACATTCCAAGCTCTTGTGAACAAGGCCATTAATGCAGAGACAGCTCAGCTCACTTACGAGGAGTCTCGTAAGCACACCCGTGATTTGGGATCTTCCTCTCTAGTTCTCAGAAGCGCCATATTTGGATTCCGAACTCCGCTCTTCCTTCCGGATATTCACCGAGACCATCCTATGTGGTGCCTCACCCAGCTCAGTCGTATGTTCCACCCAGGTCTATTAGTAGACCGCTTGGCAATGCGGGTCCACGTCCAACTTCAGGGACTTGCTTCACATGCGGGAACCCAGGACACTACGCACGTGACTGCTCTCAGACTAGCTATGCTCCACCCCAGCCCGAGAAGTCTGTTGGCTATGTTAAGCCATCAAGACGATCGGTGCTAAGCCAGCTTGCACTAAACATGGACGTGTGCATCACGTCTCAGCTAAATATGCTCATGACAATCCGGATGTCGTTCTTGGTACACTCCTTGCAATTGTCATCCAGCATCGGTTCTATTCGATAATGGAGCATCTCATTCTTTCATTTTTGAAGGCTATGCTCGTTTGCACGACATGTCATTTTGTGATATGCCAACTCCACTTGAAATCCAAACCCCAGGTTCTAGATGGCAAACCACCAAGATAAGCTATGGTAACGAAATTCTTGTTAACAAACTTGTATTCCTTGCATCAATTGTAGCCCTCAAGTCCTCAAATATTAACATCATCTTGGGTATGGACTGGATGACAGCTCATCATGCCAAGATTGATTGTTACACCAGGTCTATTCAGCTTACACACCCATCTGGCAAGATAGTCACTGTCTCCACTAGAATTGCAAAGCGTCAGCTCTATTCTCTTAATGCCAGCCCTCTTCCAGACCTTGAAGATATCCCGGTAGTCCGTGACTTTCCGAATGCCTTTCCAGAGGAACTGCTAGGTGTTGCACCTGACAGAGATGTAGAGTTCATCATAGATCTTATTCCAGGAACTGCTCCAATCTCTAGGAGACCTTACAAAATGGCACCCTTAGAACTAGCTGAGCTTAAGAAACAACTTGATGAGTCCTTGCAAAAGGGTTTCATCCGTCCTAGGTCTTCTCCTTGGGCTTGCCCTGTCCTCTTCATCAAGAAGAAGGATGGTACAGACCGGATGGTTGTAGATTATCGTCCCATTAATTTGGTCATGATAAATAACAAATATCCGCTCCCCAGGATCAACGACCTGTATGATCAGCTCGCTGGATCCTTAGTCTTCTCCAAGATGGATTTGAGGTTAGGCTACCACCAAATCAAGATCAGAAACGGGGACATTCCTAAGACGGCCTTTGTCACTCGTTATGGCTAGTACGAGTACACCCTCATGTCATTCGGTCTAAACAACGCCCAGCCACTTTCTCCCGCTTGATGAACTCGATCTTCATGGAGTACTTAGATAAGTTCGTCGTGGTTTACCTCGATGATATTCTTATTTACACAAAGAACGAGGAAGAGCATGCCGAACATCTTAGACTTGTGTTAGAAAAACTCAGAGAGCACCGCCTTTATGCCAAGTTCTCCAAGTGTGAATTTTGGTTGCCAGAAGTGACCTACCTAGGCCACGTGATCTCTGGGAAGGGCAATGTTGTCAATCCCGAGAGAGTCAAGGTCATTCTTGATTGGACTCCACCTGAAACTGTTAAACAAGTTAGGAGTTTCCTTGGTCTAGCCATCTATTGTCGCTTCTTTGTTCAAAACTTCTCCAAAGTAGCCAAACCTCTCACGGAACTTCTCAAGAAAGATAAAAAGTTTGAGTGGTCCCCACAGTGTGAGTTCAGTTTTCAGGAACAGAAAAGATGCCTGACTTCTGCTCCCATACTTGTGCCACCGGATTTCACGAAGGACTTTGTTATCTACTGCGACGCCTCACGACAGGGACTGGGTTGCATTCTTATGCAGGACCGTCATGTGATTGCCTATGCATCTCGACAGTTGCATCCACATGAGGAGAATTACCCTACACATGATCTAGAGCTTGCAGCCGTAGTCTATGCACTCAAGACCTGGCGACATTACCTTCTTGGTAAACATTGCGAGATCTACATCGATCACCAGAGTCTCAAGTATATCTTCACCCAACCAGATTTGAACCTTAGGCAAAGACGTTGGTTGAAGGTGATCTCAGATTATGATCTAGGGATTACCTACACTCCAGGCAAGGCCAATGTTATGGCTGATGCGCTAAGCCATAAATCCTATTGCAACAATCTAATTCTACAACAGGGCCAGCCACTTCTCCATGAGGAATTCTGTAAGCTTAACATTCACATTGCTCCTCCCGGATTCCTTTCTACCTTGGTGGCGAAACCTACACTCGAGGATCAGATCATTACTGACCAGAAGTTTGATAGGGGTGTTATCCGCATCAAGAGAAACATTAAGAAGGGAGTTGGTGGATGTTTCTCAATGGATGATCGAGTTGTTGTTTTCTTTGAGAATCGATTGGTGGTTCCCAATAATCAACATCTGCGACAGTTGATTCTTAAGGAGGCGCATGAATCTCCTCTCACAATTCATCCCGGTAGTACTAAGATGTATCAGGACCTACGCCAGAGGTTCTGGTGGACTAGGATGAAGAGAGAAATCACTTAGTTTATTGCTAACTATGACGTTTGTCCTCGCATTAAGGCAGAGCATCAGAGACCTGCTGGCACCCTTCAGCCTTTAGCTATTCCTAAGTGGAAATGGGATAAAGTTGGTATGGATTTCATCACCGGTTTTCCGAGGACCAAGAAAGGGAATAATGCATTCTTCGTAGTCATTGAACGTCTCTCCAAAGTGGCGCACTTCCTACCTGTTCGAGACAGTATCACTTCTAGTCAGCTCACTGACTTATATATTTCTCGAATAGTGTCACTTCATGGTGTTCCACTAGAGATCAATTCAGACCATGGTAGTCTTTTCACTTCTCATTTCTGGGAGAGTTTCCAAACTTCCATGGGAACCCATCTTTCCTTCAGTACCGCTTTCCACCCTCAGTCGAGTGGTCAGGTGGAAAGGGTCAATCAAATTCTCGAACACATGCTTAGAGCTTGCGTTATCTCCTTCGGTATGGATTGGGAGAAATGTCTTCCTTTTGCCGAGTTTCCTTATAATAACAGCTATCAATCCAGTCTCAAGAAAGCTCCTTTAGAGATTCTCTATGGACGAAGATGTCGAACACCTTTGAACTGGTCACAAAACCGGTGAAAGACAATTCTTTGGACCGGACATGATCCAGGAGGCAGAAGAGCAAGTTCGCATCATTCGTGAGAACTTGAAAACAGCCCAGTCTCGTCAAAAGAGCCAGTATGATCGTCATCATAAGGATATGACTTATGAAGTTGGCGACAAAGCTTACCTTCGGGTTACTCCTTTGAAGGGTACCCATCATTTCGGTATCAAGGGCAAGTTGGCTCCTCGTTACTTGGTCCTTTTTGCATTCTCGCTAAACGAGGAGAGGTTGCCTACCAGTTGGAACTACCCCCACATCTTTCTCCAGTTCATGATGTCTTCCACATCTCTCAACTCAGGCGTTGCTTCTCGGATCCTATCCGCGGAGTGGACCATGAAACGCTTGATCTCCAAGATAACCTCACTTATCGAGAGTACCCGGTTCGCATTCTTGATCAAGCAGAGCGTGTCACTCGTTGTCAGAACGTCAAGTTTCTCAAGGTTCAGTGGTCTCATCATTCCGAGAGAGAAGCTACCTGGGAGCAAGAAGATCGTCTTCGCCTGGAGTATCCCACTTTCTTTCCGTCAACCCCTGAATCTCGGGACGAGATTCTTTCAAGTGGGGGCGAGTTGTCACATCCCTAGTTTTGGTATGCTCAAGGCTAGCTAGTCATGTGTGCATCATGTTTCAATTCCATTTAAATTGAAATGGGGATTTGTGAAACCCTCAGAATTCATTTTTGGAAATGACCCAAATAAAAATTGCTCCGAAGAGGTCCAATAAAATGTTCATGTTGCTCTCTGAAAATATTGGACAGAGATAAAAATCAAACCAATATTTTTAGGAGCTCATAAGTATTTGTTTTGGACACTTGGAATTAATGCAGTAATGATTTGCTTTGGATATATATTGTTATATATATAAAATATTGTCCAAAAACTATGCTACTTGATGAGGAGCTCAGGAATAATACCACTAGCTCCTACAAAAATTGGCATAAGATAATAAATTGGTTTAGTATTTTTATTAAATCAAACAAATGTCAGAAAAATAGAAAAGAAAACAAAATGGAAAAACTTACCTAGCGCTTACCTGCAGCCCGTCTGGGCCAACACTGTGCGGCCCAGCTGGGCCAGCCCACCAGCGTCGTCGTCCTCCTGGCGCCCGTCGGCTAGGCGTGTGACGGGCGCGCGCGCACGGCCGTGCCGCCATGCCACCTGCTTGCCTAGCTCCCCCTTGCCGCCTAGAAGTCCTGCACGATGCCATGCGCCGCCCCGCACCTCTCTCACACTCTCTCACTTCCCCTCCTCCCCTGGATTTCTCTCTCTCTCGACCAGCCCGAGCGCTGCCGTCGCCGCCGCTCGCCGTTACCGGAGCCACCGCCTCCCCCTCGCCTCTACGACAAGTTCAGAAGCTCCGCCACATCGCCGGCTACCTCTCTGTCAAGCCACGCATCTTGGGAGTCCCTTGAGCGCCTCCATCGCTGTCGTCTTCATCTCTGGCCACCGGAGATCGCCCTTGCCGTTCCGCTCGCTTCCGGCCTCCCCCGAGCTCGCTGAAGATTACACTCGAACCACCATGAGCTCCTGCCCCATCCCCCTCTCTCCGTTTCGCCGTTCCTGCGCTATAGACACGATACCCACCACGGCAGTAGCTCCTCGCCGCTATCCATGTCGCCACCGTCGCTCAAGCCACTGCAGCCCGCAACCGAGCGCGTCACCGTGCTCCTGGTGACCCCAAGAGGCCGTAAAGCCTCTCCGCTCACTCCCTTGTGCCCCGCAGCACCTCACCGCACTTGGTCGTGCTCCGGCCGCCGCCGCGAGCTCTGCTCTAGCGAGCTCCGGCACCCCCACGGTCTCCCGCGTGTCCCACTGGATGCGCGCAGGCCTGGGCTTCTCGTAGGTGGTCTCCGTCGCGTTTTTGGTCACCGGAGCGACGATCCTAAGCCCCTACACTGCGTTCGGCCTCGCCGGCGGCTAAACGCCGGTGGGGTTTTGACCACTTTGATCTCACCGGCCCGGCAGGTGGGCCCCGTTGTCAGGTGATTAGCTTAGCACTAATCACCGCCTAATTAACCCCCCTGACTCTGACAAGTGGGCCCAGTGCCCCTAATCCTTTTAGTTAAGCT
>NC_041391.1:306284590-306291903 GCF_002162155.2 Triticum dicoccoides
TAACCCTGAGACACTAACGTGTGGACCCCACATGTCAGGTTTGACCAGGTCATTGCGGTTGACCTGCTGACGCAGGCATGACGCAGTGCAGATGCAATTAACCTTTTTTGGTTTAAATTTTAATCAGGAAAATCCAGAAAATGATATAAACTTCAAAAAATCATAGAAATTCAACCGTAACTCAGATTGAAATAATTTATATATGAAAAATTATCATAAAAATCGAATCTATCCATATGTACTAGTTTCATGCATGACAAACCAACTTACACCTGCTGTATAAGTGAAAACATGTAAATGGCATTTATAAAGACTTAACTTGGAGTTGCATTTGAATTCTTGGTTCAAATGGACTTCAACATAATGAATGCTAGCTGCATTAGCTCAAACAACATCACATCTTCATGCTATGTTCATGCATCATATTGTTGCATATGCTTGTGTTTTGATTGTTGGCACCGTTCCTTCTCGATAGGTCCTACTCCGGAGAGTGCTCGAGAGTACTTGTCTGTGCAGCAGTGCCTCCCCTGTTAATCTACCAGGCAAGCAAACCCCCTTGTTCATTCTGATATAATCCTACTCTCTCGCTCCTGCTCTCTGTTATTGCATTAGGACAACAATGATTCGATTGCTACTTTGTGCTGCGGTAGTTGAACCCATTCCTCTGCATGACCTGTCATTGCCACAGTAAATAGTTGAAACCCACTAGCATGTGTAGGAGTTGATTGAAGCCATTGTTGCGTTCCTACCATGCCATGCTTTCTATTACTTAGAGTGTGTTAGGTATAATTCATTGGGAATGAATTGGAGTGCAGTGTTCTATGTTCTGATGCTGAGAGGGAAGTGTGTGAACACGATTTGGTAAAGGTAGCGGTGAGAGGCCATGTAGGAGTACATGGTGGGTTGTCTCACTCGAACCGTCCTTAAGCACTGAGTTCTGTGTATGTTGTCCAATGACTAGTTACTACCACACATTGGAATGCTTAAGTGCCCCTCTCAACTTATTAACCAACTTGATCTCTGTCCAGGAGTCGCAACTAGTTTCTGGTGTTTGTAGGTAGTGTTATTTTTCTACCAAGTGGCACCCGACAAGGTGGGCTTGGGACAAACTAGGCACACGTGGCCTGGTGTACCGAGTGGCACCCGGATGGTGGACTCGGGAACCCTGCACACATCGTTTGGGGCCGTGATGGAAACCTCGGCCGGACTCCCTTGCGGATGGAACCCGAATAGGTGATAAACCTGGACTAGGGTCTTGTGTGGTTAGTCAGGTCATGGCCAACACCCTCGCCAGGCTTCTGCTTGAAGGTTGCCGAGATACATGACGTGTACATGGTGGTAAGTGGCGAGAGCGTGTGTGAAGAAGTACACCCCTGCATGGTTAACATGATCTATTCGAATAGCCGGGTCCGTGGTTATGGACTTCTTGGATGCTTATGTGGTACATAGACAACTTGAAGTGGATACCCTAAAATGCTCAAGACAAGTGTGAGTGCTATGGATGGCTTTCTCGTAGGGAGACGGGGATGAGTCCATAGTAGTGTATTGTGTGGTGATTAGTGGACTCGTGTGCACCATCTCACCTCAAAGAAGTTTCTCGTAGTCGTAGAACAGGATAGACACTAAGTCAAAGTTGGCTTGCTGCAAATAAACCCCACATTACCTTCTTGATACAAATGCATGTTTGATATGATCTGATGTAAGTCTTGCTGAGTACCTTTGTACTCATGTTACTTTATTTATGTTTTTGCAGCGGAGACTTCGGTCTTACTAGTGTTATCGTGGGCTTCGACATGTACCTTGTACCTCAGCTACGATCTTGATCGGACGTTGTAGATAGTCAGGCTCTTCAGCCTTTTTCATTTGTAGATGTCTGTACTCAGACATGTAATGCTTCTGCTTGTTGCTTGTATGCTCTGAATGTTGGGTCATGTGACCCCTATTTGTAATTAATGCTATGATGGCTCTTCTAAGCCTTTATCTATATCAGTTGTTGAGTTATAGTGTGATGCCATGTTGTACAACACATACTTGCATGTTATGCGTATGTGTAATGTGTATTGCTATGTGTGGGATCTTACTATCTAGTTGTTTATCCTTAGTAGCCTCTCTTACCGGGAAATGTCTCCCAGTGCTTCCACTGAGCCCTGGTAGCTTGCTACTGCTCCGGAACACTTAGGCTGGCCGGCATGTGTCCTTCTTCGCTTTGGTGTCTGTCCCGTCGGAGAAATGTCATGCAGTGTCTATCGGAGTCCTCTTAGCCTGCTACAGCCCAGATTCTCCGGAGTCCTGCTAGCCCAGCTGCTACAGCCCGAATTCACTTGCTGATGACCGACACGTTCGTTACTGGGTCATGTATGCATGTCCCTATAAGTTATTGCCACTTTTGGTTCACGACTAGCCATGTCAGCCCAGGTTCTTTGTCATATGGAAGCTAGCGACACTATCATATACGTGTGCCAAAAGGCGCAATCGGTCTCGGGCATGGTAAGGCGACACCCGTGGGAATACCGTCCGTGAGGCCGCAAAGTGGTATGAGGCGTTACATGCTAGATCGGTGTGGCATAGAATCGGGGTCCTGACACTGGAGGTCTCGTGGATTTCCTCGGTAAGGATCTTGTCGAGGATCGTCGTCTTCTGGACCTCATCTGATCTTGCGTGTTTATGATCTTCATGAATATTTGCATGCCACCACGGAGGCGTCTCCCGAGGCTTGGTTTCAATGTGGTCGATGGCGTTGGAACCCTTGGTCTCAAGGGTGGGGCGCTCTGCTGGCGCTGGGCAAGTTGCCCCGGCAAGGCTTTTGCCGGGGCTGCGGAGGCTGCCCTGGCAAGGGTCTTGCTGGGGGAGTCTACCTCGCCCTCTCGCTTTTCATGTCTCTGGTCTTGGCGTTGCTTTGATTGTCTTGTGCCTTCGGCTTCCCTCCTCTGCACTACTAAGTGTGGCCACGGGCGCGGCTCTGACTGCCCGTGCACAAGTACAGGGGTACAAAAGAGAGCCTCTACTTTTGTACACCGACAGGAGCCCTCGGGCCTGGGCCACACATAAGCGTGACGCGTTGTTGGGCTAGGCCTAGAACGGTGCGCAGGCAGGTGGGGCGGATTTTTAACGTGGTAACTTCTTCGTTCGTTGTGCTTCCCCACGACCTGCGTTGAATGCGCGACGTGGAGGGTCGTGCGCGTGACGGTTCCAGCCCTCATGCGTCACATCATGGTAAAGAGGCGTTTCTTCGAGGTCTACATCAGGAATCTTCGGCCTTTTGATCATAACAGGTGAGATCAATTTCAGACCGTCCCGCCGTCAACTAGCATCTTCGTCACCTTGAGGTTGCGTATCGTTGGTGAAGCCAACAACGGTAGACACCCGACCGCAGTTGTGCGATGAAGGTGGTCCTCGGTGTCAAAAATGATAGGCGTGCTGGACCACTTCAGTGGCTTCTAAGCGTCGAATGATGGCTCCGCCGTTGTGATCTCGCGCGCCCACTGCGTGAGCTGGCAGTGAGAGGTGTGCAGCGAGGCGCCACCGTCGACGCACATGGCCTCTGTAGCTTTCTAAAACTCGTGGTCACCGGACTCGTCGTCCTCGTCATGACCATCCTCTTCCTGCTTCTTGTTGCGGCCTTGGGCGGGCCTCTCTTGTTGGTCATCCTTGCCACAGCGGCCTCCTTGGCCGCCACGCTTCTTGCCGGATCCTTCGGCACCGTCCAGACCCTTCTCCTTGTCCCGCCTCTCATACTCAACTTTTTGCTCCTCAGCAAGCAGCTCAACTTGTCGGCAGTTCTGGAGGTCGTGGCCCTTGGTGCGGTGGATCTTGCAGTACTGCTTGTTGGAGCTTCCTGGCTTGTCGGCTGCCGCAAATGCCCGGAAAGCTGTGCACCCAGCAATTTCCTTGTCAGGGTCGCTTGCCTTGGCCTTCTTGGCAGCACCGGTGTCGTAGGATCCCTCGATGGTAAGCACGGCCTTGCCCTTGCGCTTTCTGTTGCGGCGCCGACCCTTCTTCGTCGGGGCAGCGGTGTCTTCGTCTGTGGAGTCGGTTTCCGCACCAGCATCCTCACCGGGGTACTTTCTACCCTCTTCAGCTCGAGCGCACCTATCGGCCAGAACATAAAGTTTGGCCACATCTTTGACCTTGTTCACCGCCAGCTGTTCACGCATCTTGCGGTTGCGCACATTCTGATGGAATGCGCTGATCATGGCGGTGGGGTGAACGTCTGGGATGTTGTAATGCACCCGGCTGAACCTCTGTATGTACTTGCGCAGGTTTTCACCTTCCTTCTGGGGGATGATATGCAAATCGCTTGCCTGACCATGAGCTTCATGGCCCCTAGTGAAGGCACCAACGAACTCTTGACACAAATCTGACCAAGAAGAAATGGAATACACCGACAAGTGCATCAACCATGACATGACATTGGGCTTAAGTACCAACGGGAAGTAATTGGCAAGCACCTTGTCGTCACGGGCTCCAGCAGCTTGCATCAGCATGGTGTAGATGCTGAGGAACTCCGATGGGTGAGTCTTAACATTGTACTTCTAACCAACGTTGGGCTTCAACATGCGGTGAGAGGGCCACAGGAACTGTCACAGCTCATGGGTAAAGGCTGGGCAACCCACCTCGTAGGGTAGTCCACCATAGCCTCCCGACACCGGGTGGTCCATAGTGGGCCCTGCCCGCCTATCTGACTGGTGGCGCGCATCACGCCAGTGGGTTCGAGCGTCTTCAAGCACTACTAGGGAAAAGCCTAGCAGCAGCGCAGGTTTTAGGCCTATCAGTAGCGCGGGCACGAGCGCTACTAATAAGGCGCTACAACTAATGATTAGCAATAGCGCGCCTAGACCCACGCTACTGCTAAATTGACTTAGTAGTAGCGCTTCTTCAGAACAGCGCTACTGGTAATTAGTAGCAACGCTTCTCCTCTCTCGCGCTACTACTATTATTTAGTATTTTATTTCTTTTTTATTTCATGTTGTATTCATACACCTTTACACAAGTTTTCATACAACAGGAATTTAGAGATTGTTTTTACATCATAATGAGTTATTACATCATGGGGTGAAAGAACCATGGACTAGTTTCAAGTGGATGTCCATCCACTTGAAACTAATCCGCGGTTCTTTCACCCAATTATATAATAATATCATCATCATCATCATATCATTAACAACTTACCATCATAATACATCATTGTCATATAACACCTCCTCAAGATCATCCTTTTCATCATTGACATCACAAAACACCTCCTCAAGATCATCATTATCAACTCTAACACATTACCACATAATAAACATATTGTACCTCATAGGACCTATTACATTCGATTAAGACCTACTACATTTTCTAAGGTAAAATAGCAAAAAACAAGATAGCCCCTGACTCTCCATTATGGAGAATGGAGATTAGCCTGTCTCCAATTCTTGCCTTTTGCTGAATGTTACTTCCAAGAACCTCCTTGCGAATGTCCATACATTTCTTCCATTCTTTGATGAACATGTGTTCACGGGTTTTAGAAATCCGATATGCACAGGTGAGCTCCGTAGATTTACCTGGCAGTATGTTCAGAACTGAGAGGCGACCATGCAGAGACATCAGATGAGGCACACAATCCATCAGGAGTTTCTGTGAAAAACATAATAATAACTTCGTACTTAGCATTGATGTACTAGTTTTAGAAGTATGCAAAAGATGCACCGATGTCGTAATAGTAAAAAAATCTTACCAGGGTATCTCCAGAGAAGTTACCGTGGTTCAACACATGCACTAGTGGCACGTATTCACCATAATTTGGAGGAGTTCGATAATAGTCATTGTAATTCTCAAGAAGAGTACAAAATGCAATCAGATGATTTTTCTCCTTATACGTTAATTCGGTGCCATCGGTGTAGTGGGTTTTATCTACCATCTTCCGCACAGTCTTTGAAGAATCAAAATAAGCTGTCAATGGAAATAAGCTATCAACTATTTTGAAATAAACAATATAAATGAGTTAATAACCATGTTTGAGAAACTCACATAGCGGTACAATCGGAAGCATATCAACAAGGACCCAAATGTCCATATTGTCTTGCTCGATGTCAGGATCACCAAGATCCATGGTGACAATCATACCCTCATAAAACCATACATTTTGCAAAGTGCTTCCCAATTTTGGCAACCAAAATGGGTTACGCTCTGAGCATTGCATAGATTTACTTCAAAATCCATATCATGATGGGTCCTTAGGTGTATTTTCTTTGTTTCGAAATTTTCATGGTCTTAAAAACCCATCCTCTCCAAGACATAGCGTCCTGCATGGCATGGGATAAGCTAGTCGAATTGTAAAATATGAAAATTAGACGTTGAAATAGTTGAAGTCATGCTTAATTACGAAAAAAACACTTGTCATTGTTGCGTACCATTTCACAATCGAAGGTCTCCTCGAGCTTAATGCTGAAGCGCCGATCTTCGTCCAGCCGAACGAACCTGTCACACATACCTCGATCGTCGTGGCACCAGCTACACTCCCCCGGGAGACTGTCGTCGTCCGAGTACAACATTTCCTACAATCATAATTCAAAGATTAAACTTGTACATATTCTAGCACAAGTCATGCCAGAATTCACGAAAAAATCCGGCATGACCTTTGCTAAAAAAGGACATATCGAGCGCCTGAAATTTGCTGGAACAGAAATTAATCAACACTCTGGCAAAACATAGGCCACTCGGAGATGTAAACTGAACATGAACGGCCACTTGGGCAACCACATATCCTATTTGAGCAACAACACAAGATATACAAGGATATTTGGCTGGTCTCACCTCGATGTCGGAGGGGGTCGGTGACTGGGACGACGGCGGGGACGTCGGAGGGGGTCGGTGACGGGGACGACGGTGGTCACCTGAAACCATATAAGTTATCACTAATACATCCCGAATAATTGCTTAAACTAAAAAATAACAACAAATATGACATGTTCAACTAATTTTATTAATTCAACTAGTTCTTACTAAATATAAACTTACTATAAATAGAAAAAAACTAGTTCTTTCTAAAAATAAAGTAGTTCAACTGGTTATATTAATTATCTTACTAAAAAATACATTAGTTCTATTAATTCAACTAGTTCAACTAGTTTATTAATTTACTTACTAAACTAGTTCAACTACAACTAAAGTAGTTCAACTACCACTACTACTACTAAAAATCTAGTACTAACTAAGCAACATCTAGTACTAGCTATGAACCCTAAATTAACATCTACTACTACTAAATCTAGTACTAACTAGTGGCAGGGGGTGGGGGCGACGGAGAGGTAGCTAGGGGCGGCGAGGTC